>NC_136416.1:37222500-37817500 GCF_051521515.1 Lactuca serriola
TCACTTTCCTAAAAAATCAAGGAAAGAAAACGTACAACAAAGATATAACTTGGTTTCGACTGCTTCTAACAACTGCTTAAAATCATCATCGACACTGCTAACTCCTGTATTCAACATTCCTTCATCGAGGTTGGTATCATTTTCTCTCGACTCCCACATAACATCATCGATAACATCAACCATCTCATTACTTGGCGATACGACATTTACAATTGGAGGAATTAAAGGTTCACCGTGATATATCCACGTTTTGTATGACTGACTGAAACCATATATACGAACATGACATCTCATTGCTTTCGGATCCATGAAATAACGATTATCACATTTCTCACACAAACATCTGGTTTCACCTTTACAATCTAGGTGTAACATGGATCTCTTAACAAAAGAGTCAAGTCCTAGTAGGAACTCAGGAGATTGACGATGTTGATTAGTAGTCCAACTTTTATCAATAAACATGATACAACTAAAACATAGTTTAGTGTTTAAAGTTTATACATGAAACAAAAATCAAGTAGAGTATTCATAAAGTCGATGATTCAAAAAGTATCCCCAACATGGGAACACATGAACAAATAATCAAAAATGGATAGAGTATTCACAAAGATAGGCATCTAAACCCACTTTTTGAATACCTTATCTCATATGTAAACGTGTATTACATGATTTTATGTTTAAGAAAAATTCAGTAGCATTTCCCCTTAGCTCCCAAGCATATGTATATATATATATATATATATATATATATATATATATATATATATATATAAACAAAAAATCATGTAATACATGTTCACATCCTAAATGAGATAAATTATTAAAAAAACAATCCCAAAACGGTGACAGCCTGAAATTAATTTCTAAATCAATTTCAGACGCGACGGTTATTTCTAGGCTCGTGATGATTATGAAGAAGAAACTCAAACTAAAGTACGATGTTATGATAGAAAATAAACAAAAGTATAATATTACAATTAACATAATTATCATCATTTTGTTAATTATAACATCATACTCTTGTTTATTTTCTGTTACATAATATTATGGTTTACAATTAATTTAATATTTTCTTTTTATTGATTTTTATTAATAATAACATCATAATTTTATTTTACAATTAATTTAATATTTTCTTTTTATTGTTTTTTAAAAGAAATTAACTTTATTTTATAATTAATTAAATATTACTAAAAGTACGTTAGTATAAATAACCTAATTAAGTTAAAGTTGTAATGACCAACATTAAGTCACTAACAAAATTAAGCACTTTGATTTTAAAATTAACTTAATTTGATTTTATAATTAATTTAACATTTTCTTTTTTGATATTTGTTTTTTAACATTAATTTACTTTGATTTTGTAATTAATTTTATTTTATTTTAGTATTAATATTAATTTGATTTTATACTTAATTTAATTTGATTTTATAATTAATTTAATTTTATTTTAAAGTTAACTTAATTTGATTTTCTAATTAATTTAATATTTTCTTTTTTGTTATTAGTTTAATTTTTTAAACTATTTTTTTATTTTAATATTAATATTAACTTTATTTTACAACTAATTTAATTTGACTTTAAAATTAATTTATTATTTTATTTATTTATTTATTAAAATATAATTTAATTTATTTTATAATTAATTTAAAATTACTAAAAATATGTTGATATTAATAACAAAATTAAGCTAAAGTTGTAACGACCAACATTAAGTCACTAAAAAAATTAAGCTCTTCGATTTTAAAATTAACTTAATTTGGTTTTATAATATATTTAATTTTTTTAATAATAGTATTAATTTTATTTTATAATTAATTTAATTTGATTTTAAAGTTAACTTAATTCGATTTTCTAATTAATTTAATATTTTATTTTTTGCTAATAGTTTAATTTTTTAAACTAATTTTATTTTATTTTAATATTAATATTAAATTGATTTTAAACTAATTTAATTTAATTTTACAATTAATTTATTATTTTTTATTGGTTTTTTTAAAATTAATTGAACTTTGTTTTAAAATTAATTTAAAATTACTAAAAGTACATTTTTATTGATAACTTAACTAAGCTAAAGTTGTAATGACCAACATTAATTCACTAACAAAATTAAGCACTTCGATTTTAAAATTAACTTAATTTAATTTTATAATTAATTTAATACTTTCTTTTTTGTTATTAGTTTTTCTTTTACTTTTGTAACAACGCAAATTTTCAAACAAATTTTTCAGTTTTAAAAATATAATTATTTCCATTCAAAACAAGGCATAAATAGTTTAAGTATTCTGTCAATTACAAATATTCAAAATCCCAAGATCATAAAAGCATTCTTCAGTGTGTATCGATCACGCCGGCGCCTTCCCACGGTCCTCGCTAGTACCTGAAACACATACATAACATCTGTAAGCATAAATGCTTAGTGAGTTCCCCAATATACAACTTACACACATACGCCTTTCCAGGCCCTGACCTTTCGGTCATCAACACTACGCCTTCCGGCCCATAACATAATCGCCTTCCGGCCCATAACATATTGCCTTCCGGCCCACATAACATACATAGCACATATAACAAATATCTTACCACATATAGCATACATATCACATATCATATCTGACCTTCCGGTCACACAGTCAAACCCTTCCGGGTACAGTATAGTGAGAAGACTCACCTCGTGAATGCTGAAAGCTAGCAAATCCTGAAATCACTCGTGCACAATCCGACGAGCTACAACCTTCCTATAACATCACATATCTCATTAACACATATATCTTCTAAGTGTGACTATCCCTAAGAAGTCAGACTTAGGTCAACTCTGGTCAACGGTCAACGGTCAGCTCGACCGGACTCGGTGAGTACCATGGCGACTCGGCGAGTCTAGACGTCCTCCAACTCTCTGGGATTCCTTATCTACTCGTCGAGTATCCCCCTTGACTCGACGAGATCCACGTGGAAGAATCGCGGGGCCACCCCGACTCCACTCGCCGAGTCTGAAGAACAACTCGGCGAGTCCCAGTGAATCTTCAAGCTACTCGCCGAGTCTGAAGAACAACTCGGCGAGTCCCAGTAAATCTTCAAGCTACTCGCCGAGTCTGATCATTGGACTCGGCGAGTCCATGCCATGCAGACGAGCAACTGCTTCCTGAAATACGTATGGTCCCGAGATATACAATCATGGGACTTTCTGGACTTCTAAACATCTTATTACTGGGGTATAAACGTCTGGGTAATAACATAATAACCCATCTAATCACTAAATGGGTTTCATAAACCCTAGATTCTTATACACATCAAAATAACAGAAATGGTCCGAGTATTACCTGAAAACGCACTCTCTGTGTCCCCAAACCTCAGGACTCGATCCTCCTTGATACTCCTTTGGCCAAACTCTTCTTCTTCTTGCCTAACAAATTCCTCCAAGTTTCAATAGCTTTCTCTCCTGCTCTAGACGTCCACAACGATTAGGGTTCTTCTCAATCGGCCAAAAGACGGACAATGACGGCCTAAGAGGCGTTATATACGATCCAAAACCAAACGGCTAGGGTTTCTGCTGAACAGCGTCGACTCGCCGAGTCCATATCTGGACTCGTCGAGTCCAGTCGCAAACCCGCGACCAAGTCTGCGGTCCTACTCGGCGAGTCTGGCTCCAACTCGCCGAGTCCCTTCCTAAAATGCCCCCAAAATAGTTTTAAAGCAATACCTGAAATTCCGGGCTGTTACAACTCTCCCCCACTAGAACTAGACTTCGCCCTCGAAGTCTCACTCTGCGAATAACTCCGGATGTTGCTCCCGCATCTCACGTTCCGGCTCCCAAGTCATCTCCGATCCCTTCCGGTGTTGCCACTGAACCAACACCAGAGGTACCTCCTTGTTTCGCAGAACCTTGATCTTCCGATCCCTGATAGCTACTGGTCTCTCGGCATAATTCAGACTCGCATTCACCTGAATATCCTCTAACGGAACCACTGCCGATTCATCGGCTATACACTTCCTCAACTGTGATACGTGAAAGGTATTGTGAATCTGTCCCAACTCTGCTGGCAACTCTAGCCGATAAGCTACCCGACCTACTCTTGCAATTACCTGAAATGGACCTATGAACCGGGGTCCCAACTTGCCCCTCTTTCTGAACCGGATCACTCCTTTCCAAGGAGAAACCTTCAGGAGAACGAAGTCGCCAACCTGGAATTCAAGCTCGGACCGGCGTCTGTCCGCATAACTCTTCTGTCGGCTCTGGGCGGTCAATAACATCTGCCTAACCTGCTGAATCTACTCTGTCGTCTGGAGTACGATCTCTGTACTGCCCATCACTCTCTGTCCCACCTCTCCCCAGCAAATGGGAGTCCGACACCTCCTACCATACAACAACTCAAAAGGTGGCATACCAATGCTCGAATGATGGCTGTTGTTGTAGGAAAACTCAGCCAAGGGTAAATGCGCATCCCAGCTACCCCCGAAGTCTAACACACACGCTCTAAGCATGTCTTCCAATGTCTGAATCGTCCGCTCGCTCTGACCGTCTGTCTGGGGATGGTATGCGGTACTAAAATGCAATTTGGTACCCAGCTCCTCATGAAATTTCTTCCAGAACCTGGAAGTGAAACGCACATCACGGTCTGAAACAATCGAGATCGGTACCCCATGCCGAGATACCACCTCTCTCACATATATCTCCGCCAACTTCTCCGCTGAAGAACTCTCACTGATGGCAAGGAAGTGTGCACTCTTCGTCAACCTATCCACAATCACCCAAATTGCATCAACTCCCCTGACAGTCCTCGGCAATTTGGTGATGAAATCCATAGTGATCTGTTCCCACTTCCACTCGGGAATCTCCAATGGCTGTAACTTGCCATGCGGTCTCTGGTGCTCGGCCTTAACCCTACGGCAGGTTAAGCACCTCTCAACGAACCATGCCACGTCCCTCTTCATACAGGGCCACCAATACTCTTTCCTCAAATCCAAATACATCTTTGTAGCACCGGGATGGATCGAGAATTTCGATCTATGAGCCTCTTCCATCAAGGTAGTACGCGTACCGCCCACGAATGGTACCAATCCGACCTTGAAACGTCAGAAGTCCTCGTCCATCCTTAACGAACCCTGAAATTAACCCAACGACCCGCTCTTTCTTCTGCATCTCGGATCTCACAACCTCGGCCTGCGCCCCACGAATAGCATCCAATAACGGAGTCATCACCATCAGTCTCAGACATACATCTCGCAATGGAGTGCTCTCCGCTCTACGACTCAATGCATCGGCTACCACATTAGCCTTGCCTGGGTGGTATAGGATCTCACCGTCATAATCCTTAACCACGTCCAACCATCTCCTCTGACGCATATTTAGGTTGGGTTGATCCATCAAATACTTCAAACTCTTATGGTCCGTGTATATAGTACAACGAACCCCATACAGGTAGTGACGCCAAATCTTGAGAGCGAACACTACTGCCCCCAACTCCAAGTCATGCGTGGGATATCTCGCCTCGTGAGGCTTTAATTGCCTCGATGCATAAGCTATCACATGGCCCCTCTGCATCAACACTGCACCCAGTCCCGAAATCGATGCGTCGCAATATACAACAAAATCTTCCATTCCTTCCGGGAGGGCTAATACCGGGGCTTCGCACAGTCTCTGGCGTAGTGTCTCGAAGGAAGTCTGTTGCTCGGGTCCCCATGAGAATGTAACACCCTTCCGGGTCAATCTGGTAAGCGGCATTGCGATCTTGGAGAAATCCTTAATGAATCTCCGATAATACCCTGCCAACCCAAGGAAGCTCCTGATCTCAGAAGGTGACTTCGGCACCTCCCAACTCA
The DNA here is from genome assembly GCF_051521515.1 of Lactuca serriola. Taxonomy (NCBI): domain Eukaryota; kingdom Viridiplantae; phylum Streptophyta; class Magnoliopsida; order Asterales; family Asteraceae; genus Lactuca; species Lactuca serriola. The sequence continues at coordinate 37,228,321 of NC_136416.1, forward strand.
TCACCGCCTCAACCTTGGCCGGATCGACCAATATCCCTTTCTGATTGACAACATGTGCTAGAAATTGGACCTCCCGCAGCCAGAAGTCACATTTGGAGAACTTTGCATAAAGCTTCTCCGACCTCAATACCTCGAGGACCTCCCTCAAATGCTCCTCATGCTGCTCTCTAGATCTAGAATACACCAGAATGTCGTCGATAAATACAATCACTGACCGATCCAACATCGGTCTGCATACCCTATTCATGAGATCCATGAACACCGCCGGGGCATTGGTGAGCCCGAAAGGCATCACCACGAACTCATAATGCCCATATCGCGTCCTAAACGCTGTCTTCTGGACATCCCCATCCCGTACTCTCACCTGATGGTACCCTGACCTCAGATCGATCTTGGAAAACCAAGACGCTCCCTGCAACTGATCGAATAAATCATCGATCCTCGGTAACGGGTAACGGTTCTTGACCGTCAACTTGTTCAACTCCCGGTAATCAATGCACATCCGGTGTGAACCATCCTTCTTCTTGACGAACAGAATAGGTGCTCCCCATGGCGAGCTGCTCGGCCGAATGAATCCCTTCCCCAGCAACTCCTGGAGCTGCGAAGACAACTCTTGCATCTCTGGAGGTGCAAGACGATAAGGCACTTTAGCAATAGGCGCGGCCCCCGGAACTAGATCGATACCAAACTCTACTTGCCTCACAGGAGGTACTCCCGGCAACTCCTCGGGGAAAACATCTGAAAACTCGCGCACCACAGGAACCTCCTCAACTGATTTCGGTCTCTCGGAAACCTCCCGCGTATCCATCACATACGCCACAAAACCCTTACAGCCCTGCTGTAGACACTGCCTTGCCCTAGCGGCCGAACAAAAAGCTGATCCCGAACGGGTACCCTCGCCGTACACCGAAAGAACTCCCCCACTATGGTCTCGTATAGTCACCAACTGACGCTCACAGTCGATGACAGCGCCGAATCGGCTCAACCAGTCCATGCCCACGATGACACAGACATCACCCATCGCAATAGGAATCAGGTCAATCGGGAACTCCACCCCGAAAATCTCTAGCACACATCCCCGAAGAACCTCAGTGGCACAAATCACTTTCTCGTCAGCTATAGAAACTCTCAAAGGTCGACTCAACGACTCACGACTAACGCTGATATACTGACTAAAGGCTAAGGACACAAAGGACCTACTCGCACCCGATTCAAATAACACTAAGGCAGGCACAGAGTTCACAAGGAAAGTACCTACGCATACAATAACATAAGCATAACATCTCGAAATTAAAATAAATACATGAATTACAACATACCTGCCACGACATCGGGCGCAGCGCGGACCTCCTCCGCAGTCAGCTGAAAGGCTCTCCCACGAGCCCTCGGGGCCTCGACCTTCACTGGTCGAGTCTCAGTAGTCCTGGCAGTAGGTGCAAATCCCTGACGAAGCTGAGGGCACTCGGCCTTCCGATGGCCGGTCTGGTTGCAATGAAAGCAAACCATAAACCCCTTGGGGCACTCCCTAGCAATGTGCCCCTCCTTGCCGCACTTGTAGCAAGCACCGGCTCGACACGCCCCATCGTGACCCTTGCCGCACTTTCCGCAAGTGCGGCTCTTCGAACCTCCCGTCCTCGAATCGGCGGACTTAATCCGCTTGGCTGCCGGCTGAGACTGAGCCGGCCGCCGGTCTGCCTGCTGAGACTCGGCCTCCTCCCTGGCCTGAGTCTCCAACTCGATCTCACGCTTCCTGGCATTCGCCTGAAGCTCAGTAAAAGTATGGTAAGTGGAGTTTGACACAAACTCCCGAATCTCCCTCCTCAGAACACCCAAGTACCGGCTCATCCGAGCCTGCTCTGTGGCCACCAGCTCGGGGCAAAACATCGCCCTCTCATGAAACTTCCGCGTGATCGCCGCCACCGAGTCAGTACCCTGCTTGAGGGTTAAGAACTCCTGAACCAATCGTTCCCGCTCCACCGGGGGAACGTACTCATCCCTGAACATGGTAGTGAACCCCTCCCATGTCACTGCCGTAGTTTCTGCCAAAGTGAAGTTCGCCGTCACGAACTTCCACCAGTCCTTCGCTCCCAGACGGAGCTGGTTCAAAGTGAACCGTACCCTCAGGTGCTCCGGGCATGAACAAGTGTAGAAGCACCCCTCTATATCTGCGATCCACCTCATCGCAGCAATCGGATCCTGCGTCCCATCGAACTCTGGTGGCTTCGTGTTGCTGAACTCTCGGAACAGTAACGAGTCACCCCCCTGTGGCCTAGCAGCGGCCACAGCTGCGGTAGCTGCAGCGGTTGCAGCCTCAGTCAATGCGGCGTACCGCTCATCGAACGTCTCCATCAGGGTGGTCTTAATAGACCCAAACATCTCCGGGATCTCAGCCCGGATCGCCGCCGCTACCTCCTCGTGAATCATTTGACGAATCTCCTCGTCACTCACACCGCTCGAACTCGCTCCGTGGCGTGGTCTAACCATGATGTCTCTGAAATACAACATAAAACTATCAGAGACTCCAGCGAGTGTAATCGCACTCGATAACGCAACCCTACTCAGTCTCCGATCTCCAGGGATTCTTACTTGGGCCTCCCCCTGACCCGGTGTCCTCGGTAGTACGGGCCCAATACTACCGACCACACCGCATCAGCGTTCATCCCAAGTCCTCCTCCCCAAACTCCGGATAGTGAGTACTCTACTTCTGACATGCACTATCTACCCGCATACTAGCAAAGCATCTCATATAGGCAAACTTCCCTAGACTACGGTATCACAAATCAGGCCACTCTAGTCCTATCATGAATACCTAGTCTTCTAGCATGCATAACAATTCATATCATATAATAGTGTAAGGTATTTTGGGGATCTTTACCGTTCGGGCGCTGACTGATCGTACACACTGCTTCTTTCTTGCTTATCACAAAACCATTTACAAAGTTTATGCCTTTATTTTAAAAGTTTCCTCAAATCCTCGGTTTGAGTTCAGTTACTCCCGAAGGTGCACCCGAATCCCTCAAACCAAGGCTCTGATACCAATTGTAACAACGCAAATTTTCAAACAAATTTTTCATTTTTAAAAATATAATTATTTCCATTCAAAACAAGGCATAAATAGTTTAAGTATTCTGTCAATTACAAATATTCAAAATCCCAAGATCATAAAAGCATTCTTCAGTGTGTATCGATCACGCCGGCGCCTTCCCACGGTCCTCGCTAGTACCTGAAACACATACATAACATCTGTAAGCATAAATGCTTAGTGAGTTCCCCAATATACAACTTACACACATACGCCTTTCCAGGCCCTGACCTTTCGGTCATCAACACTACGCCTTCCGGCCCATAACATAATCGCCTTCCGGCCCATAACATATTGCCTTCCGGCCCACATAACATACATAGCACATATAACAAATATCTTACCACATATAGCATACATATCACATATCGTATCTGACCTTCCGGTCACACAGTCAAACCCTTCCGGGTACAGTATAGTGAGAAGACTCACCTCGTGAATGCTGAAAGCTAGCAAATCCTGAAATCACTCGTGCACAATCCGACGAGCTACAACCTTCCTATAACATCACATATCTCATTAACACATATATCTTCTAAGTGTGACTATCCCTAAGAAGTCAGACTTAGGTCAACTCTGGTCAACGGTCAACGGTCAGCTCGACCGGACTCGGCGAGTACCATGGCGACTCGGCGAGTCTAGACGTCCTCCAACTCTCTGGGATTCCTTATCTACTCATCGAGTATCCCCCTTGACTCGACGAGATCCACGTGGAAGAATCGCGGGGCCACCCCGACTCCACTCGCCGAGTCTGAAGAACAACTCGGCGAGTCCCAGTGAATCTTCAAGCTACTCGCCGAGTCTGAAGAACAACTCGGCGAGTCCCAGTAAATCTTCAAGCTACTCGCCGAGTCTGATCATTGGACTCGGCGAGTCCATGCCATGCAGACGAGCAACTGCTTCCTGAAATACGTATGGTCCCGAGATATACAATCATGGGACTTTCTGGACTTCTAAACATCTTATTACTGGGGTATAAACGTCTGGGTAATAACATAATAACCCATCTAATCACTAAATGGGTTTCATAAACCCTAGATTCTTATACACATCAAAATAACAGAAATGGTCCAAGTATTACCTGAAAACGCACTCTCTGTGTCCCCAAACCTCAGGACTCGATCCTCCTTGATACTCCTTTGGCCAAACTCTTCTTCTTCTTGCCTAACAAATTCCTCCAAGTTTCAATAGCTTTCTCTCCTGCTCTAGACGTCCACAACGATTAGGGTTCTTCTCAATCGGCCAAAAGACGGACAATGACGGCCTAAGAGGCGTTATATACGATCCAAAACCAAACGGCTAGGGTTTCTGCTGAACAGCGTCGACTCGCCGAGTCCATATCTGGACTCGTCGAGTCCAGTCGCGAACCCGCGACCAAGTCTGCGGTCCTACTCGGCGAGTCTGGCTCCAACTCGCCGAGTCCCTTCCTAAAATGCCCCCAAAATAGTTTTAAAGCAATACCTGAAATTCCGGGCTGTTACAACTTTAATTTGATTTTATAATTAATTTAATTTAATTTTAATATTAATATTAATATGATTTTATAGTTAATTTATTTTGTTTTTATAATTAATTTAATTTGATTAAAGTTAACTTAATTTTATTTTCTAATTAATTTAATATTTTTTTTATTATTATTTTAATTTTTTAAACTAATTTTTTTTATTTTAATATTTGTCTTAACTTGATTTTAATACTAATTCAACTTGATTTTACAATTAATTTATTATTTTTATTGATTTTTTTAAAATTAGTTTAACTTTGATTTATAATTAATTTAAAATTACTAAAAATATGTTGCTATTATTAACCTAATGAAGCTAAAGTTGTAATGACCAACATTAAATCACTAACAAAATTAAGCATATTGAAACCATATTAACATGAAAATAAAGACATAATAAGCAATATTACTTTCATATTCCAATTTCATACAATTAAATCACTAACAAAATTAAGACTTTGAAGCCATATTTACAAGAAAATATAGACATAATAAGCAATACAACTTTCATATTCCAATTTCATACAATATAGCTTTCATGTTCTAATTTAATACAATTAAGCATACAATACATCAAATTCAAATTCCAATTTCAAACAATTAAGCAATACATCCAATTTCATACAACCATACCAAATAACACCTACCATTTTAGACATCCAATTTCAATTTCATACAAATGTATATATCTAAATACAAAATCAAACATATATATATATATATATATATATATATATATATATATATATATATAATTTCAATTTCATGCCTAATTTCATTTTCAAGCCAATACAGCACATTGAGCATAAACATAAATCTGAAAAGCATATACAAAATGTTGCATAAATATGAAAAAACATATATAATCCCTAAAAATGCATAAGCACTTGCATACCTTAAAATACAGATATAATCACTCAACCAAACAAAATCTTAAAATTATACAGATTTATCATCCAAATTACCATCAAATCAAAAGAATAGTATAAAAATGGGGAGAAATTCGACCTTCAAACATCAAAATTTTGAAATTGCAGCTAGGTCGCTGGTAATGGAGGTTTGGTAGGCGATGATGGCGGTCTTGTGGAAGGAACCGGCGGTTGGGGGAGTCAGATGGTCGGAGTCGCTTGGTCGCCGACTGGGAGGTTTCATAGGTAAGAGAAGGCATGATAAACAGGAAAGGAAGCTAAAGCGGGGGGGGGGGGGGGTATCTTTAAAGGCCTTTAGCGGTGATTGGTATTAGCGGCGACACCTTCGAGGAAAAAATCAATGCCTTTTTTCTTTCCGTAACAACCCTTGCATTGAAAACAAATCGAACGAATATGACTCGTTTGAGCGGATCGCTATTAAGGTGGCCATTACCGGCGACATGTAACGCATCAATTACATGTTGCCGCTAATGTCATGCGTCGCAGCTAAAGGCGTCGCTACTAATGCCCCATTTCTTGTAGTGTAGTAAAAGAAACAATATATATATATATATATATATATATATATATATATATATATATATATATATATATATATAGTTTGAACCTTTGAGTTTTTTTATATATTAAATCTATTAAGCAAAGAGAAACACAACTTAGAAAAAAAAAGTATACAAAGAGGCAAGATGAGGAGAGATTTCATTTTTGATGATATAGTTGCAATTTAATTTAATTTAATTTAATTATTTAATATTATTATTATTATTATTATTAGACAAAATTGCAAAAATGGTCCCTGTGGTATGCAAAATTTTGGGGTTTTAGTCCAAACCACGAGTTTTTTTGATCCATGGTCCTTTTAGAGTGGTTTATATGTGGTTTTGGTCCTTAGACTTAACTCCCGTTAAGTAGGATATGTTAAGCCCCCTCATGTGCCTTACACGTAAGGGTAAATTCGTCATTTCATATGTAAGGGACCATTTTTGCATAAACTTTTTTTTGGCTTAATTGACATTTACCCCTCATGTACCTCACACGTACGGATTCCAATCCATTCTTGAAACTGTTGGATGATTTCAAAAGATCGTTGAGGGAAGGATCTGTGTTGTTTTCGTTTGATTTATGGAAAAGAACTACTAGTTTTGATTCATGTTCTTCTTTGTTGCTATCGGTTTCATCATCTTTTTCTGGATCGACTTCTTGTCTGGTTGGTGTGCGAAGGACGATCAAGAACATGAGTAGAAGAATGAATAATGTCCCGATTCTGATTCCGATTGCCATATCTGCAATTACGCCTTTGCTTTTCAAGTTCCCAAATTCGGGCCAGATGGAGCCGATGAGGTGGTTGTTACTGAGATCAAGAAGAGGCGGGAAGCTCAAAATCTGATTATACTGCAACGCGACTGCTCTGTTACTGATGTTGGTTCGCCGGAAAAACGAGAAATCCGGTGAACCCTCTTCCAGTGATATTTCCTGGAAACTGAGGCAAGGTAAGTGCGTGAGGTTCTTTGGTATCACTCACGACAACGAGTTATTGGATGGATCCAAGTAAAAAGGAGAATTGAAATCACCTAAATAAGATGGAATCGAACCTATCAAATTATTCCACGACAAATCTTATAACTGTAATTATGTTGAATCTTTTAGCCACATGGGTATGCTGCTGGAAAGTCCACAGTTTGCAATTACGAGAGCTTTGAATGCTCTGAAACTTAATTTATCATCATCGGCCGGCAACTGTTCACCACGAAAGTTCATGGTTAGAACCAAAACGGTTAAGTTTGGACAGTGTTGAAGGATTTTCAGAGTGTTTCAGAGGTTACTGAAACTGCAATTCGAGAGGGAAAGGTAAGAAAGTGATCGAAAATTCTTGAAAGTTTTAGGGATTTCACCATGGAATCTGTTTCTGGCGAGATTTATAGCTCTTAAATTTCGGAAAGACGAAAGGTCGTCAGGAATGGAACCGGAAAAGTTCTTCGTGCCAAGATCAAGTGAGGTGAGGTTCATCATCATGGAACAGTTAAATTCAATCGGACCATTGAATGAATTGTTTCTTAAATTAAGAAAAGAGATAACCGGTGAATTTGAGAGTGTGAATGTATGCCACCGGAGAAACGATTCGATTGAGCTGAGAAATGAGTCAAGTTTGGAAAATTATGGAAGAAGTCCGGTAGATTCCCGGAAAGCTGGTTTGATGAAACATCCATTTAACGAATTCACATGTAATTTAAGGACATGAAGTCCAGTGGATTAACAAATATACCAGCGGGAATAGAACCATGAAAGCCATTACCAAAGAAGTCTAGTTCTTAAAGTGCAAGCAGGTTAATGCTATCAGGGAAAGCTCCATTAAAATCATTACTGCTCAAATCAAGAACTTCCAGAGGGGCGAAATGAAAGAGGGAAATTGGAAGAGGACCGATGATGATGAATTCATAGGCCACCATCCATCGATAGCCAATTCCAATCCATTCTTGAAACCCTCTAAAGATTTTAAATCCATTAATCCAAAAAAAAAAAAAACAGTTTATGCAAAAATGGTCCCTTATATATGAAATGACGAATTTACCCTCACGTGTGAGGCACATGAGGGGGCTTAACAGATCCTACTTAACGGGAGTTAAGTCCAGGGACCAAAACCACATACAAACCACTCCAAAAGGACCATGGATCCAAAAAACTCGTGGTTTGGACTAAAACCCCAAAATTTTGCATACCACAGGGACCATTTTTGCAATTTTGTCTTATTATTATTGTTATTGTTAGATTTCTAGCGGCTTATAAGTTGAATATTTGTTGGATGGATTGGTTTAAAAGTCCTTATGTTAGCTATTGAATTTTGTAGGTGGGTTCCACTAGTTTGTTAATAGTCATTTATAATATTTGTTTGGTTTAAAAAAAGTATCAATCTTGACATTAAGAAAATGACTCCGACATGCTACAATTTATTTAAGACTGAATAGAATATTTACCAAAAGAAAGAAGAAAAAAGATCATTTGATTCCATTGGAACTTTTCAACGCATATCCAACACGCGATTTGAATTTTATACAAAAATTTAATATGACAACAAATCAATACATATATAAAAAAAAAACATTACACATCATGCCTACAAAAAGAATCGGTCATAGGCTTACAGGTTTATTAATGATAAAAAACAAATATCGAATCCTCATGTACTTACATACAAATGTAAGCAAATCCATCTTTATGCACAGTTTAATTACGTCCGATATTCTTCGCCGTCCGTTTTTAGCACCGAGGGAAGTCGGCAGGTGGTGGTGGCAACGTGGATTCCGGTGTTCCTCCGTTTTCCACCAAAAAAGCGGTTCCTAGTCCCCATGGCATGTGTACATCCAAATGACAGTGAATAAACCAAGCACCTGAAAAAAAAAAACAAATAAAAAAGTCAATAATGTGAAAAGTTTTCGATATATAATTCTATTAAAGTATGCAAATTCAGCTTATTTAGATGAAAATAAGCTAATCATGCATGGTCGCTTCAATAAAGCATAAGTCAAACATAGCATATTCGTTTTTTTTTTTAAGATAAAATATTTTCTGTAATCCAGATCATTTCCACCAAAACATGTGTTGGATTAGATTATGCTAGATAACGTAAGGAAACAGTCAATAAAATGAAAATACATAAAAAGGTCAACATTTTATAATTAATAAATGAAATTGTGAGGAGATGAGTCATGAGATGAGGTGATCACCTGGATTATTTGCACGGAATCTGATGGCAGCCCAACCACCGGTGGGAACCCCAATCGTGTTCCGTTCTTGTGGGTTAACCAAATTAAACTTTCGTGGGTCATTTATGGGATCATAGTTGCCAAATCCTTGAGCCAAGATGTAGAAGTTCATTCCATGCAAATGCATGGGGTGATTTTCAATACCCACCAAGGCTGTGTTCTGAAACACGAGTTGAACAGTCGAATTAAACTTGAGCTGCTTCACACTTGTCAACTTTGGTGTCGTCATAAGAGGCTGATTGAAGCTAAGGGTAGTGTTGGTGTAATCGAATACAACCGGTGGTTGATCTGGGAAATCAGTCGTGTAAATCCCACTAACGTTTCTATAAAAAGCTTCCAACATAGAGATCGTTGATGGTAGAACAAATGAATGATTGTTCATGCTTGCAGACATTCTTTGCCCGAATATCCCTCCACATGTTTGGTTGTTTCCACACTCCGATATCCCGAGTCCCATGGTTACATACATGCTCTCGTCGACTGTTTGTGGAACCGGTGACCAGAAAGGGCTAGTGACAAGTGCAGTCATGTTGCTTTCAAATCTAAAAGCTGTTGGTGTGTCGTTCAAAGCAGGTAGGACTGGAAGAACTGGTGTTGTTTGTGTGGCGTTTTCGTAAGCTAAGATCGCGGTGGTGGTGCTGTTATTGATCGTCACTGCGATTGCGCTAAGGTATGGACGCGCCGCCATGTAATATAATCCCGGTGATTGGTTTGCAGTCAATAGGACATCGGTGGTTTGACCTGGACCCATGACGACAACATCTGTTTGGAAAGGGTTTGTGTAGGCTGCATCTGCCCCAACCACTGTCAAGTTGTGGTTCGCTATCTTGAAGAAGAGTTGACCATTGAGAGCAGCGTTGATTAGTCTCAAGAGATATGTTTTGCCTGGGACAACTTGAAGTGTGTATGTTTCTGATTCGAACAAAAACAAGAAACCTTCAGAAGATGATGAAGAAACTAGAAATTTGTAAGAATATCAGGTGGTCGGCTACTTACTGTTTGACGGGCAAGAAGGATACAAATCACCGGGCCACCCGTTGATGGTGTAAGCATCAGAGTTGTTAGGTGCCACTCCGGTAGCTAGTGCAGCGTTCTCAACATCGATAACGTTAGCATTCCACCATTCTCCTGAAATGTTTTATTATATATTAATTACAGAGTTAAGACGAACATACTCCTACAAACGAAGGAAAGAAACAAGACATTCACATACCCAAAAGGATTGTCTCTTCACGATAAGGTTTAACAAAAGGGTATTTTTGTCCGTCTCGTGGGCGGATGACCAGAGCACCATAAACGGTTGCCCGGAGCCATTGAGTATGTGCATGCCACCATAAAGTGCCCACTTGTCCGGTGAGATTGAACCTGTAGGTATAGCTATTTCCTGGTCTAATCGGGCATTGTGTGATGAATTCAGGCCCATCCGCCCATTGACTTCGCATTTGGAACACCCCATGCCTGCATTACAGCCATTACGTACGTTTGAGTTGCATGTTTTCACTCAATCGACTATATCATTTTTGCATTCAAAACATTCCATGAAAATAAATGTTACTAGTTACCAGTGGATAGTAAGGTTGTATGGAGATTCATTGAAGACATGAACAATAAGAGTGTCACCCTCCTGTACCCTTAGAGTTGGCCCTGGAAGGCTTCCATTTACTGCCACGATTACATGATTTTGACATAATCGACTCGTCGTCAGATTTTTTACCTACACCAATAAAGTTATTTAAAAAAAAAAAAACCATGTGAGTTTCAAGAAAATTACAACATGTCAATTTTGTACATCATTTAATAATAGACCAACAAGCCGACAATGAAATACATGTGTTAGATATATCTATCTTTATCTAAACAACTATTAGCTAGAGCATGCAATAGGGTTAGATCAATCAATGAAATGGCAATTATATTTCCACTGATCACCAACTCATGTTTTCTTTCTGGTGTAAGAAATTAACACGACAATGGAAGTAAAATATACAAGGAAGGAAGGAAGGATGTCGGTACATGAAATGAAGTCTCCACTATTGCGGCTGATGTTGTTGACAAACACAAGGAGAGAAAAACTAGTAGGATTCCAACCGGAAACAGCAAACACACCATTGTCGATCGCATGATGCAAAGATAGTATGAAATTTCTATAAGATTTGTAAATGACTTGGGTATTATATGTAAGCGAGGGCTATATATATATATATATAGAAAACTACTTGGCCCGTAAGGAATTTTTTATTGTGAAAAAGGATTCAGTAGTGGGTAGATGAGGCTTTTGACAGAAGAACATTTACATGGATTCGTGAAAGATATGCGTACGTAAAGTAATTTTGTAAATTGCTAACTCTTTATTTATTTATTTCTTCTAATGTTCGATTGATTATTTATTATATTTATGAGGTTATAACGATTTTTGTATACATGATTATTTTTATATAATAAAATTATTGAATGTGATTACATTTATTATATGAAATTGATTATTTTTTATATAACTATTTTGTTTTGTATTATGAGATATTAATTCTCATTTAATTTGCAAATTATTAAATTTATAAAAAATGTATATATTTTTTAAAACACTAAAGATTATAACACGCCCTAAATACATGCCGTACGTAAATACAATACACGTAGTAAATATAATGACACATTTTTGGGTCATTTGTACCCTTTTAAGGTCCACCATGCGTGTAATTAAAGTCCCATTTGGATTGTGTTTCGTAACAAAAATTCAATTTATTTAAAGGTACAATTAACGCAAAAATGAAATATGTTTGTAGTTATTCTTTCTACAAATATTTTCATATCTTTTTGTTAGGTGATATCATCATCAAGTCAATAGTCACACATTTAAAAAAATAAACATGTCGCATGAGGGAAAGACAAACAAAACTTAAATGAAAAAACATCTTTTAGATAACTTTGAGCTATCTATATGACAAATCCAAAAACTTACTTATTATTCAATGGTATTAACCTCATATTTAACATAAAATATTTAATACAACCATATATTTTTCGAAAAGATTATATAGTAAACGACACATTTTTTTAAACAACAATTCAACAAAATATTTATTATCTAACTAGTGGGGATTATAATTATTAGAATATAAAAAGACTAGCGTTAAATGAGATTTTGGTTAAATATTAGACTTGTTTAATTAGTAGGTTTGTGTTAGCAGGCAAGTTTATTTAAATTATTAACCAATTGTCCCAACAACGAAATGTTTTTTTTAAATGACTTTACTTTAGTCAATGACTTTTCTTCATGTGAAGATTATTTCCTTCTTTTTTTAAGACTATACTGCATACACAAGAAATTAGACCGGCGATAGGCATAGCCGATAAAGGTAGAAAATGGCGCCGCTAAAAGTATTAATGGTGACATATCGCCGTTAAAGGATTGCTGCTGTTGGTTCGTCGCTAATAGGTGTGTCGCCGCTAATACTATATGTCACCACTAAAGGCGTCACTGCTATATAAAATTTTACTTATTTCAAATTTTATACTTTCGTTAAATTTTGACATTATATTGAGATCTCATAAGACTTCCAATATTTTTCAAATGATTTTAAACATAGTTTTACTTTAATTCTAGTAAAAACCATCTGTTAGAACTCAATACTCAAAATCACATAATATTTCATAATATTATTCATTACATAAATACCTCATTCTTTTGAGGATTTCGTCCTCGAAATTACATCGATTAAAACAAATGGGGATATTTTGGTTTTATCTCATTCTTATTTTCTCAGGTATAATTTGGGTATCGATGGTGTTTCCATTTGACAATCACCAACTCCACTTCTTTATTACATAGATTAGTCATTCTTTCGTTTATGATCTCTTCTGGCTCTTCTACATAAGTTAACTTATTATCCAGTTTCACATCGGATAACAGAACTGCTTCATTATATGCTTAAACATTTATGTAGATAACTCACATGAAACACATCATGAATCCTTGTCAATCTTCCTGCAATTCCAAGCGGTATGCTTGCTTACCAATTCTCTGGATGATTTTGAAAGGACCAACAAGTCTACGACTTAATTTTCCTTTCTTCTCAAATCGCATAATGTCTTTCCACGGGGATACCTTCAGCATTACGAAATCACCCACCTAAAATTCTATGGGTCGTCTCCTCTTTTCTGCATAGGACTTATGTCGATCCTAGGCCACTTTCATTCTTTCTCGTACGCTTTGAATCTTGTTGGTGGTGTCTTGAATCATTTCAGGGCCTCCAAGGATTTTCTGTCCTATATCACGCCAGCATAATGGAGTACGACATTTCCGACCATATAGTGCTTCATATGGTGGTATTTTGATTGAAGCGTGGTAACTGTTATTATATGAAAATTCAACAAAAGGTAAATACTTATCCTAGTTACAACCAAACTCCAAGACGCATGCACAAAGCATATCTTCCACTGTTTGGATCATTCTCTCCGTCTGACCATTTGTTTGGGGATGATAAGTTGTGCTGAGAGCAACTCGAGATCCTAATGCACGTTGCATACTCGCCCAAAAGTGAGAAGTGAAGCGAGTATCACGATCGGAAATAATCTTTAGTGGCACGCCATGTCTCGCAACAATTTCATCCAAGTAAACTTATGTGTATTTCTCCATTGGAGCCGTTTCACGCATGACAAGAAAATGTGCACTCTTAGTCAGGCGGTCGACAATTACCCAAATGCTATCGTACTGTTTAGCGGTCTTTGGCAATTTGGTAATAAAATCCATGGACAATTCTTCCCATTTCCACACGGGAACACTAAGACTTTCTGGAGTTCTGTAAGGCTTTTGGTGCTCTGTTTTGACTTGTAAGCATACTAAGCATTCTTGCACATATCTTCCAATGTCTCTCTTTAATCCAGGCCACCAATAATCAGCCTGTACATCATAGTACATTTTACTTGTACCAGGATGTATTGACAACTTAGACTTATGAGCTTCATCTAAAATCTTTTGTCTTAATCCGCCAATCTTTGGAATCCATAACCGATTCTTAAATACCTTCAATCCTCGTGGATCATCAAGTAAAACATCAGTATAATGTATCATCCATTCTTTCTTCACATTTTCTGGCTTTAAAGCCTCTTCTTGCCATTTCTCTAGTTCATCAAGAATAGTGAACTTTACTGTAGTGTGAGTAATAGTATAACACATACTATTACGATAATTTTTTCTGCTAAGAGCATCAACAACTACATTGGCCTTTCCAGGATGATACAGGATTTCACATTCATAGTCTTTGATCAGCTTCATAGCTCGTTGTTGTCTCATATTCAGAGTTTGCTGACTGAATATATATTTGAGACTTTTGTGGTCGGTAAACAATTGATTGTAACGTCCCAAAATTCAAGACTAAAATTTTCTTTTAATAAAACATTTCTTTAAGCAAATTCATCATTCCAAAACATAAACAGAGTATTAATTTCCAAAATACATGTTCGTTATCAGAGTAAATATTCCCAGGCTGTCTAACTGATCACTAGGAGATAAGGGCCTCGCCCCAACTCTGCTAACGAAGCTACTATGGAATGCTACGGCTTACCCGCAGTTTTACATCACCTTCTATCACTGACTGCTAGTGAGTGATACGACTGCCCCGTAGTCCGACAACACTTCCCACCACTGACTTCTAGTGCATGCTACGACTGCCCCGTAGTCTTATATCACTTTCTACCACTGACTGCTAATACGAAGGCACCCATGTGCCATTAGCTCTCAAGATCCTCATTCCGACTCCCTCGAGTCCTACAGGCGATCCTCCGACCTAGATTCCCAACCACATACTAACCATCACCAGTACACACAATGGCTGAGGGGGAGTTTCTCAAACTCCTAACCCTGACTCCTCAATCCATCAAACACTGTACCACTTCTTTTTCCTTCTCGGAGGTCGCACACTCATTCTGGATCTGCGTGCCCTTACCTTTGCCCATTCGGAGGATTCTCCCCCACTTCGATCCTGCTTAACCCTTGCTGCTCAATGCTCGAAAAGAAATCCCCATCCTCGCTACCATTCCATAAACAACCCGCTGAGGAACCCCAAGCTTACTATAGCTAGGGATCTAACCACTCCAATTCTAAAAGCATATGGCTCCGAATTAGCGAGACATACCAAGTCCCTTCCAGGCATGCTACAATTACTGCATCCTAAGCAACCTTTCCCAATAGAGCACATCTCTTAACTACCATTCAAATATCCAAGGTATGCAAATGGCATATAACTCGATCACAAGCAAGCTGCACAAAATAAAATACTCATACCGATAATGATGCAGAACCATAACAATATAATCATGCACGAATAAAAGAACTGAAAACGGAAATCGCATACCTGCAACGTCCGATGCTGCTCGCGCCTCCAAAGTAGTCATCTGAAAAGCCCTGCCTCCTACCGCAGGCGCCTCTTTATGGCCCTGACGGCCGTCTGTGATCCTCAAAGTTGCAGGGGCAGGTGCCATCACCCGTCCTGCTGAAAACAAACCGGGGCACTGGGCCTTCTTGTGGCCCTGCTGATTGCAGTGAAAACATATCAAGTCGGATCCCTGTATGGTGGTAGCAGTACAATCTACTGAAATGACCAGTCGGACCGCACTTGAAGCAGCCAGACTCACCGCCGCTACCACTCCTGCACGCGCCCCCGTGCGCCCTGCCACACTTCCCGCATCGGCTGCGGTCCTAATAATCCCTCGATCTCGAATCCGATCCCTTGGGCCTTTTGCCCGAACTTGCGGCTACCTGAACCTCATCCAGCTTCCTCTTTCGGATCTGCTCCAAATCAATTTCCCTCTCTCTGGCCTGAGAAATCATATCTTCCAACGTCTTACAGCCATACCTGCTCATGAGCTCCCTGATGTCCGCCCTCAACATCTCGTGATATCGGGCCTTCTTCATCTCCTCATCCGCGACATACTGCGGTACAAGAAGAGCCCTCTTCCTGAACTTGGCGGTTATCTCCGCCACAGTCTCAGTGGTCTGCGTCAAATCCTGAAACTCCCGTGCCAACTGCTGCACCTCAATAATTAGCGAAAACTCCACCCTAAACCTGGTCGAGAAATCGCTCCAAGTCATCGCGTCCGACGCGGCATCATCCCCCAGAGCATGACCAATCTCCTCCCACCAATCCCTCACTCTGTCCTTCAGAAGACAGGAAGCGAGTCTGACCTTGTCCTCCTCAGTACACCAGCTCATACGAAACGCGTTGGCAACATCAGCCAACCATTTCCTGCTAGCGATGGGGTCTCTAGCCCCATGATAATCTGGTGCCCCGCAAGCCCTGAACTTCCGAAATGTCAAGGTACGCGCTCCCATCAATGCTATCATCTCAGTATGGAAGGCTCCCAGCCTCTCATCCAAAATCTCCAATATACCCTCCTTGACCGTGCCAAAGATCACAGGAGTCTGATCTAGAATACTGCGCGTAACCTCGGCGGATATCAACTCCCTCATTCGCTCCTCGAACTACTCGGCCCTTGAACCCGAGCCTGATCCCTCTCTGGCGCCTGATCCGCCCGCTGGTCTCTCTCACAATGTCACCATGCTGAAAATATACCACAACCACTATCAGAATACTGATCACTGATACGAGACCAAAACACACCCTACCAGGTTCCCGGTCTTGTCTCGGCCTTTCCCGAATCGAGTACGGATCCTCTGCTTTCAGTAGTACGGGCCTATACTACTTTCCACATCTATCCGTACTTTCCTCAGGAATTGCTTCGACTCCACCAGGTCTCTTATCCACTCCTACTGCACCCAGCACTATCTCATCCTAGGCTTACCCTAGGGAAACCTCTGACTCAACTCAACCAGTACTCAGCTGCTGAAGGTCTCCTTGTGATGCCAATTAGCCATTACCTGGATACCATCACATGTGACGAGGCTCAGATAATCCTTCGAGTAAAAGACTCGTCCCTACAACGGTTAGACTCAAACGAGAGCTGCGCAATAGGGACAAATCCAACACTCTGAGATTATTCAACCCTGATCACATGTGATGTGACGTATTCACCTAATGGCTAACTCCCATCACTCAGAATCCCACAATGCACAAAGCAAGCAACATTCAGATAAGGGAAAATCTAACCACAACATACTTAAGCAATCATATCCAAATAGCAAGAAACCGAACTAGCATGCAACACAAACTCATAGACTCACACAAACTCATAAACTCAGGCATAACCTTAACAGGCTATCCTACTACTGTCTAATCAGCACTATCATGCAGCTCAAAGGCACATATAATAGGCACATAAGGCATCATCCCTATATCCTTAGTCCTAATCTAGCATGCTGTTCTATTAACTGATAATCATAACATAAACTTGTATGGGTATTTTGGGGTACTTACTTGAGCTCGGTTGATTGCATGCACCACACCTCTTTTCTCTTTTCAAAGTTCTTTTCTTTCTGAATTCTTTTTGCTTTTCTAAAACTGTTTTTCGTTCTCAAAATTCTTTTTACAAAACTGTCCTTTCATTTTGAAAACTTTTTATCCGAACCCTTAGTTTGAGTTTAGGCAGACCCGAGAGTATGCCCGAATCCCTCAAACCAAGGCTCTGATACCAACTTGTAACGTCCCAAAATTCAAGACTAAAAATTTCTTTTAATAAAACATTTCTTTAAGCAAATTCATCATTCCAAAACATAAACAGAGTATAAATTTCTAAAATACATGTTCGTTATCAGAGTAAACATTCCTAGGTTGTCTAATCAATGGTGTGTGTGCGCCATGCGATCACCCCGAGCTCTTCCCTCCGCTACCGGAAGTACCTGAAACCAAAACTGAAAATCGTAAGCATGAAGCTTAGTGAGTTCCCCACCCTACCACATACCATACTATCACATATCATACACACTGCCGGGCAATTCTGGGTGTGCCCGACCTACCCGGTACGGCCATTATGGGGTGCCGACCTACCCGTGTCAAGCCGTTATGGGGTGCTGACTACCCATGTCAAGCCATTCTGGGGTGCTGACTACCCATCGGTCCTAACAACCGATCCTCAGGGACTATTTCACCCCTATTGCTACTATCACATATATCATAACATAACATATTATCAGACATTTCTGGGGTGTCCGATCTACCCTTCGGTCCTAACGACTGAACTTGGGGACTATTCCCCTCCTACTACCACTATCACATATAACATAACATGCTAGCATATAAACATATCATCACATACTGTCAGACTTATCTGGGGTGTCTGACTACCCTTCAGTCCTAACAACCGAACTCTCCTATTATCACCTACTAACGGTGTCCTAAGGCCTCGCCCTCGTCCTGCTACTGATGAGTCATGGACCCCGTCCATGCTCCTATTGATTGTGAGATACGGGCCCAAACCACACTCACTCTCTTCCTAACTCGAGCCTCGCCCCTGATCTGCTGCTAATGAGATGTGGAACACCATCCACACTCTGCTATTGGTGAGTTACGAGACCTCGCCCACACTCACCTCCCTACCAGGCACATACAAGTATCACACAGACAACAAGTATAAACTATTACGTAAACCATTCCTTGGGCACCCGCCCGCTATCATTGGACCTCGTCCTGAATATCATACTAGCATACTGTGCCTAGGGCTAACCCACGGGTCTTCTACTCATAACTACATGGGCCGACATTGTGGCTGTAGACCCATTCACACAAAAGGGAAACTCACTTGCACTGGCTGAACTTGCTGATGATCCCACTTGCTGCTGCCCGACAACTATCTGAACTCCTGCTCCACTCGCTCCCCGAGCTACCAATATCAAAGCAACACTGAGCCTAACTGACCCCCGATAGACAACCAAGTCAACTCTGGTCAAAGTCAAAGTCTTGGTCAAAGTCAACCTTCCAGGTCAACCCTATTCACCGAGTCACCCTATAGACTCGCCGAGTTCATATGTTCAGAGTCCTTTCATTCGCGACTCGACTCGCCGAGTCTACCGATTTCCAAGTCCTGACCTGTCCAACTCACCGAGTCTCCATTCGACTCACTAATTCGAGTCTCAACTCGAAGGGTTTGGGGTTTCGCGACCTGACTCGCCGAGTCCAAGACAATCTTCAACAAACTCGCCGAGTTCCTGCCCAACTTCATCTGACTCGACGAGTTGCTCATCCTACTCGCCGAGTCCACTGAAAGGACTCGCCGAGTCCATTCATATCTCCATACATGAAGAGGACTTTTGAGTCATGCATGGAATCCAAACTGTAGATCTACCCTTCCCAAGCCTATTCCTCACGTAAAGTTGCAAACTTTACGTGTAGAGAAGGAGATCTAGGCAAAATACACCATAAACTAGGGTTTAAGGCAAAGAGGCTCCATAATCAACTCAAGGGCAGAAACTTTATGCTTCTCAAGACCATAATATGCTTAGATCTGAAGTAGCAACTTCAGATCTGGCTTCTAACTCAAATGGATACCATCATGGCTAAAAAGCCCCAAAACTCACACATAGATCTAGGTGCAAAAGAGTCCAAGAACTAGTTTATTACCTCCAAATGCTCAGAAATATCTTCCCAATCTCGGATCTATAGCCCCTTCTTGCACCTCCAAGATCCTTCTTCCTTCTCCAAGCTTTAATGCACTCTTCAAGGCAACAATTGGCTTAATCAATGGATATGGCGGCTAGGGTTTGGTGTTTTGGGTGAAAGAGGCAGTGAAGGAACCCTACGGGAGAGAATGAGATGTTTAAATAGGCTCCAAGTCCCGGATTTAGGGTTTTCCTCGTATAGACCAGACTCGCCGCGTCTCCTTGGCCGACTCGCCGAGTCGGTCACTTAGGGGCTGTTTGATAGTTGCTAACTGAGTCGGATCTGACTGAGTCATGACCTGATTGGGTCTGAAGCTCTGACTGCATCCGACTCTGATTGAAAACATGTTGTTTGTTTACGCATCTGACTGGTTGAACTGACCACTAAAAATGACAATTTTACCCTTCTATTATATTTTGTATTAATATATCTCTTTCAACTCCAAGTAAAAACATACCGAAATTTATACATATTTACTACTACTGAATGTTATCATTGTAAACAAATAGGGAACATCAAGAAATATTGCAAGAACCAAGGCATTCACATTTGCGAATTGATAAAAATGTCTACTACATAACAATATATAATTTCACTATACATTATTTTAACGAATATCTTTGTTTTCTCTCATGTTTGCTTATTTACATAACCCCTCAACGACCAGATCATGTAAAAGACCAATTACGTCCCTAAGAAGGCCGCATCTTTATTAGCTTGACCTGAATTCATAATATCCAAGAACCAAATCATGTAAAAGATCAATCGTTTTGCTTTTTCACATGAAAATTTATGAATAAATATACAGATTATACAATTCCTTGGAGAATCACATAACATCATCAAAAGAGTAATCTGCCCAGACCACTCCACAACATAAAACAAATTACCCAATAAAGTGGTTTCAAATGATTATGACATGAATTCATATAATGTTTGTATTTCGTCAAACACTGCAAGTAGTTAAGAAAAAAAATCAATAAGCCAACACAAAACACAAGAGAATTAATTGAAAAATCTGTATCAGGGGAAATTAGAAGCCAAAATCAAGAAAAAACCTAGAATGATCAAGAAAAAAGCCCATACAAAACATGAAGTTCATCTAAAAGAGAACTGAGAACATTGAAAATATTCAAAACTAAAATTGTAGTAAAATCAATCGGAGACCAATGGTTTCAGCAAAGTAATAGCATCAAAAGAATGAGTATTAAATTAACGAAAAGAAAACAAAGAAAACAGGAAAATAGGAAAACTTACAGTAGGAATTGAGCATGTAATTCCATATGTATTCTCGTATCAGAAAAAAGAAATAAGAAGAAAACAGGAAAAGAATGTGTATCAGATCAGCGAAAGAAAAAAAAACTTACCAATCGATGTTGCAGTCGGAGTTGCAGGTGGTGGAGAATGCGCTGGGAGATGGCGGAGGAAGGACATGGCGGAGGTCGACGCAACAGAGGTAGATCGAGGGCAAGAAGCGAGAAAGCGGTGGAGGCAGAAAAGAAGCAAAACGACGAAGAAGAGGCATGAAGGAGCGAGCATGGAGTACAAAACGAGAAGGGCAAATGGGGGCAAATGAAGTTTACTCTCGGTCAGCGTAACTTTTTTACCGGACTGAGTCAGATCATTTTTTTGGACCCGGACTGGGTCAGGTGTCTAATCTACGCAAATCAAACAATCTGACTGGACTGGGTAAGAAAAAAATGTCTGACCGGACCCAGTCAGCACTAAATCAAACAGGCCCTTACTCCTCGACCCGGATCCCACTCGGACTCGCCGAGTTCCCCCTTGGACTCGCCGAGTCTCCCCTTAAAATTAGGGTTTTCTTTCCTTTCTTGGCCTTCCAAACTTTGGGTGTTACATTGACATTTTGTACCAAAAAGATAATATCACCAAAGTTTTAGGGCAAATACCACTGCAGCGAGTTTGAGGTCATGGGTGGGATAATTCTTTTCATACTATTACAGTTGTCTTGAGGCATAGAATATTACTTTACCACGTTGCATCAACACACAACTGAGTTCCCAACCTAGAAGCATCGCTATACACGGAAAAATCATTATCACATTCTGGAAGTGATAAGATGGGAGCATGAGTTAAAAGATCTTTTAAAGATGAGAAAGCTTTTTCTTGGGTTTCACCCCATTCGAACTTTACTTCCTTTCGTGTAAGACTAGTGAGAGGTACAACTATACGAGAAAAATCTTTAATGAACCTTCGGTAATATCCCGTGACACCCAAGAAACTGTGAATTTCAGAAGTATTACGAGGTGCTTCCCAATTCTGAATGGTTTCGATTTTGGTAGGATCTACGAATATACCGTCACCAGAAATCACATGGTCGAGAAATTAAACTTGGCGAAGCCAAAATTCACATTTTGAGAATTTCACGAATATGAATGGCATGATTAGATTCATACTTGGAACATATTAGAATATCATCAATGAATACGATGACAGATTTATCAAGCATTGGACAACATACCCGAGTCATCATATCCATGAATATGGCAGGGGCATTTTTCAAACCGAATGGCATGACAAGGAATTCATAATGCCCATATCGAGTACGAAAGGCAGTCTTCGGTACATCCTGCTCGTGTACTTTCAACTGATGATAGCCAGATCTCAAATCAATCTTCGAGAAATAGCTAACACCCTGAAGTTGATCAAATAAATCGTCAATGCGAGGTAATGGATACTTGTTCTTGATAGTCACTTTATTTAGCTCACGGTAATCAATACACATTCGCATTAATCCGTCTTTCTTCTTGAAAAACAACATAGGAGCACCCTAAGGAGAGGTACTCGGTCGAATAAAGCAATTTTCAAGTAATTCTTGCAGTTGGATCATCATTTCCTTCATCTCAGCAGGCGCAAGACGATAAGGAGTCTTTGCAATTGGACCAGCACCAGGCACAAGGTCAATTCAGAATTCTACTTGCCTGTCCGGAGGAAGTCCAAGCAAATCATCGGGGAAAACATCCGGATATTCTTTAATAACGGGAACACCATTTACAATTTTCTTCTCCTCTTTTGAGATATCGACGGTGTAAGCTAGATAGATAGAACACCCATTCAATATGAATTTACGAGCTTTTAGGAAATATATTATTTTTAAGTTTCTTTGTTCACCGTAGACATAAATAGGATTCTCCCATTCAATATGAATATGTACTATCTTTTCATAGCATAAGAGTTATGCATATCTCTTTGACAACCAATCCATGCCGAAAATAATATCAAAGTTGGGCAAGGAGATAGGAATCAGGTTAGCAAGCAATTTGAAAGGAATGCGCAAATTCATGAGACACAAGAATCTGAGGCACCAGAACCAAATAAGATGTGAGCAGGTCTAGAGTTGACAAGAAATGTACCCGTCACAACATTCGGGTCCTCACGTGCCTCCTCTGTGGTAATCTGGAATGCACGACCCTTAGCTTTTGGCACCTCCTCTTTTTTAGTTGGAGTACTCTTTGATTTTTGAACAAGATCTTGACTTCTTGCTGGTTGTTGAACAGAAGCTTGACTCCCCGTCACCTGACTAGTAAGAGTATGACAAAAGCACTTTTTGTGGCCAGTAATACCACAAGAAAAACATGTAACATCCTTTATTGGACAAACGGGTTTCTTGTGGCCTATTTCTCCACATCCAAAACAGATCACTGATCCTTTTTCTAGTCTGCATTCGCCCGGATGATTCTTTCCACAATTTCGACATGATGGTGATTGAAGAGAAAATGATTGTGACCTACCGCGACCACGAAAGGCATTATTGGATTGCACTTGCTTTCTAGGTTTAGTTCGAACGGGTTGAGCTGGTGGTATATAGGAAACAGGAACATTTCGATTGATACGTGGATGCTTTGAGACAAAAAGAGTGGCACCATGTATCTCCAAGTCATGCTCGCGTTTTCGGGCATACTCAACAGCTTTATCAAATGATAGAACATCCCGATTACCTACGAAATCGTGGATTTCATATCGTAATCCTTCCATGAATAACTGGATTTTATCATTTTTAGTTGGAATATACTTTGTAGAAAACTGTGCTTTTTGATTGAATTGCATTTCATATTCATTCACGGTCATTCCTCCTTGTTTAAGTTCAAGGAACTCCTTTTCCAATCTTCTTCTCATACCTATAAGACAATACTTTTCTAGTAAGCGAGTTTTGAACATTCCCCAAGACAAATTTTCCTGATTGTACTCTTTAAGAGCTTCAAATGTTGCTTCCCACTAGACCAGGGCTTCTCCGGTGAACATTGCGGAGGGATAATTAACTTTATCTTCATTTATCACATGAGAGATACGAAATACTTTTTCCGTATTCTGTATCCAGGTAAGAACAACAATAGGATTAATGGCACCTGAAAACTCCGTAGCACCACTACTCTTGAAATCTTTGAATGAGGGACGTTTCACCTCTCATTTTGAAGATTCTCCAGTGGCTTTCTCTTTGCCTTTATCATTATCCTTCTTATGTTCTTCGATAGTCTGTCGAATAATACCAGTAAGTTTACCCAAGAGTCGCTTCTCTCGAGGGGATACTAGAGTATTTACTTTACCAGGTTTAGGATCTCCACCCACTTCTGGTCTATGGCTACCTTCCTGTTAAGTCATTCTTCTGAAAATTTGGAACAACGTAGTATTTAGAATTTTAGGATTTATTATTACCTAATACTTTACTTAAATCTTTGCTATGGTTTGTATCCATATAATCCTAATGAATCCGTTCATATATTGAACTTCCAACGGTTTAAGTCTAAATACCAATCCATGATATTTAGTTCACTTAAACTATTGCTCTGATACCATTAATTTGAAAGAACCTGAACTTTCAAAACTTTCGTATTTCTGAAAGACCCAAACTTTTATACTTCACAATATTGTTACTCCAAAACATGCTACATGCATATTCATAAAACAATATTTTACATTGATAGTTTATTTACATAGACTGGATATAAACCGACTATTAAGATTTTTACAAAGTTTTATATATATTACATACTTTCCCAGGAATACAATACAAAAGTTATAATATTATCTATTCTACATCTTCTACCAGTACAAAACTATACTGGATGCTTATTACCCACAATAGTTTAAACATTGAGAGGGATAAGCGGTGACGCTTAGTGAGTTCAATAACCGTTACAATATAACATTATGCCATATACATATCAATACGACAAAAGTAAAGAGGGACAGGGAACAAGAAAGGCAAATGAGTATTATATGACAGGCTTTCCATATCAACGAATAATTAGATTCAAAGATTTGTAATCAATGAGACATAACAATTACTAGCTTCTTGGTAACCTTGTGACTTTCCCTGATTCAAGTGCGAGTCTTGTACTTCCGGTAGTATAGACCTCTACTACCATTCACACCTACTCGTACTTGTCCCAATTATTGTCTCGCAGTCCCCAACTTCTTCCACACATATCTTCAACAATAATTCTGCTCAACTTGGTTGGTGGTCGAAACTTCAGACAATGTGATAACTTTAGGGACTATACCAAAAGCTATTTCTCTCTGCCAATCGAAAGTGTACTTCTCCCATACTAGATGTATTATTTATTAGACGCATTCTAAAGGAAAGATACTTCTCTTATGGTATCTTCCGATAGGTATCATTCACTATCATCAGCTTTTGTATTTCCTCTATTTGCTCCATTTGGTACGAGTCCTTATCATGATGTTCCATACACCATAATAATTGTTTAAGACGAGAAATTTAAGATAGAGAAGATTTATGTAACGCCTGTGTTTCCGGGCTTGCCATTTTTAGCAATGTAATAGTCTAGGTTAACCTTTGTAACCAGTTTTGAAATAATAAGATTGTATTATTTAAGTATTGTGTATTTTGTGCTTAATTGCTTAATTATGTGGTTTGATTAATTAAGAATAAAAATAAGCGTCAAAATTTAAGTGTAAAATAAACTTAATATCTTTGAATAATGTTGTAGTAGTTGAAACGAGGTTTCCGAATATATATAGAACTCCCAAATCTGACTTCGTATGAAGAAGTTATGATTTATCGAAGTTTCGGCTTAGCGGTGTGCAGCCCGAAATACTCGATTTGAGATCGAGCGGTTTTTAGCCAAAGCAATCTAAACGAGGATCGAAGGTCTCATTGTTGGTATCAAAGCGATAAAAAGTTAGGCGAGAACGGACGTCAAACGAAGAAGTTATGAATTTATAACGAAGTTTTTCTGTCGCGGCCTATTAAAAATAAATAATAAAAATAAAGTCGAAATTAGCCGACGGAGTCTAAACGAAAGTTGTAGAGCGTAGTCTCACCTTCGCGTGGATATAAAGAACGTCGAAAACGGAGTTCGTATGCGAAAGTTATGAATTTCCGAAGTTTATTAAATATTTTGTAATTAAAATTAATCTTTTAATCCGGCATTATCCGAAGACGAGTCACCGGTCCGATCCGACGTACGCCCCGCGTACTCCGAAGAGTGTCGACATTTCGGATGACGCATGCAGTGACGATTTTGGAAGCAGTACGCGCTGCGTACTATAGTACGCCCCGCGTACTCTGAGGCTCCAGCCTCCTATAAATAGGAACCGAAGGCAGCCGAGTCTTTTGCCAATTTCCTCTCTTCTCTCTCCCGTTTTGCATCGTTTTGCGTGCCAGAAATATCCCGAAGCCCCGGTATCATACTCAATCCCCGAGGCAAGTCCCGAGATCCCGAAGATCCCGAGAAGTGCGGTTCCCGAGCCGAAGCTCTGCCCGCGAGAAGTTCGATTTTCTTGAAGATCTTTCAGATCTACTGAGGATTACTACTTCTGCAAGTCGTAGTGCTGTCCGATCATCTTCTGATCAAGTGAGTGTGTAGTTACCTTCTTCCAAATACAATAATATGAAGTATTTTATATAAAATACGTGCTATGTGTATATATTTGGTTGTGTTATGTGTGAATGTGTATTCACTCTCTTCTATCTTATAGATCTGATTATTTCTCTGTGAAATACGTGTTATGTGTGTGTGTGCCTCATCTGTTATGTGGAAAATGTATTGATCGAGCATGCTATACAGGTTTTGAAACTATGTATAAAAATGTATATTTTTATCTACTAATATGTTGGGTAGAACATGGGTAGATCGTTGGTGTGTAATAAACAGATAAGAGGCCTCGTTGTTGTTTGATTTAGTTATCTAGCGGAGTTTAGATGACGACCACTGGCTATTCTAGACAGTCTTGTGGAAACATTAGCAGGTTCGCCACCTGTAGGTGTTAATGAACTCGGGTGTTCATTTGTTGTACTCCATCCCCCTCATGGTTGCCTTATTTGACTTATATTGCTAAGGTACCCCCGAAGCATGTGTTGTCGCCCCGATGGAATATTCTTAGACTAGGTCCCTTATGTTAGTTGTTTTAGGGACATAAAGTGAGAATAACGGGAATGGGTAATTGAGTTATTGTTGGTTGGTGAAAATTAAATATGATTATTTATTGTGGGTTGAAAACCCTATATGCTCACCAGGCTCCCAAGCCTGACCCACTCAGTTTTAATTGTATTACAGGAAGTGGCGCAACGGCATGAGATGGATGAACCATCAGTTGTTTTGATTACAAGTCTGTATATGTATATATTTGTTGAATGACTTGTAATGTATTCGTTTATGCTTATTGGTCTGTATCGGAACATGACACCCCGAGTTTTGATTATAATGAAAATACATTTCTTTTATGAAATGCTCTGGTAAACATTGTTTTATCATGTTTTGTTTTTGGGAACAAATTCCGCAACTCTTTCAAATCAAAAAGATTTACTCTGAAAATATTTTAAAATCATAAATGAAAATCGGTCTTTTCTGGCCGAGATTTTGGGGATGTCACAGTTGGTATCAGAGCATTAGTTTAAGCGAACTAGGAATTTGTAGGATTTCTAGACTTAAACTTAGAATGCTAAGTGGATTTTTGAGATGTGTGTCTGTGATATTTTAGACATGAGCACTAGTTTATTTTAGGAAAGTTGCCTAAAATGATTTATGTGCTAAATGTTATATGTTGCCATATATGATATCGTTTGTTTTGATCTATGGTCTGTGGCCGACCGGATCTAGAAACCTTATGTGTGTAGGATTCTAAGCGTACGTCTACCATATTAGAACTAGCATGTAAACGTTTCGGTGTGATAAGGAAGATTTGAATATCTATCATGATTGATGATTTGATTTCACCTTATTCGGTGTGTAGATCAAAATGGTGAGAACCAGAAGTGGAGTTGGAAATGCTGATGAAAACAGGAATCAACCACCAGTGATTGAGCAAGTAGCTGTCGTAGCAGCAACACCTGAGCCAATAACCATGGCTGGTGTGCAAATGATGATTCAGACGATGTTGGATCGTCAGATGGATGAAACTAGACGGTTGCTTCAACAGAATCGGGAAGAACTGTCAATTCGTGTGGAGGAGCCTGAATTAAATGAAGGGCACTCGGAAGGTGGAAACTGCAGTGGGTCTATTGGTCAAGCCAACCCACGGATAGTTAGGCAAGATAACCATGATGGAAGGAATGATGAAATGGGATGCAAGTACAAAGACTTTTTGACTTGCAAACCATCGACCTTTAATGGAAAGGAGGATCCGATTGGGGTTATGGATTGGATCTCCGAAATGGAACTAGCCTTTATGACATGTGGCTGCAGAGGCAAGTTGCAGACTATCTATGCTGTGCGACAATTCCGAGGTGGAGCCGTTCGTTGGTGGAACACTCTAGGGAAGACGTTGAGCCCTAATGAGCCACTGCAATTGTCATGGGCAGAGTTCTTGGTGCAGTTCAAGCGCAAGTTCTGCTCGGCTCAAAATTTGTTGGAGTTGGAGAACAAGTTCCTGACATTGACGAAAGGCAGCATGTCAGTTGATGAATACACCAATAGCTTCACCGATAAGATGGAGTTTGCCTTGCGTATCGTCCCAGACGAGTTGACAAAGGTGGACCGGTATGCGAAGGGAATCCCATGGGAGTACGAGGTGCCAGTACGTCAGGCACTTACTCTAGAGGCAGCTATCTGGGCTGCCAAGTCTGTTGAGAACATGATAAAGGGAAGAACCACCGACAAGGTTGAGGTTGGTGAGAAAAGAAAGTTTGAGGGAACATCTGGTTCCGGTAAGAAGGGCAAATTTTCGAAATCTGATTCGAAAAAGTTTGGTGGAGGAAAAGGAGGCGAAGCGAAGTGGTGTGATAAGTGTAAGAAAAAGCACTTTGGGAAATGTAGCGAGGATGTGACCTGCTACAAGTGTGGGAAGGTTGGACATTTTGCCAATGAATGTCTGAACAACAAAAGGATGTGTTTTGGTTGCAATGAAGAGGGGCATATTTTGAAAGACTGTCCGAAGAAGAAGGAGGCAGCTAGGCCCAACATTCCACCAAAGCCGAAGGCGAGAGCCTTCCAGATGACACTTGAAGCTGCGAAAGATGAAGCTGATGTCGCTTCAGGTACCTTTCTCGTAAATGAATTACTTGCTCAAATTTTGTTTGATTCTGGAGCCAACTACTCCTTTATTTCGCATGAGTTTGGTAGAAAGCTAGCTTTGCCTGTTGATAGACTAGATAATGCTTTATTAGTCGAAGTAGCTAGTGGCAAGTTTGTACCTGTTAGTCATCGTATGAAAAACATTTTAATCAACCTTAATGGGAATAAGTTTCGCGAAGAATTATTGCCTATCGAGCTTAATGGTTTCGACATCGTGTTGGGAATGGATTGGCTTAGCGCCAATGATGCCGAAATTTTGTGCAAGAAGAAGATAGTTAAAGTAAACCCGCCTGGGAAAGATTCATTTATGGTGTATGGGGACAAACGCAGAGTGAATTCTGGAATCATTTCCCTAATGAAAGCCATAAAGTGTTTGACCAAGGGATGTACATCATATTTAGCATTCGTGATCGATGCTAAGAAGGAAAAGAAGGTGATGCAGAGTATTCCAGTGGTGTGTGATTATCCGGAAGTATTTCCCGAAGATCTTCCTGGATTACCACCTGATAGACAAGTGGAGTTCAGAATTGACTTGTTATCAGGAACCACGCCAATAGCAAAAGCACCTTACCGATTAGCACCGACGGAGATGAAGGAGCTAATGATGCAACTTCAGGAGTTATTGGACAAAGGTTTCATTAGACCTAGTTCATCGCCCTGGGGAGCTCCGGTGTTATTTGTGAAGAAGAAAGATGGAAGTATGAGAATGTGCATCGATTACAGAGAGCTGAACAAGGCAACAATAAAGAATAAATATCCGTTGCCGAGGATTGATGACCTATTTGATCAATTGCAAGGTTCGAGCTATTTCTCGAAGATCGATCTAAGGTCAGGATATCATCAGCTGAAAGTAAGAGAGCAAGATATCGAGAAGACTGCATTTAGAACTAGATATGGACACTACGAGTTCTTGGTTATGTCGTTTGGACTAACCAATGCTCTGGCAGTGTTCATGGATTTTATGAATAGGGTTTGTAATCCGTTCCTTGATAAATCCGTGATAGTGTTCATAGACGACATTCTGATTTACTCGAAAAGCCAGGAGGAGCATGGCAGACACTTGCGAGAAGTGTTAGAAGTTTTGAAGCAGGAGAAGCTGTATGCGAAGTTCTCCAAATGTGATTTTTGGATTCGTGAAGTCCAATTCTTGGGTCACGTGGTCAACCAAGAGGGGATAATGGTTGATCCAGCGAAGATCGAAGCTGTGATGAAGTGGGAACAACCGAAAAGTCCCACGGAGATTCGAAGCTTTTTAGGATTAGCCGGATATTACCGAAGGTTTATCCAAGGTTTTTCTTCGATCGCTACTCCATTGACAGCTTTGACCCACAAAGGAGCTACTTATGCTTGGAGTGATAAGCATAAAGAAGCATTCGAGAAGCTAAAGAAGAAGTTATGCGAGGCACCGATACTTTCTTTACCCGATGGAGTTGAAGACTTCGCTGTTTATAGCGATGCGTCTGGGGTTGGATTGGGTTGTGTTTTGACCCAAAGAGAAAAGGTGATAGCATATGCGTCTCGACAGTTGAAGGAGCATGAAAATAATTACCCGACTCATGATTTGGAGTTGGCAGCGGTAGTTTTCGCTCTAAAAATATGGAGGCATTACCTCTATGGCACAAAGTGCAAACTTTTCACTGATCATAAGAGTCTCCAATATCTCTTTAATCAGAAGGAATTGAATATGAGGCAACGACGCTGGCTAGAATTACTTAAAGACTACGACTGCGAGATACTTTACCACCCCGGTAAAGCTAATGTTGTTGCTGATGCTCTCAGTCGGAAAGTCAATCTTGAAAGGAAAAGGCCAAGAGCGTTGAGAATTGAAGTTGTCTCGACCATTGTGGAAAGTATAAAGAAAGCTCAACGCGAAGCTTCTAAGAAAAATGACCGAAAGGAGGAACGTTTGGGTAAAACGTTGGTGTTTGGTACAAACGGTCATGGACTGAAGGTATTCCAAGATCGTATTTGGGTACCTAAGTCAGGAGGAATTAAGGATCTTCTGATGGAAGAAGCTCACAAAACCGTGTACTCAATTCATCCTGGTAGCACTAAAATGTATAGGGACCTGAAACCCTACTACTGGTGGCCGACGATGAAGCTTGATGTTGCAAAGTATGTGGCTGAGTGTGTGACTTGTGCGAGAGTAAAGACACAACATCAGAAACCGTACGGGAGTTTAGAACCATTGCCTGTGCCTATGGGTAAGTGGGAAGACATTGCTATGGATTTTGTCACTAAATTGCCCAAAACAAAGAATGGTCACGACATGATTTGGGTGGTCGTTGATCGATTCACTAAGAGTGCGCATTTCATAGCGGCCAAGGAGAAATGGTCTATGGAAAAGCTTGCGAATTCTTACGTGAAGGAAATTGGGAGGCTTCACGGTGTTCCGTTAACGATTGTATTGGATCGTGATAACCGTTTCACCTCAAGGTTTTGGAAAAGTCTACAAGAGGAAATGGGTACCAAGTTATGTTTAAGTACAGCTTACCATCCACAGACTGATGGTCAGAGTGAGAACAATACAAACACTTGAAGATATGCTAAGAGCATGTACCTTGGAATTCCTAGGTAATTGGGATGAACATTTACCTTTGGTAGAATTTTCCTATAATAATAGTTTTCACTTGAGCATTAAGATGGCACCTTATCAAGCTTTGTATGGACAGAAGTGTCGTACGCCGTCTTGTTGGCTTGAGGCTGGGGAAAAACAGTTTATGGGACCGGAGATGGTTCATCAAACTGCTGAAAAGTTGAAAATAATTAGGGAAAGAATGTTAGCGGCTCAGGATCGTCAAAAGAGCTATGCTGACAAAAAGCGAAGACCGATGACTTTTGAGGTTGGAGATTCGGTTTTGCTTAAAGTCTCGCCGTGGAAGGGACTTATAAGATTTGGTAAAAGGGGAAAGTTGAGTCCAAGGTTTATTGGACCGTTTAAAGTTCTTCAGAGGATTGGGAACTAAGCTTATAAGCTCAAATTACCCGAAGAACTAAATGGAATTCACAACACTTTTCATGTGTGTTATTTGAGGAAGTTCATGGGAGAAGTTCCCGATATAATTCCAATTTCTGAATTGAGAATTGATGAAAACAAGAGGTTAATTGAAGAACCAGAGGCAATTGTTGACCGAAAGACTAAGAAGTTGCGACGCAAAATGGTTGGGTTAGTACTTGTCCGATGGAAACACACGAATGGGCCGAATCTCACCTGGGAGACGGAGAGTGACATGTTGAGTCGCTATCCGCATTTGTTTGTTGATGTGTGATTCCGGGGACGGAATCATTCTATGGTGGAGAGAATTGTAACGCCTGTGTTTCTGGGCTTGCCATTTTTAGCAATATAATAGTCTAGGTTAACCTCTGTAACCCGTTTTGAAATAATAAGATTGTATTATTTAAGTATTGTGTGTTTTGTGCTTAATTGCTTAATTATGTGGTTTGATTAATTAAGAATAAAAATAAGCGTCAAAATTTAAGTGTAAAATAAACTTAATATCTTTGAATAATGTTGTAGTAGTTGAAACGAGGTTTCCGAATATATATAGAACGCCCAAATCTGACTTCGTATGAAGAAGTTATGATTTATCGAAGTTTCGGCTTAGCGGTGTGCAGCCCGAAATACTCGATTTGAGATCGAGCGGTTTTTAGCCGAAGCAATCTAAACGAGGATTGAAGGTCTCATTGTTGGTATCAAAGCGATAAAAAGTTAGGCGAGAACGGACGTCAAACGAAGAAGTTATGAATTTATAACGAAGTTTTTCTGTCGCGGCCTATTAAAAATAAATAATAAAAATAAAGTCGAAATTAGCCGACGGAGTCTAAACGAAAGTTGTAGAGCGTAGTCCCACCTTCGCGTGGATATAAAGAACGTAAAAAACGGAGTTCGTATGCGAAAGTTATGAATTTCCGAAGTTTATTAAATATTTTGTAATTAAAATTAATCTTTTAATCCGACATTATCCGAAGACGAGTCACCGGTCCGATTCGACGTACGCCCCGCGTACTCCGAAGAGTGTCGACATTTCGGATGACGCATGCAGTGACGATTTCGGAAGCAGTACGCGCTGCGTACTGCAGTACGCCCCGCGTACTCCGAGGCTCCAGCCTCCTATAAATAGGAACCGAAGGCAGCCGAGTCTTTTGCCAATTTCCTCTCTTCTCTCTCCCGTTTTGCATTGTTTTGCCAGAAATATCCCGAAGCCCCGATATCATA
Organism: Lactuca serriola; assembly: GCF_051521515.1. Classification (NCBI taxonomy): domain Eukaryota; kingdom Viridiplantae; phylum Streptophyta; class Magnoliopsida; order Asterales; family Asteraceae; genus Lactuca; species Lactuca serriola. The sequence goes on from NC_136416.1 coordinate 37,261,860, forward strand.
CTCAATCCCCGAGGCAAGTCCTGAGATCCCGAAGATCCCGAGAAGTGTGGTTCCCGAGCCGAAGCTCTGCCCGCGAGAAGTTCGATTTTCGTGAAGATCTTTCAGATCTACTGAGGATTACTACTTCTGCAAGTCGTAGTGCTGTCCGATCATCTTCTGATCAAGTGAGTGTGTAGTTACCTTCTTCCAAATACAATAATATGAAGTATTTTATATAAAATACGTGCTATGTGTATATATTTGGTTGTGTTATGTGTGAATGTGTATTCACTCTCTTCTATCTTATAGATCTGATTATTTCTCTGTGAAATACGTGTTATGTGTGTGTGTGCCTCATCTGTTATGTGGAAAATGTATTGATCGAGCATGCTATACAGGTTTTGAAACTATGTATAAAAATGTATATTTTTATCTACTAATATGTTGGGTAGAACATGGGTAGATCGTTGGTGTGTAATAAACAGATAAGAGGCCTCGTTGTTGTTTGATTTAGTTATCTAGCGGAGTTTAGATGACGACCACTGGCTATTCTAGACAGTCTTGTGGAAACATTAGCAGGTTCGCCACCTGTAGGTGTTAATGAACTCGGGTGTTCATTTGCTGTACTCCATCCCCCTCATGATTGCCTTATTTGACTTATATTGCTGAGGTACCCCCGAAGCATGTGTTGTCGCCCCGATGGAATATTCTTAGACTAGGTCCCTTATGTTAGTTGTTTTAGGGACATAAAGTGAGAATAACGGGAATGGGTAATTGGGTTATTGTTGGTTGGTGAAAATTAAATATGATTATTTATTGTGGGTTGAAAACCCTATGCTCACCAGGCTCCCAAGCCTGACCCACTCAGTTTTAATTGTATTACAGGAAGTGGCGCAACGGCATGAGATGGATGAACCATCAGTTGTTTTGATTACAAGTCTGTATATGTATATATTTGTTGAATGACTTGTAATGTATTCGTTTATGCTTATTGGTCTGTATCGGAACATGACACCCCGAGTTTTGATTATAATGAAAATACATTTCTTTTATGAAATGCTCTGGTAAACATTGTTTTATCATGTTTTGTTTTTGGGAACAAATTCCACAACTCTTTCAAATCAAAAAGATTTACTCTGAAAATATTTAAAAGCATAAATGAAAATCGGTCTTTTCTGGCCGAGATTTTGGGGATGTCACAGTTTAGATCCATATTTCTCCTTATTACTCCGAAAAGTTTTGTGCCAGTTCTAATATTGTAACTAAACGTTTAGAAACCCAAGCACGTAAAATTTCCAGATCCGGTCAGCAACAGACCATACATCCGATCAAATAATGACATCATAAAGCATAATAAATCATTTAGCACATAAAAGCAATTTAGGCATCTTTCCTAAAATAAGCTAATGCTCGTGTCTATTCGGGTGTACTACCTAAATTATATTAGACACACTCAACTCACAATCATCGCTTAACATTCTAAGTTTAAGTCTAGAAATAAATCCTTACTCCTAGTTCGCTTAAATTAATGGTCTAATACCAACTGTAACATCCCTATTTTCATAGCTAGAAAAGATCGATTTGTTTAAGTTTTATTTTAAAAATCAGAGTATCTTTTTAAAGAAAAGTGTTGCGGAATCTGTTCCTAGAAATAAAACATGATAAACATATTATCAAAACATTTCCGAAGAAATGTATTTTGTTTATATTAAATGAAAGAACCTGAACTTTCAAAACTTTCGTATTTTTGAAAGACCCAAACTTTTATACTTCACAATATTGTTACTCCAAAACATGCTACATGCATATTCATAAAACAATATTTTACATTGATAGTTTATTTATATAGAATGGATACAAACCGACTATTAAGATTTTTACAAAGTTTTATATATATATATTACATACTTTCCCAGGAATACAATACAAAAGTTATAATATTATCTATTCTACATCTTTTACCGGTACAAAACTATATTGGATGCTTATCACCTGCAATAGTTTAAACATTGAGAGGGATAAGCGGGTGACGCTTAGTGAGTTCAATAACCGTTACCATATAACATTATGCCATATACATATCAATATGAAAAAAGTAAAAAGAGACAAGGAACAATAAAGGCATATGAGTATTCTATGACAAGCTTTCCATATCAACGAATAATCAGATTTAAAGATTTGTAATCAATGAGACATAATAATCTCAATACTTGATATACATCATTAAGACTTCAGGCCAAGTGGCGTAAAAAATATAATTTTAGAATCTCATTTCGCTAGGATACACAGGCTTTCAACCCTGTCTTTGTATTCTGCTAATGCCAAAGTGATGCTTATGTCATACACTTCATGGCCAAAGGCTATATACCAGTACCTAAGTGATGCTTATGTCAAACACTTTGTGGTCAAAGGAATAGCTGATTATCATAATAACATGGGAAAACACATTGAACATATAACACATAACATACAATTGCCCTATATTGAAACTCACCATGAAATAACCGGGGATTAATTGATAATTTGGGCAGCACTTCGGCTCTAAATATAACTTTCTGTGACGAAACTGGGGATTTTTATCGTAAACCGGACCTTGCGCGGGGAGAGTTTTGACTTGAAAATATAATTTTCTTGGGAACTTCGGAGCGTCAGGACTTGCTTCGGGTGTTGGGAATTGGGAACTTCGGAGCGTCAAGACTTGCTTCGGGTGTTGGGAACGATATCAGGGCTTCGGGGGGTTAAAAGTGGGTAAAAAGGGGTTTAGAGAGTGAGAAATATAAAAGAAAGTAACATAAATCCGGAGACCCTTGGTCTTTATTTATAGGGATGGAAGCTGCTGATTACGCTGAGCGTAAGTCCTCTGTACACTGGCGTACTGCGAGGCGGTTTAGTACGCAAGGCGTACATGTGATTTTATCTGATCGGAACCCGGGCTCGGATGTGGCACTTCGTGCGAAGAGAGAAGGATTTGGCTGATTTCGGGTCGCATTCGAGCGAAGTACGCTGGGTGTACCTAACGAAGTACGCAGGGCATACCCTTCGGATAAAGCTTCGAATTTTCATTTATTTTTATTTAAAAACTTCAAAATTTCATATCTTTTGCGTACGAGCTCCGTTTTTGACGTTCTTTATATCCACGCATAGGTGTGATTATATTCTACAACTTTCATTTAGACTCCGTCGACTTCTTTTGACTTTATTTTTATTATTAAATTTTTAACAAGCTGGGACAAGATAAGTCCGTTAAAAATTCATAACTTCTTCAGGATAAGTCCGTTAAAAATTCGTAACTTCTTCATCCGACATCTGTTTTCGTGTGTCTTTTTACCGTTGTACTACAATTGACAAGACCTTCGATTCTCGTTTAGATTGTGTTATCTAAAAATCACTCGATCTTTATTTCAAGTTTTAGTTGTCTATTGCTATACTGAAACTTATAAAAATCATAACTTTGTCATACGAAATCAGATTTTGACGTTCTTTTTATGAAAATTCTCGGTTTGACGAATACTACGACTTTCATTTAGATCATATAGGCTAAAAAGTAGTTTATTGAAAACTTAGTCTTTACATCATTCGGCGTCGTATCAATTATATCGCGAAACTTCAAATAGTCATAACTTCTTCGTTATAACTCGGATTTCGATGAGGTTTTCGCCTAAATGTTTCTAACGAGATTCTTTACAACTTTCAATAATAAAATTTTACTTATTTCAAATTTTATATTTTTGTTAAATTTTGACATTAGATTGGAATCTCATAAGACTTCCAATATTTTCATAGTGATTCTAAACATAGTTTTACTTTAATTCTAGTAAAAACCATATGTTAGAACTCAATACTCAAAATCACATAATATTTCATAATATTATTCATTACAAAACACGATTTCAAAACATGTATGTTACATTAAAACTTTAGAATGTCATTGCCAATACAAAAACATAAGCATAAATGGACCTTACATTCGTTTACACTAGTGATCAACATCTCTTTTAATCTCTCAGTGTAATGTAGCTTCGTGTCGACACCTATGATACAAATAAGTTGAGTAGGTTAGCTAAGTGGGTCAGGTTGCGAAACCCATAGCCTTAACACGTGTTTTATAGCCTCGATTAGTGTCTTTGACTAGTTTTAGGCCGTGGACTTAATGTTCATGTCGTGGACTTGAGGCGACTAGGGTTTTTGCCACGTGTCATGCCCTTAGATAGCTACATCTTCGGAAGGTCATAACTTTTACATATGAACTTCGTTTTTGACGTTCTTTATATCCACACGTAGGTGGAGACATACTCTGGAACTTTCTTTTAGATCTATAAGGCTAAAAAGTTATTTATCATAAAATCACTTTTTACGATTCCCGGTGTCATGTCGGTTTTGTCGCGAAACTTCGACCAGTCATAACTTCTTCGTTATAACTCGGATTTCAGCATTCTTTATATGTACGGAAACCTTGTGACATGTACTATAACTTAGTTAAGATTATTTATACTAAATAATCTTCTATTGAAAAGTCATTATTGACGTTTATTGTCTCTAAATTAATTAACCCGAATCTGCGGGTATTACAAAAAGTTCATTGTCAGAACTTAGAATGCAATAGGAGGACTGCGTACTGCATTATGAAAACAAAAGTGCAGTTCACTTAGCAAAGAATCAAGTTTTTCATAGCAAAATGAATCACATTAAGATGAGGTACCACTTTATTCGAGAGTTAATTAATAAAGGAAGTCTAAACTTGAAGAACATCCTTGGAACGAAAAATCCATCTGATATCTTCACCAATGTGGTTATCACTGAGAAGTTGAAGCTTTGCATGGCTTCAACTGGCCTTTTAGAAGTTTAAAGATAAGGGTTTAGAAGAGAGAGGGGGACGGAGTACTTTGCGGAATAATGAAATTTGAATGACAGATGAAGTTGTTCAAGCCTTCAAGTGGGAGATTGTTGGGGTATGAAGTCTTATCCAACATGGAGCACTTAGATCACAATGGAGCACTTGGGGTTCATGGAGCATGTGACAAAGGAACAGATCATCTGCAAAAGGAATGAACTGTCTGACAAAGGAACGAATGAAGTGCCAAAGGAATGTATCATGTAGAAGGGGGTTTGAAGCACCTGGAAGAGGTTTGGAGCACTTGGGAGTGATATGGAGCAACAAAGGGATCTTGTTGTGCCATATGTTAAAGGGATGGGCCAAGAAGGATGCTCTTACGCCATAGTATTCCTTCTTGCGCCATAATCCTCCCTCTTGCGCCATGAGGGGGTCCTCTTGCGCCATGAGGTTCCCTCTTGCGCCATGGGGTGCTCCTCTTGTGTCATGAGGTATGCTCTTACTCCATGCATGGCCTTGTTACGCCATGCGTGTTCCTGTTACATCATGGTGATGTTGTTGCTCCAATCTTGATTTTCTTATGCTACACTTGAAGCCACTTGCGCCAGCCATATTCTTGTTGCGCCATGATGGTGCAAGATGGACCATCTTGGTCCTTGATGAGCCAAGTATGCTATGAAGTCCTCTAGGATGCTCAAGATCATTCAAAGATGCTCAGAAGTTGGTATTGCTCAAGGATTACACCATGTTGTGCCACAATGATGTTCATTGGACCATTAATGTTCATGATGTACCACATGTGCATCATGATCCTCCATTATGGTCAAGATTGTCCATCATGTGTGTTGTTGATGCTTATGGGTTATATGACATGGAAGAATGTTCCAGAAGATGATGTATGGCTGAATATGATTGGTTGTCACCATTCATGAGTCTATGGTCCAATGGGCTTAGCCCATTAGGGTTTTAGGTCTAATCCTTTAAGTATAATAGCCTCATACCGCTATCATTGTAAATTGTAAATTCTCTATGAGCGCTCAAAGTGAGATACAATTTTAAGTGGTTGTAATAGTTTCAAAAAGTTAATAAAATTCTCTCTCTCTCTCTCTCTCGCCCGTAGACGTAGATCACCTTGAGCGAACCATGTTAAATATCATGTCTTTTGATTTACGTTTTTTAGAAGTTTTGTAAGTTCACTGAAGTTTGTTTTTTGACATTTGTATGAAGTGTTTAACTTGTTTTGTTGTCACTTGTCACCTAACAGATCATTCGTTTTATCGTTTGTCCCTTAGTCAAGGTATTGATATTATTCATGAAAAAATAGACTAGCCTCTATATATGCTTGAGTTAGACGATTGTAGTATGATTATGAGATTAAGACTCTACTTGGAAGATATGTTGAATATCTTCATGATGAGGTTTCCGATAAACAAAATATTGATTAATTCAACAAAAATTGTCTATTAAACAAAGGAAACGAAATATTATGAGGTGAAGATAAATTTTCTTCCTTAATTTTTGGAGAGAATTGATTACCATAAGATTTTTATACAACTATATAATTAATAAAGCAATTTTTTAAAAATTAAATTCAAATAAAAATAAAAAAAATAAATAAACAGAAAAACATAGTTTTTAGGTCCTAACCGATCATTAACGGTCTTAAAACACCAAACATTATCAGTTTTGTTCATCTTGTTAATCGACCTATTTTCCATGTCCCGAACAAATTTCGTCCAATTTTAATGTTGTTGGATTACTTCGGCATATGTGGAGGTTTTTTTTTTTTTTTTTTTTTTTTTATTATTTTTTTTTTATTATTTTTTTTATATTAAATGGGGTTGTTTTCAAAACTATTTATTAAAAATAGTTTGTAAAAATAGGGCTGTGGTCACTTGAAATTTTACGAATGAGTTAATAATTACATAAATGGCCCTTATACAATATTAAAATGTTTAGTTTTATATTATATAATTTTTCAATTACACATTTACTTTTTATATTCTATTTTTATTTTCTATATTTACCAACTTTATACATAATATTTTGTTTTATTATAAATGTATCATTAATTTAATATTTTTAATTATAAATATATTATTTAATTATATATATATATATATATATATATATATATATATATATATATATATATATATATATATATATATATACCTTTCTAATTTATACAACTAAAAATACATCATTAACATCTTCAATCAATAACAAAATTACATATTACTAAAATTATATAAATAAAACATATATTTCACATCATATTTATAACATTAAGAAATCACAAACCAATTCAACATTAAATTACAAAATCAAATAAACATAAACTTACAAGATCACTAAACTTAAAATTACTAGATCGGTAAAATACATTGCTTAGATCGCATTAAACCTTGGTTAGAATTTGGACAACTTTTTCGATTATGACTTGGTTGGTGGCATAATCCACATCTACGAGGTTCACCAGGATTATACATGCTCATCTCGTTACGTATTCGATTTGCACGCCTCCTACCTCGAGCAACAGAAAGTGTTGAGTAATCTGCTTCAATCGCCCAATTCGAATGCAACCAATAATCAACATGGGGAAGTGGTGTAAAACCAACATTATATTGTAGTTTATAGGTAGCGCTAGTGTACATGTCATTCACAATTGAAATAGGATTATTCCCTCTATTTCGACAAACTGCAAGAGCATGCGAACATGGAAACCTTTCCATTTTCCACTTACCACATGTGTATGTGTGTTGGAAATAACGGATAGTATCTATAATTCCACCCGTTCCATTTATTCGTGGCCTAGTAATGATTATGTATACACCTTCATTATAGTAAAACTCAGATAAAGCATGACTTTGTGCGTGAGTGTCACGTTTAACAGAGACGCCACATACGCGATGGTAGATGTTTATTACATTTCAATGCAACATCACTATGCTTTATGAAAAGTTGCACAGTTCTATTGAATGTAAGATCAATACATGCCCTAATCGGTAATTGTCTTGCTCCTTGCAACACATTGTTCATACTCTCAGAGATATTCGTAGTTAAGGAACCCCACCCGTGATCTTTATCATATAAAAGACACCACTGAATTTTGTCGATTTGACTTAGATACTCCCAAGCTTCAACATTGATTTCTTTTATCGCTTTCATATACTTGAATAATTTTCTTTTGTGTGGTGCTACCAATAGACCAACATAATCTTTTAAGGTGCACGTTCTTGTACCTTTTTGTAAGATTACTTTTAATGTGTCGGAGACAAAAGCGATGGTATGCTAATGGCTCTTTCCATTTTGGTAAATTTGCCAATGCATGAATTATTCCTTGATGCCAGTCTGAAATAACACATAATTGTCTATTTTGACCAAAAAATTGTCTAAACTGATCAAAAAACCAACAACAACTATGCACAGTCTCCTCATCAACAATAGCATAAGCAATTGGTAATATATGATTATTAGCATCTTTTGCAACAACAACAAGCATTTTTCCTTTGTACGAACCCTTCAAATGAGTACCATCAACATAAATAACAGGCCGACACAACTGAAATGTTGTACTGGCTGGTCCAAAAGCCCAAAACATATATTTGAATGTTGTTACATGTGATGTGACATTCGGTTTATGAAACCATGTGACAACTGTATCAGGGTTTGAAGACTGTAAAGCTGAAATATACTTGGGTAACTCAGCAAAGTTACTCTCCCAAGTTCCATAAATATTCTCTATGGATTTTCTCCTACTATGACATGCCTTATCATAAGAAACATCAACTTGAAGAATAGTTTTAATATTTTCCTGTATATGTTTCACCGTATAAGCAACATCTTTTTCAATTGAGTGGAGGATGTATGAACCAATCATGGCAGAGTTCAAATTTATGTTATCATTGCCAATACAAGATCCAAAACAATTATGTTCATCCACCCAACATGTAATCTGCCACATTTTATAATTTTTCTTCTTAATTGCACGAATATACCATTGACAAGGTGGTGCATGGTGCATAGAACTGCTACTTTCTCCTTTATCTCCTACAATATTACATTTTGCTACTGTGACAACCCAAGTTGTTCCGTTACATTTCCCCGTTACCGTTAACAAAATATTCCAGTTATAAAAGTTCCGTTAATTAGAGGTCGTCAATTTAATAAACATTTCATTTGTTTATATTTAATATGCCGTTAAGTCGTGATAAATGGGAATAAAAACACATAACACACATTTCCATTTAATTGGAAAATGTTAAGTTTTATTATTACGACCACTAAATCGGGTGCGATCAAAAGCCCCGTATGACGGCAGTATCGGGTAAAATTCCACTGAGCCCAGACTTGGAACCCTATATAAAGGTGAGTGGAATCCATTGGAGACTTTTTACACTCTCTCTCTATACTCTCTCTCTAGACTCGTTTTCGCCCCAAATCCACAACCAAACGCTTCCAAATCGTAAGTCCACTTACCTAGCTTATTCTAAACATATTGGCTTGTGTTTATACCTCAAAAATCGTCCAAGAAGGCATGGAATAAGGAGTTTACGGCCCAGGAACACTCTAGGGCCGTAAACCCCTAATATGGTGCCAAACATGCCTTAAAACTCATCCTTAAGCTTAGAAACTATTAGGGGATTTAGCCTAGGAGTGTTTGAACCCCAAAACAACAAGATTTGTGGCATAAAAGAGGGTTTACGGCCCAAGCACATGATTAGGCCGTAAACACCCTCTAAACTTGTTAAATCAAGTTCCAAACACTCCCAAACCACCCATAGGCTTAAGACATAAAATAAGGACATGCTATTTAAGGTTTGGAACATTTAAACACAAGGAAATATGGGGTAACATGGAGTTTACGGCCCAAGCAAGTGCCTAGGCCGTAAACTCCCCATAACATGCCCAAATGTTGGTTTTCACCCCCCAAATGGCCTTAGACATTTACCATAAAAAGCTAGGATTGAAACAAGGGCTTAAACTCAAAGAATGGTGGGTGTATGAGAGTTCACGGCGAAGCCATAGAGCTTACGGCCGTAAACTCTCAAGGATTGGTCATTTGAACCATAAACTCTAAAGGAATGCACCCTTGAAACCCCAAACACCCCTATAGCCTTGAATAAATTACTAGAAGTGATTTAAGGGCTTGAAACTTCACAAAACTCAAGGAATGAGAGTTTACGGCTGTAAACTCCCTTAGGAGTTGTCCCTAGGCCGTAAACTCCAATATGATGCCCTTAGAAGCCTTAAAACCACTCATGCCTTTTTGGAAATGTACTTAGAAAAATATCATGAACAAGCTAGAAGCCTTAAACACACTAGAACCCTTCACCATGAGTTTACGGCCGTAAACTCATGGTGAGTAGTCCCTGGGCCGTAAACATCATATAAAGGGGTTTACTCTCGGAGAGTAAACTCCATTCCTAAGCCATATGCACCTTTATACGCTACCCGGGACACCCAAACACTTATCTAAAGTGTTTTCCGCTCCTTTGAGTGCGTATACTTGTTTAATTGGTATTTAATATACTAATTGTATGTGAACATATGTTATCATATGTTAAATAGGTCATTGTGTGTGTTCGAGTCCTTGCGTGGCACCGAACGCTCAAATGACACCTTCGTCGGACCTACTTACACCAGGTGAGTTCATACCCCTGAATGAACCTTTTAAATGTTTTCACATGTTTTATAGGGGGAAATACAAGTTAAACATGCCAGTTATCATATCAATCACATGTGATTGATAACCCGCATGCACCAGATTTTACTACACTGTACATTGTTTTACCGAGTAGGACACTATAAATGACTTTCTAAAAGGGTTTTTCACTTGTTCAAGTTCTCACTTTTACTGCTTTATCAAAGTTCCATTTTCAAACTGATTTATGAAAGATTCCCAAAGATTTCTAAAGGTTTTCACACTTATTTTACCAAAGAATACAAAATACGATTTTCCTGAGTATAAAAGTTTTTCCAAGGTTTTCATCAAAGTTCCTTTCATGATGTATACTTTTACTTTTTTGTTACTGCTGCTTCGCTTTTACTTATTTAAAACTCCTACTTGATAACGCATTTCCTTCGTGATACGCTTATACCGGATTTTTGTCTCTATATCGCTTATACTTGTAGCCTCTTATACTTGATAGACGCTCTTACTTCACTTATCGTCGTTTCCACTTCGTGATACACTTACACTTGGTACACTTATACTTCACGATTCGATTATCCCACTCTGTACGCTTATACTTTATGACTCAGATGTTCCATTGTATGCTTATACTTCATGACTCGGATATCTCACTGTACACTTATACTTCACAAGTCGGTTATTCCACACTGTACACTTATACTTCACAATATGATTCCACTTGATACACACTCAAGCGTAGTTAGATGTATGTCTGTGCTTGTATAGATGCATATAAATAATGATTGAAGGACTTAGGAAGGCTTGTCCGCCCTATTTCCTTTTCTTCGTTGAGATGTGGTCTGGTGGGATCGGATGTCCATCCGAAGGTCGTTTGATTCATTAGTTATATATTATGTACACAAGCATAAACATATGGGTTACTTCAGTCAGTTCAGTTATGATTCTCTACCTCTAGTTCAGCACTTACATTAGAAACCCACTATTTGGAAGTCTCTACCCACTATTTGGGATGCATCTTCAGGACACGACCTTCTCCGTCGTCTAGTTGGTAACCAGAGTCTCCTGTAGGGAGAGCGGACATTGTGTGTAAAGATCTATACGAGATTGACAACCCCGCACCCAGACTGCTAGCTACAGTCCCGGCCTACCAAGCCAACGAGTGAAAAATGTCATATTTTAGATGCTCGTAGGGCGTCTGGTACTCTAGTCAGTATGCTTACGAGTATCCCGGGTTACCTTATAATTTATGGCTTTAAGGTAATGGTATTTCGCCGACAATTTACACTGTATGCTGGTATTTCATTTCCAGAGTCACATTGTTTTGACCTTACCAGACGTATCTTTCATTTGATACTGTCTGGGGTCTGTTTTCTCTGTTTTGACCTTACAAGACGTACCTTTCATTTGATACTGTCTGGGGTCTGTTTTTCACTGTTTTAGACTTTACCAGCTGTACCGTTCATTTGGTACCTTCTGGGGTCTGAGTCTCTATTTTTTAGACTGAACCAGGCGTGTCGTTCGTTCGATACTCTCCTGGAGTCTATGATTCCTTGCCTTAGTCAGCAGTCATCACTACTGAGGCATATGTTATTCCCTGATGTCGTTTGCTTTCCTCAATAAACAAATTCAGTATTTTGATAATGATAGCAATTTAGGGAAAATGACTTTTTACCACATAACACTGACCAGTCTTGGTAGAAGGCTGCTTTATTAAAGAAATATAGGATTTTCTGGAAAGAACTCTAATACACAGTAAACACTTAAACTACTACTTTATAAAGTTATTTGGATAAATGTCACTAAATACTTATGAACTCACCAGCATTTGTAAAAATGCTGATACTCGCTTTTCAAATAACTTGTATTCTCAGGTTAGCATTAGACAGGTACACCCCCGGAGCTGTTGATGAAGATAGCTTAGTACCACACTGAATTTATTCTATTACTTGTATTACTTTGTTGTATTGTAATGTGAATCATGTAAAACTATTACTATTAATGCAATGTTTTGTTGTACTTTGATTACTATAATGCATGTGTTGTGATACTTGACATGACGTCATCCACCCCAGAACGTTTCCGCCGTTCCGGTTTTGGGGTGTGACAGCTACCCATTTGGTACTTTTACTTTCGTACACTTTAAACTCTCTATTTTGGTTGATAGACCAAAGTGTTACTGCCATTTTCACTTGCAACTTACTTTCAAATTGCATTCCTAGCCTAATTTTGTTTTTGTATTCCTTCCAAATATCTATATGAATGTTGTTCGCTAGGTATTCTATTTCATCATCCCCTATATTTCCAACATCATTCATAAAGTTCACAACCGGAGTGTCACTTGCATTATCGGAATCGACACCAATATTGCTTAATGACTCACTATTACACTCTGAGTTGGGCTCATCAAATCCAAAGTTATTATTTGTCTCACATGTATCATCATTTGGCAAAGGAAATGGTGCTTGACAATTACGAAGGAGATCTACAAAATTAGTGTTTGTGGGTGGTGTTATTTGTTCTATGTCAACACAAATTTGGCCACAATAATTTTCATAATTCTTAGCTAAATAATACATTGTGTCTAAGGATTAATCATTTAATAGGGGTGCCATGTTAGATCTCCCACAATATTGGTAACATAGTGACAAATTCAACTAATAGGCACACTTTTCAATTCCAACATGTGTATAAATCAAACGACACTGATTTCAATGATCTTCTTTACTTTATTTTAGTACCTTGACCAAGTTAGCGTAGAGCGGAGAAGGTGATCTCTATCCATAGGCTTCTGCCACGGAAGATTCTAATGTCACATCTTCCTTTGGATGTCAACAGCTTAACCAATCGGGAATCAACTATCCGAATCCGAGTTGGAGAGAAAGACCTGACATTGGCCTTTATGATCTTGCTTCCCTTCCTTTTACTTTAATAGAATGTCCTTCCTTCTTGAACTCCAGTCACTGCATAGACATCTCCTTCCAAACCTCTAGAGATGAAGATTAGGCTGTCCGTAGGCTTTCTTCCTCGTGTTATAATTTCTTTCTTTAGGCGGGATAAATCAATTCTTTAAATTGTTTATACTGTATTTCGTGCCTACGAATATCTAAAGCTGACAAAGTTTATTGGTCACCCTTGATCAATCCATTCTCATATTCAATATTACCAGCCCAATATAAAATGATCATAAAGGGACGACTTAGAGCCATAACAATGAATATAAGAGAATTTAACTGCAAATCATACGATAAATGACATTAATTAGTATCTTAAATTTAATGTTGACACCATTCATTGGTGACCTTGGAGTTGTACCCGCCATAAAGGAGCCCATGGAGATTTTCTGTGATAATGAAGGAGCAGTTGCCTTGACCAAGGAACCGAGGGATCATGGTAGATCTCGACATATCGACAGAAAATATCACTTCATTAGACATCATGTAGAAGAAGGAAAACTCGTAGTGAAGAGGATATCATCAGAAGATAACCCATCAGATCCGCTTACGAAGGGACTGAGTAAGGTTAAGCACTTGCAACATGCTAGGAGTATTGGGCTGAAGGATGATATTAGCATAAATTAGATAGTAGTAGAAACGTGTAATAGATAAATGTGATTGACATTTGATGATTAAATAAAAGAGTATTATTTATGAGTAATGTTACTATCTTATGTTAATTATTTAACTATTGTTTCATTTTGCATGTTTTGACTTCCAGAATAATTGAATTTATTAAGAATAATCGAATTATTCAAATTGTCCACAATCGTTCATATGTTGGAAGTAGATATGAATGAAGATTGTCATGAATTGGTGTGTAGATTGTCTAAATGGTATTAGACATAGCAAAAGATTGTTGCGACGTTCACGAGTGCTTATGAACTGGTTTTGAGCATTGGAACAAACCTGTGCTTGATGGAATCACCTTATGGAATACGAAAAAAAAGGGTGATCGCAAGACGATAATATCATATAGTCTTAAAACCTAGATATATGGTTTGTTATTTGTTAATTGGTTGTACATTGATAATGCGAAAACGGATCAGTAACTCGGTGTTATAAAACACATTGTTGTGTATAGTTGATTAATGAATAAGTAAATGCATATAAGTCGAAGTTTATCTGTTACTTTTATCCCAAGAGGGTAAAAGCGATATCTCGGCCGCTCGATGATTTGATTTGACTTATGTGCCGGGCCCGGTCAGAACTGAATTGATGTGTTCGATTAAGTTCTATGTCGAATAAATCAGAGATCGATAAACCAAAATGCTAGACAAATCATTCCATAGAATTGTCAGCATGATATCTAACAGAGGACTGTACGATCCCTTATCTAAAGGACAAGATTGATTAGATCAGAGTTTGACAGTGTCTTTGAGAGCTGCGATTGCGAATCGGATTGTACTTGTGCATATAGTTACTAGACTTATCCAAGTGGGAGACTGTTGGAATAGTGTCTAAGGCCGCAACTATATTAGACAAGTATTTGACCCGATTGTGCATGGTCCTTTTGGGTTGCCTTCACCATAGCAACTTGATACGATGATTTATTATGAGAGAATAGATATTATTAATATATTATGAGAATAATATAAGGAATAATAATATTGTTATTTGATTAATATAAGTCATAGATTAATTAGTATTAATTTGGTGACTTAAAGAGATTAATTAAATAAGAGGGTATAAACTGTCAATTGTTTGATAGTTGCACTTTGGGCTGTAAATCCTTAAGGGATAGAGGTTGGACGAATTCTAGGGCTTGGGATAGCCTCAAATTCGTCCAAGGCTTATCTTTGGTAAGGATTAGGATTACTTAGAGCTTAAGTTATCCAATTAGGGTTTAATGGTGAAACCCTAGGAGCCTTACAAGTATAAATAGACCGCTAGGGCAAGGGAAATCGACATCTCTTCAAAAGAAAAGAAACCCTGGCCGATTTCTTCCCTAACCTCTCTCTCAAATCATCCTACTTGCTAGTTGGTGTTTGTAAGCCATTAGAGGAGTGACAATTGTGACTCTAGAGCTCCAAGACAACAAGATCAAACAAGAGATTCAAAGGTAAACTTCTAGATCTGATTTTGTATTGTTCTTATACCTAATTAGTCATTAGAAGTCTTGGATTCAAAGCATGTTTAATTAGAGAAACCTAGATCCAAGCATTAGGGTTTGCATGTGCACATAGGAATGTTCATATGACCAAAACCCATCAATATATATATATATATATATATATATATATACACACACCTTATGTTTGAGATAGACATAGAATTGATAATACAAAGATGAGAAATGGAAACTGAGGATGCAACTATGAAGAGATAAAAATTTGCAGGATTTATGAGAAAAACTCTTCAGTAACTAGAGTTTATAGCATCAAAAACTAAATTGTACCCTATTACAAAGAATTGAAATGAAAATTCATCCATAATAGAATACCAAATGTACAGTAACAATTTTGGATTATTCAATTATTTAGAAATTGTTTTTACAAACATCGTTAGTGATTAGACAATTCGTATATAAATTTGTATAATTATTTATTTTATCTCTACTTCTAATAATATCCATATAATTATTCAATATATATAATTTTAATAATATTTAATATTAATATTGATTAAAAGTTAAAGAAAATTTTAAATCGTATAAATTATTAAGGTCTATATATAAAATTTAATAACATATTCATAAAAAAAATATTATTTATAAATCAATGTGTAAAATGAAAATATAAAATATAAAAAACAAATATATAACTAAAAATGACAATTAAATCAAACTTAAGGACCATATACGTAACTTAAATAAAATTGTATGGTAGAAGTAGAGCTACGACCCCATCTTTAGGCTGGACGGAGTGGATGCGGGAAAGGGGTGAGGAAAGCTTCCCTCACTCTTGCACACCACTCCGTGGGTGAGGGAAATGTGAGAGAAAAATGCTGCGGGAAAGAGATGGGGGAGGGGGTGACGCACTCTCTCTTCATGCTATTGGTCATTTTTTTTTTTTTTTTTTTTTTTTATTTTTTTATTTTTTATATCTTCTTTAATATTTATAAAATTATATACCTATTAAAAAATATAAAAAATATATCAAAACTTATGGTTTTTAATTTTCTACAAAATGAGTATAATATATGTATGAAATATATTTAAAAAAAAAGTGAGGGAAAGGTTTCTCACCCATTTTTTGGCTTTTAGGTGAGGGAAAAGAAAATGAGGGAAAGAGAGATATGGCCCACCAAAAGTAAAGGAAGCTTACCCTCCGGTCTTACAATGGAGTTTGAAAGAGCCCTTTCTTACAAACACTTTTGAAAAGGGCCTCTTTTTTTAAAAAAAAACTCGCATATGTCATCGTATATTCATTCCTATTCATGCTGACATCATCAAGGTTGATATGGGATCCATCAATATCACTCGAGTATCTTGTAGTAAATGTATATATGAATCGGCTTTACCTTGGTTAGAATGGTTTACATAGATATTCAAGCTGCGGAAATGATCTCGCTGGGGTGAATTCCTAAAGATTGGGTAACCTGATTTGGACTATTAGCAGTTATTGAATATTTTGTTTCAGTAATGTAAAATATTCTCAACAGCTCTAAGATCATATGAAAATAAATTGAGTTGACAGAGTTGAGGTTGATGCAAACTTCCACACTACTTTTTACTTTACGAGTCAAATCCTTTAAGACGGTTTTGTAAAATAATTCAAAGTTCTATATTCTACAGCAACGTGTTAACGTGTGGGCTTTCACCAAATGTTTGGTGTGAGATTTTTAGTGATTTAAAAACATGGATATTTTTAGAGTATTAATTTCAATTCAAGTCGTGTTCCTACTAATTTTTTATGTTTTCATTAAAATAGATCGGGGCTTAAATATTATAACTAATATTAGTTGTTTGCTGCTTTAATAAAATAATGAAACGCAAAGAAGCTTCATATACATTTAAGGCAAAAGTAGATTGTAGTTGTTAAACACACGGTTTGACCTTCGTTTTCAAACACGCTCGCCTTAACATTTTTATTAATAGGAATTAAAACGAACTCAAGTCTTTGGATATGGCAACACAAATTGTTAGCTTATGTACATGATGGATCATTTTTTGGTGAACTATAGGTTAAATCAATGGAACGAATTAATCAGTACTATTCCATTTTCATAAATGTCTGTTTTGTGGGGATAGAACAGGTTATTAATCCATATTGTTTGATAGGTAAAAAATAAATGAACTTAATAAGTTTCAACAAGTATGACAAATACACCCAAACCGAATTAGTTCATAAATTTCATACACTAGTAGGTGTTGACAACTAGTTAAATGGTGTTATAACACCCAAAAGTTGTAACCTAATATGTTATGTCAATATAATGTTATAACACCAAACAGAGGAAATAGACAATTAGTTATAACACTCCATGTCATCATTTTTTTTTATTTTTTTATTTTTTTTCTATTTATTTAATTTTTTATATTTAAACAAAATTAATTAAAGCATATTATTTAAATAAAACCTATTTTTTAATTAAGCATAACATTTAAAAACCTAAAAATACATTACAAAAAAAATTGCACATTTTCCCTAATTTATTCATTTTCATTTCCATCGTACATAAAATCAGTCAAATCTTCTCAAAGTTGTCTGAGTTTTCATACACCTTGAATATCTACGACCCTACATAAATATTTCATCGTCCCAGATTGAAATTGCATATGTATGTTATCCGAAGCCGAATACCCTGCAATATTTCGTCATTTATCTACAACCATCATGTTATGTATTATGATACATGTATACATAATATCTTGTAAAACATTAACTGATATGATCATGTCGCATATTCAACTATGTGTCATTTCGACTTTAGAACTCCAAAAGTATGTTCAACGTCTTTATGTGTTCCTTCTTGTTTTCTCTTGAAAATTTTGTCTCTTGGTGTTACTACGTGTCGAAACACCTTCATGAATGTGGAATATGTTTGATATATTTCATCCGTAAGGTAATACCCAAACTTACATTCATTTCATTCACTATGAAAGGAGCATCTGAAGTCTTTCCTGACAAAATATCGTCGAGTATTGGTGATTGATCAAGAACGTTCACGTCGTTGTTCGAACTTGCAATCCCAAAAAGAAGCAAGTCAAATCTACAAATCTTGGGAAGAAACAACATCTAATACCAACGAAGGCATTCCATGTTGACCACTTGCGTACTCGCCTTTCCACGCCACAGTTTCTCAGACATTCTCATATAATCTTCAATCGAATCGGGCGACTCTCCAATTGCCACAAGCTTCATTGTGACAACAGATTTCTGCAACCTTGTGAATCATCGCTCACCACTAGCATCATATCTCATTTGGAAAAATTCTTACCTAAACGTATATTTTAATATGTAAAAACTATACTTGAAAGAAACAATGTATTCAAATAATGTAAAAGCTATATTTGAAAGAAACAATACATGTTTTCCAGTGCGTTGGCTATCAGCTAAAAAACATTTTTCTGCAAACGAAACCTTCTTTTGAAATTATGTGGCTGGTAGACACAATCATCCGCAAAATAATCGTAAACTAGACGTATGTGCCTTTATTCGCAACTTCTATTTAACGTCGCACGCCAGGTTAATAGAGGAGTTGGATTTAGTAGTAGTAGCACGTTCGTGCAATACTCCTACATCAAAGAGACGAACATATAATGGTCATCATTATCATATCACTATTATAGAACATATTCATTTTTTTGGAATTTGTTGAAAGTATATGGAATAGAGAGAACAATAGTGATTTAATTTATAAATAAAAGTATGAATTCATAGGTAAATATTTTCTTTTAAATTCTACCGTTTTTCAATGGTCAAATAGAGGAAGGAAAAAATGCACGTTATGGTTCGTTAAAACGCCAAGGAAGGGCCACATAACGGGAAGGGAGAGCGGTGTTCCCCCTGTAGTAACAGAGTTAAAGTCGAGCCACGTAGACCATAACGAGGCACAACAGCCCCATACCCACCCGTCTTATTTTCATTTATCTCCCCTAAATAGTTTATATACGCATATGATAACCATGACCATCATCCACCACCATTACCACCACCCATCACCACCACCAACCCCACCCGCCGCAATCACCACCACCCTCACCACCACCTACCACAACCACAACTCGCCCACCCACTACTATCCACCTCCGCCACCCATCACTACCACTCGCCCACCACTATGACCACCACCTGCCACTACCATCACCTACCACCCATCACCACTACCCACCACCACCACCTATCACCACCGAACACCAACCACCAACCACCATCACCTTCACCCACCACTCACCATCATCACTACCACACACTACTACCACTACCCACCCATCACTACCACCTAGCCACTACTCATCATTATGACCACCACCCGCCACTACCAACAACCACCACTCACCACCCATCACCACCACTCGCCACCACTACCCATCACCACCACCCACCACCACCACCCATCACCATCATCCATCACCACCACTTGTCCCCATCACCCCCACCTACCACCCACCAAAACCACCACCACCTACCGCCACCACCCATCATTACCACCCACATACTACCCACCATTATGACCACCACTTGTCATTACCCCCAACCACCACCCACCACCCATTACCACCACCCACCTCTACCACCCATCACCACCACCCACTTCCACCAACCCCACCAACACCGACCACCACCACCTATCACCACTACCCGTATTTACCACCACCCACCTCCACCACCCTACCACCAACCATCACCACCGACCACCGACAACCACTGACCACCACCTACCTTCACCACCCATCACAACCACTCGCCACCACTAACCCACCCATCACCCACCAAAAACACCATACACCATCACCATCCTCACCACCAACCACCAACCACCCACCGACCATCACCACCTATCACCTTCACCTGTCTCCACCAACCATCACTACCGCTCGTCACCGCTACCTGCCACCCACTATAATCACCACCCCACATGTTAACCCCACCACCCTTCACCACCATCACCACTTACCACCTACCACCACCAAACGTCACTACACACCACCAAAAGTCACTACACACCACCACCACCTGTGTTTATCTAGATATAATCACATGTTATTATTTGTATTTAATCACATATGCTTTATATGGACAATATTCTTTTTTATACATATAAATCATGTGATTAGATACATATAATTGCATGTGATTAGATATATTTAATCATATATGTCATTATTACGTTCTCGATTCAATAATTATTTTTTGTCAACTTTAATCATATGTAATTAGATACATATAATCATATATGATTATATGTATCCAATCATATATGATTTATAAGAACAATACTCATTTTTGAGTTTTTGTTTCAATAATCTTTCTCATAAATTTAATCACGCGTGATTGTAAGTATTTAATCGTATATGATTAATGTGGACTTAAATTTTTTTAATGTTCTTGATTCAATAGTTGTTCTCGTGTATATAATTACATGTGATTATATATATATATATATATATATATATATATATATATATATATATTTCATCACATGTGATTTATTGAATCAAGAACGTGAAAACAATTTTTTTCACATAAATCGTATGTGATTAAATACACGAGATCAACGACTGATTTAAAAATTAAAAAATGAATATTGTCCACATAAATCATATGTGATTAAATACATATAATCACATGTGATTATATATACCTAATCACATATGATTTATGTGGACAAGATTCATTATATCTTTCTCAATTCAATAGTTATACTCATGTACTTAATCACATGTGATTATATGCATTTAATCACATATGATATATGTGGACAATATTTATCTTTGTGTTCTCGATTCAATAGTTGTCTTGTGTATATAATCATATGTGATTATATGTATCTAATCCATATGAATTATCTAGACATCATTATTTTTGTCTACATAAATCATATGTGATTGGATTCATATAATCACATATGATTATATGTATTTAATCACATATGATTACAGTGGACAAAGAACAATTACTGAATCGAGAATGTGAAAATGAATATCATCCACATAAATCATATATTATTTGATACATATAATCACATGTGATTATATGTATTTAATCAGATATGATTTATGTAGATAATATTTATTTTTACGGTTTCAATTGAATAATTGCTTTTGTGTATTTAATCACATATGATTATATGTATATAATCACATATGATTTAAGGTGGAAAAGATTCATTTTTTCCTTCTCGATTCAATACATGTGCTCATGTACTTAATCACATCCTATTATACATATAATCACATGTTATAAAATACATGAGAATAACAATTGAATTAACAAAGCAAAAATGAATTATGTCTACATAAATCATATATTATTAGATTCATATAATCACATTATATGTATTTAATCACATATGATTAATTTGGATAACATTTGTTTTCGTGTTCTTCGTTCAATATTTATTAGCGTGTATATAGTTACTTGTGATTGTATGTGTCTAATCACATATGATTTATATAGACAATATTCGTGATTGTATGTATCTAATCACATATGATTTATATAGACAATATTCGTTTTTTCCAAATAAAATCATATATGATTAGAAACATATAATCACATTTGACTAAATCTATTTAATCATATATGTTTAAAGTGAAAAAAAAAAAACAATTATTGAATCGAGAACGCGAAAATGAATCTTAGCCACATAAATCATATGTGACTAGATACACACAATCACATGCTATTATATATATATATATATATATATATATATATATATATATATATATATATATATATATATATAATCTCATATGATTTATGTGGACAATATTCATTTTTTTGTTCTCGATTCAGTAGTTGTTCTCGTGTATTTAATCACATGTGATTATACATATCTAAGCAGATATTATTTAAGTGAATAAAATTGAAATTCGTGTTCTTAATTTAATAGTTGTTATCATATATTTAATCATATGTTATTTTATGTATTTAATAACATACAATTAATATGAACAAAGAAAAACTATTAAACCCAAAACACAAAAAGTGAATCTTGTGCATATAAGTCATATGTGATTAGATCATATAATCACATTTGATTTAATACAAGAGAATAATTAAAGAATCGAGAACACATAAATGAATATTGTTTTCTTATCTCACTAGAAAACAAACTACATTCTGCCTTTCCTTGTTCACTCTACCAGATTAGGGTATCCATGAACAATAACATAAAGCAAGTAATGCCTACATAATAAGAGAGTTAATGTAACTCACCTCCTTGAACTTGAAAATTAGCTAGCATGAGCAAGATGGATCCTTTCCTTTCTGAGAACCTATACAAAAATTATAACATTATTTAGCTTGTGATTTGTTGTATTAATCTTACAAAACTTATGTATATATTTCCTTATTTTCTCTTTGATTGTAGTGCTCTGTTTGGGATATGTTTTCTTAAGTTTCAACCCATTAATAAAATTTGATAAAATTATATTAGTAAATTTCCCCCTTTTATATTTTCATAAAAATAAAGATCTCATTCTAATGATTTTTGGTTTATTTTAAATTAAATTTACAAGTTAGTAACTTTTAACTGTCACTTTCTGAACCACTCAACACTCTTGGAATAAACTGTACCAATCTACTAAGAATTACATCAGTCCCTTTATATGTGGGAAACTATACATCCATATATAACTAGACGCTTTCGAATTTTATAATTTGGAGTTTTGATGAATTTATTATGATTTTTTTGAAGAGAATGCATGAAATCTTTGACAGCATGGACCAGCCTGAGAAGATTACCAATTTTAACCCTTAAATTGTTGGAATTTCAAATTGTGATTCAAAGTTTGAAGAAACTAGATACATTAATATTTCTAGAAAACTAAGTCTCATGATTTTTAGGTGTCCTTATTAAATTGAGTGAATTTTAGAAGTTGGAGGACAAATTTGGGAAAACTGATCATAATAGCTTTTAAATCACTTTTGGTGTTCTATTAAGGACTTAATGGATAAGCCTTAAGTTTATAACTTTTAACATGATTTTTAGTTACTTATTAGGCTATTGAGATGTGAAATTCAATATGACATAAGGGCCTTAATGTTTGGCTTGATAAGGGTTTAAAGTTATGGATTTTCACATAAAATGCTACTTTTACACTTATTAAGTTCTTTCAGACAATATAACAAACACCTTGTGTGCATGAAATTCTATAGTGATAATCAACTCTCTAATAGACTCCAATACATCCCCTAGAGCTTACTATTCTCAATAAAAACAATCCTACTGTATGCATAATTCCTCACAAAAGCAAGCAAATGAACAAGCAAGTTTATAATTCATCAACAACAGGAAAACATACCAGAACTTTTCAAATAAACATCTTCTTATGTGAAATAAAGTATTAGACGCTCGATTAGTCCTTCATTATAAGCTTAATTTCATGATAAATTGAGTTAATTTAGGTTAATAAATGCAAGTGTATAGACTTGAAAAAAATACTACCTGGAAGCTCTCATAGATCGTGTTTGTCGACATCAACTTCACTGTGGTGGCCTGGTTAAATAGGGTTACCTGCTTCCGATTTCCGTGGAGAGATGGTGGATTGTAGAGGAAGAAGATGAAGAATTTGTGTTATACGCCTTTGAAATAAAGAATTATAGTTCAGTTGGTCGGTGATTTGATACCACCAAATATAAGGATATGATTGCCACTAGAACCAGATCGAGAAACATACTCGTTAGAGAGAAAGAGACGGACATACATTGTTTCTAGCTGTGGAAGGAGTAGAGGCGGGGGAGGTGTGGAGAGGCAATGATCAGTTATTCCAACGACATTCCAGTGACTAGGGAGATGGTCCGCTGGCCTCAGGTGTTCCATCTTTAAACCAGAAAAAGGGACTTCCAGTAGAGTCGGTGGGTGTGGTTGGAGTTGAACTTTTTTATATGTTTCAAGGTTTAAATTGTTCTTGTTGAGATTAAAAATCTAAAGATCGAATAGATTCAAATAGGAATAAGCAATCAAACGCAAAATATGAATCAAGAATTTGTCGAATGATTAAAAGTCACAGCCTCAGAAGAGCTCAATAAAGAACTGTTATTGTAGATGCTATGTAGGTTTTATAATGACACGATTAACAAATACATGATGCATGCATGCAACTTAAATAGTAAAACCCTAATCATTAGTCATGGGTGGATAACCCCAACCCGGATACAAAATAGACTTTACCAAAGCCCATAATGACACAACACTAAATACCCAACAATTTCCCCCTTTGCGTCAATTAAGGTGGGAGGCTTTTCACTATGGTGTGCGCTTCGTACTCTTGAAGAGCTTCGGCATGACACTGAGAAGAGAACTATGAAAGGCGATGTACCAGCGAATCATGTCGGAATAATATTTCTTCGCAGCAGCGTCGTTCGCATTGCAGCTGCTTGTGATGTCCAAAATGTAGTTCTAGCAAACTGTAGAGAACAGATGCTTACCTGGCAATGTGAATAGACACTTCTGAAAGCCTCCTCTCTCTCTTGTACTTTTCTAAAATGTAACCGTCCAGTTATCAGTTTCTATTTTCCCTATTTTCATCTTCTTTATATCACGTGTAGAGCCTTGGGGAAGGATTGTTGGTTTCTTTCGTAATGCTGAAGCAATTTCAACATCGAACTTTGCAACTTCATAAATATATGAAACCAACATCCATTTGATGTAAGTGATAACTGGTTCGTACTTCTTCTCGGCTTGCATCAAGAAGTGTAACAAAATAATCCATTCATAAGGATTTAAGCATGGAAGATCGGTAAACGAGAGCTCAAACACTGAATTCGCGGAACCTCAATTTGTTTTGAATTTAACATTAACGAAACTCTCGGTGTGAATAGGTCCAATCACTTTGACCACATTGATCTTCTTCGAACTCCAGGTTTGGAACTGAGGTTTTCCATACTTCAAATAAAAAGTCGTCAAACACATGTCAACATTCGCATCAGAGTCTGGAGCGTTCGCAACCACATCAAAACAGCTAAAGAAGAATGTTTTTGGTGTGATGGGAAAGTCAAACTATGAATTGAGTGTGTTCTCCAGCTTGAAAGAAGTAACTAGTTCCTGTTTTGTTTTAGTATACTACAACATCCTATGGTGCACATACAACCTTAAATACCTTGGATCTATGTTTTCACTAATTATACATGCAAATGCTTTCCAAGGTATTAATCTTACAACTACCATGCATTTAACATAAAAATTATAATATACTAGTTAGCATGACATACCTTTTGATGGAGCTTGAATTCTTGGTGTATTTGGCCTTAAAGAGCTTAGCCCCAATAGTGTGGAAGCCTCAAATGGAATCACAACACACCATGGACAAAGTATGAACTTGAGAGAGAATTCCATTCACACAAAAGACACCATGAACTCTAAAAAGATACAAGTGGCGATTTTGGCAAATGAAGTATCTATTTATTGGTTGGATTTCTAGGGTCATGGATATAACCCAAATCCATACCCATGGGTTTTATGATCCATGGTTCATGTGGCCCAACTTTTTATGTATCCATACATAAACTTGGTCCAACATGGATCATAAGCCCAACACATATAAATACAACTAATTATCATAATTAGTCCCCATAGATTTAATTAGTCTCTTTTGACCACTAAATTAATTCCAAATTAATTCTTGATCAATACTAATTAAAACATATGATTTAATATTAATATATTATAACTTATAATATATTAATAAACCATAAATAAGCTTCTCTCAAAAATCCATCCTAACAGATTGTCCTAATGATATGCAACCCAAATGGACCATGCTACTCTCGGGTCAAATACATAGCAATAATAGTTATGGGCTTAGACACCTAATCCAATAGTTTCCCACTTGGATAACTCTAAAACTATTATTCAAGTATGACTCCAAGATCCTGACTAGCAATCGTAGCTCTTAAAAGCCGCTGTCGAACTCTGAACAAATCAATGACATGTCCATTAGATAAGGGATCATATATTCCTCCATTCTAGATATCATATGGACTGAGACATGGATTATAATCATTCTCTCTGTCCATTTGTTGTTTCCCGATTTCCGATTTATGACGACTGACTAATTGAACAAATCAAATCAGTCTAGGCCCGGCCGAGCACTTACGTTTGTCATCACCAAATCATCGAGGGGCCCACATATCGCATTTATCCCGAAGGTAAAAGGAATGATAAAGTTTGACTCATATGGCTTGTTCTACTACTTGTTGAATTATACACAAAGGCACGTTTTATAACATCGAGTTACCAATGGGTTTTCGTGCAATCAATGTATAACCAACTCATAGTAACAACTCATATCTCTAGGTTTGAAGAATATAAGATATTATCGTCTCATGATCACTCGTGATAAAATCCATGAAGTGATTCCAATGAGCGCGGTTTGAATCCAATACTCATAACATATGAGCACTCATGAGTGTTGTAGCCCTTCATCCAACATCTTAGACCTCTACAAGCCAACCCATGACAGTCTTGATTCATATCTACTTCCAACATATGAACGACTGTGGATGGTTTGAATAACTTACTCATTCCGGAAGAATAAACTAGTTTATTCCGGAAGTCAAAACATGCAAAATGAAACACAAGAATAATTGAATCTAATATGGTATCAAAACCTATGAACATAAATAAAACACCTTTTATTTATCACCGGCCATATGATTACACATTATTCATTGTATACTGTTTGAGCTATCAACTTTATTCTTGAATTTAAAACAATAGTTGTCCCATGCTCCAAGCATGTACACTATGTTTTCTAAACACTAGTCATGCCATACACCAAGTATGCATACTATGTTTGTCTATGATCTTTACTTTGTGAAATAGATCAATTGAACATAACTCCAATGATCCTCTTTTCACAGTCCCAAATCCTTACTGCAAATGCAAGAATTCCAAATTCATGCCATTTACTGAAATCTGTTAGATTCTAAACTTATATGCATAGATCCTCTTGTAATGATTATGCACAAAGTCGCAAAGACTTGACAATAAACATTACAGAGCATTCCAAAGGAGATCAGCTCCTTGGAAACATCCTTCTTGCATTAAGTTTCCTAATCTTACACAAATTGAATAATTTCTAACTTTGAAACATTTCCATTTTCCATTTTGACTATCACTTCTGACCAAGAGTTGCCTCCTTACAAATTATGTCAATATGGTCCTTCCAGAATTATCACTATACTTCCAACTGTCCTTGAGCAACCAATCTTTGGTAAACCTTAGATTGTCCTCGACAATTGTTTAATCTTTTTAGTCATATCCAATTCTAGACCTTTTCCCTTCTTAATACCCCAGGCATTTGGAAAATTTTATAAAGGATGAATATAGCACATGTAATCAATCCTATATCCGAAGCATATGGGACACGATTCATGATGTCTCACATAAAGGCTAAACCAGTATTTTGCTATAATATTTCCATTTCAATTTGCCATGTTCTCATAATTCAGAATATGAAAAGGGATGTCGTAATCATAATCGAATTTTAGAACACAAATAATGGACCCATATACAGAATTTCCTTATGTTGAGCCATTCCAACATGAAATTCATATATAATATATATATATATATATATATATATATATATATATATATATATATCCTTGACTAAATACGATTAAAACCTCAATCTAAGCTTTTAGATTTGAGATGATGTATAATTTCATGTCCCTTAATTATAGCAAAACAACTATTTCCCAATTGAAACCTTTTGTTTTCTATAATTAACATTGCTAACTTGTAATACTTATCATAATTATCATGCTCCCTCTAACATGATGATTATTAGCATAACACTTATGCTCCCACTAGCTTTGACATGTACTCAGAAATCAGCTGGACTTCTAGAAATTAATACTTTATTGACTTTCTTACCAAAGTTCAGATTTCTGATACTAGATTGCTTTGATAAAACTTTATCATAATCATACACCTTATCTTAGATAGCTCACAGGTGTGTCTAAACAATTTTAAGAACTATGAAAGGGATGTCGTAATCATAGTCTTGATTGTTTAGACCTTTGCCACTTCTCACAAGTCCATGTTAGTGTGCCGGTAAACCACACACGCTCCACTAACGACTTTGAGAATGAAAATATCACAATTGCTATCTAGCTAAAATCTACTTAGTGAAAGTGTTTCCTCACCATCATTTTCATGAATCGGAGAGAAACCTTATGAAACTTAGATTTAATGGTGTATGTGTCCTTATCCATGTGAATTGTCAAAACCATAGTCACAAGACAAGGATAATGACAAATCCAAACACATATGGACTGAACTCAATCTTAATTTCTTGCCACCTGGCAGCTCAAGGGCCTGCCATTGCTTCCAAGTTGTTATGCAACCAATTGAGAACTCTAAGAACTCATATGCAAAGCCAACTTTAATTGGAATGGGCACTGAATATGTCAACACGATAGCTTATAAACCTCAAGTCGTGTGCTAGTGAAGAACTTCAGGTTTTATTCTTAATTAGATCTTGAAATTCTTTTCAGGATCTTTAAGACTCTCACTGTCCTCTTGACATATAAGACTATCTTGTCAAATATTCAGTTGATGGTACGTTCTTTATCAAGACACATACTTCACACAATTGGCCTTAGTTGGTCTTTGTTTTATCCAAAACATCACAACTTACCAATTTCAAATGTACAAGAGTAGAAAACTTTTACTCTTACATTTGATGTGACAACCCAAATTAAATTCCGTTACATAATCCCGTTTTAACTAACGAAATTCGTCGCTTTATAAAAGTTTCGTAATATTTGGAGTCGCCAATAAATAAATATTTATTTATTTATTTATTTATATTTCATGTCATTATTATTCAGTATAAGTAAATATAACTTGTTAATGTTAATCTCGTTAAACAAAATAAAAAGTTATATTACCTTTCAACCACTTCACCCGGGTAAAAAGTTTAAACCCCGTTAAACTTTAGCATCGGGTAGTCGTGTACCGGGTGCAATACTCGAGGCATATATAAAGGATGTGAATACCACCTTGCATCCTTTTTACCACCCACACACTCTCTCTCACTACTTTCTCTCTCTAGACCCGATTTCGACTCCAAAACCGCGATTTTCGGCTTCCAAACGTAAGATTTTCCTTCCTAACTTGTTCTAAACATACATCATTGTATTTATAACTCAAAAATCATATGATTGGGGGGTAAACAAGGAGTTTACAGCCTAAGATGCTCCTTAGGCCGTAAACACCCCAAAACATGGCCAAGGTCCCATTTTTCCTTCCTTTAGGCTTGTGTACTAATTAAGGAAATTACCTAAGAGGGTTTGGACATCAAAACACAAGTTTTTAGGGCACAAAAGAGGGTTTACGGCCCAAGCATATGCTTAGGCCGTAAACACCCATTTTCCATGAGAAATGGCCCCAAAAACTTATCCAAGGCATGTTAGAATTAAGATATGATTTTAGGAAATGCTTAGGGCCATTAAACAACACATTTTGAGGGATAATATAGAGTTTACGCCCAAGCATAATCTAGGACCGTAAACTCCCCCAAACAACACCAAATGAAGGTTTAAACCCCCAAATTGTTCCTAAACACTCACTAGAAATTATATGGGATTGATTTAAGGGCCTTAGCATCCATTTTTGGGAGTGAAAAAGAGTTCACGGCCAAGCCTAGGGGCTTACGGCCGTAAACTCCCAAGGAGTGGCCTCTGGGCCGTAAACTCCAAGGGAGTAAACTCTTGGACTCCCTCATAACTCCTTTTTGGCCTTGTACAATTCCCGAGAACCACTTCTAAGCCCTAAGACCCCGAATCAATGCTAGAATATCTAAATGTTTTAATAAAAAGCATCAAATGACTAATTTCTTGTAAAACACATATTCCATTTGTTAATAGGGTCTTAAAAGGGTGTACAAGTCCTTATTTGGTACCAAACACTCAACCGACACTTTCACCCGATTTACCTGATTTACTCGGTTTCTGGTGAGTTCATACCCCTTAATGAACTTTTCTAATGTTTTCATATGTTTTAGGGGGGGGGGACACAAGTCAATTATACATTTTTATGAAAACCAATCACATGTGATTTACTACCCGTAGTTCAAATCACATGTGATTTATCACTATGCTTTATAAAAGAACTTTACGCTTTCAAACTACTTTGGAAAAATAAACTATTTTCTAAATGTTTTCTTTAGTCAAGATTTTTAATAAATTACTTTTCTTATAAAATGTATCTACACTAATATATTTATATAAGTAAGACTTGAAGGGCTTAGGACCGATAGCTCGCCTTATTTCCTGTTCTTGTTTGATGTGGGCTTAGGGTTTTTGTTATCCGTCCGACTGTCATTGATTTCTTAGTTATATATCATGTATATCAGTGTTAGATACGAGCATTTTTATCTCATTCGTTACCTATATTACTTAACTGCCAAGAACCATACACACGAAGTTAACTATAATAGGTATAGTTAAGGTCGCTAGTACTTGTCACCGCTACTACTGTACATACTATAGTTCATACTATTACAAAACGATACATTAATAAGAGAACACACTATGAACTATATAAAAGACTACTACACTATATTACAAGAGAAAACACTAATCTGGAAGATAACACACTAACTCTCTACAAGATACTCTACGCGCTACATATTGTGACCAGAGCTTTCCGGAAGGAAGGCGACGCTACATGTATAGATCTATACGGAGCAGACACTATTAGATCCCGACTGTTAACTTCAGTCCGAGCCGAGCAAGCCCAGGGATGGCACTACTTCTCTACACTGTGCATGACCGGGAAGGTCATGGGATTCCTCTATTACTCACACTATTGGTCACATGAAAAGGAATACACTGCATCCACACTAAAATACTAAGACTAAAGTCTCAGTTAATATCCCGAAGTAAAATAAGTATCTATTACTAGTGGAAGTTCGCACCACTATCACTGTCAACAGGCATAACTTTTCTTTTACCTACTATATACTGGAGATTTAGTACCTCACTTTTACAACAAACTGTTTTCAATGATAAAACTTACATTCAACTTAGAGTTTTCACTTACGATGTATTTTCTGGAAAATATAGGATTTTCTAGAGTTTTCTACTACCTATAAATGTAAATTGCAGTTTTTCACACCATATGTTCTAATACAATTTATAAAAAATTCACACTAAATTCTTATGAACTCACCAGCTTTATGCTGATAATCGTTTTCAAAATAACTTGTATCCTCAGGTCAAAGATAGACAGGTACAGGTGCAACATTTCGGAGAAGATGGAGCATACAAGATCCATCTCTTATTTTTGTATTACTTTTGGTGCCTATTGAAACTTTACAGAACACACTTGTAATTAAACTCACTATGTAATGAAATGGTTGTATGTTTCTTGTTTTTACTATTATGCAATTGTGATGATACTGTACATGACGTCCTCCACCCCGAAACGTATTCCGCCGTTATCGGTTTTGGGGTGTGACAGATTGGTATCAGAGCATTGTTTATAGTGAATCAAGTATATCAACCTATAAAAGATATACGAACTATAAACACTTCGGGACTAAAACACTCTGACCAAGAATATATACTGTTAAGTATTGAAAAGATTTAACTAAGTATATATACGCACATCTCTATAAAACACATAACTCAGTATCGCACTAGAACAGAACAAAAGTATTAAGATTGTTGGACAGCACAATTGGGCTTAGAGACATATAGTCACATCTGGGGGAATGTAGCCTGATCAACTACATTTTTCTGGGAGTGACTAGCATGTGCTTAAGTTTGGTTATGGCGTTGCAACAAGTCTAAAACTTACCAATACTACCTCAATAAGGTTAGAACAAGAATACTATAGGAGTATTCTGTATACCACTAACTACATATGTGATAACTAAAAGGATCGTTACTGGTAGGACAATAGTTGCTAAGTGGATACACCACGGTTACATGCGACTAGGGCGCTATAGACTAAGAATCTGTGGCCTTTGCTTCATTCCCTGTTCTTGTTTGATTGGGGTTCTGAAGTTAGGATTGCTTATTCGAAGGACTATCTTGCTTCGGTTACATGTAATCGGTATGCACTACGCAAGTATTGGGTCGACTAATAACGATTCATCTTATAAGTATCTTAGAGTAGTACGTCTATTAATCTTCCTTTCCCCTTTTCTCGCATAGATATCATGGCTGGCTTCCACCTTCCCGGCGATCCGTACTATCCAAACCAGGGCAATGGAGGATGGCTCGATGAGGAGTCAGACGATGATCACCCGAT
This sequence comes from Lactuca serriola, assembly GCF_051521515.1. NCBI lineage: Eukaryota > Viridiplantae > Streptophyta > Magnoliopsida > Asterales > Asteraceae > Lactuca > Lactuca serriola. Next base: position 37,294,705 of record NC_136416.1, read on the forward strand.
CCCTTTGGATGATCATCATGCTGAAGGCTTCTCGGATAGCTCCAGCTCCGAACCAGAAGTTAACAAACTACCTCCTGAAGCTCCGAACCCCAACCCCCGTCTGGCATTTCAGGGTCCCACTCCTATGTGGGCCATATCCTTGCACCGATGGAGCGAGGAGCAGGGCCAGCCCTTACCTTACAATGGAGACCGAAGCTTCTACAACATAAGTGAAGGAGGATCAGCAGATCGGGTTCTGCCCATCATGATCCGAAGGATTGCCAGGAATGTCGAGCAGGGTCAAGCAGCCATTGGTCGAGTTGTAGAAGTGGATGCCAAATCGAATCTCAACACTGTTCGCATCCGCCAACTTGAAGAAGCCATGAATAGGACAAGGAGGACCAACGAGGCTCTGCAGCATCAGCTAGCTGCATCCCGAGCCGAAGTTAGGGAACTCCAAGCATGCCAAAGGACTCATGAACGACACCTTCAAGAAGTTATGTGTCAGCTAGAGGATCTGAGGATTCGCCCAACAAGTAACCGTCGCCAGTAGAAGACGTCTAGTTACCTCACTCTTTTGTTTAAAGGACTAGCCTTCCCTGTCTATGTTTCGTATATCACTTGTCTGTAAACATTCCTAGCTTAAAAGAACTCTAAGTAGGCCTCTAGACTGCCAACATTTTCCTTATGGTTTGATGTAAGACCTATTGTTAGGTCACTTTTTACGAACTTGTATTACATCATTAATACCAGTAAATTGGCAGTTAACTACTCTATTACTATGACTCTCATTCTGATCCTTGGATTATGTTGATTTAATTCATGAAACACTCTATTCATATTCACAATAGACTCTTACTATTGCTATCATTTCTATGATCTTCCAGTGAAAGATGCATCCACGAAAGCGTCCGAACAGAGGAAGACCAGCAACTCAAACCCCTCATCCACCACCTCCTCCTCCGCAGTTCGATCCAGTGCTGTTCCAAACGGCTGTGACTGCGGCTATAACAGCAGCCATGGCTCAAATGAACTCTGGTGATACGAGCGGTGGCAACTCTAGATTTGGTGAAGTCCATCAAAGAGTGCAGGGATGCACTTATAAGGACTCCATGAACTGCAAACCTACCTTCTTCGATGGTACCGGAGGAATTCTGGCATTGTCTCAATGGTTCGAAAGAACCGAAGCTGTCTTTGAAATGTGCTCTTGCCCCAAAGAGAGCAAAATCAAGTTCGCTACTGCCACCCTCACTAACAGAGCCTTGACATGGTGGAACGGCCATGTCAGTGCACTCTCCTTGGTAACAGCCAATGCCATGGGCTGGGACACTCTGAAAGACCTCATGAGAGGGGAGTGCTGCCCTAGGGGCGAAGTTCAGAAACTTGAGGAGGAACTCTGGAACCTCAAGACGAAAGGGACTGACATAACAGCTTACACGGCCAGGTTCTGCGACTTGGCGGCTATGTCTCCCAACATGATCCCATCTGAAAGCAAAAAGATCGAACGATACATCTGGGGTCTAATTCCCCCGTATCGAGGAAATGTTCTAGCCTCACGCCCTACCACCTTCGACAGCGCCAAGGAATTGGCCCAGAGTCTGATCAACCATGAAGTCTCTTCCACTCCAGCAACAGCAACCCCAGCTACCACTGCACCACCCGATTCATCTGACAGAAAGAGGAAGCATATGGATAAGAAGAAAGGCAGGAAAACTCAAACCTCCTCCAAGGACCAGCAAATTGTGGCGGTCCATGCTGCCACCACTCCAGCCGCACCTGCACTGACAAAAGCTTATGTTGGGAACTTGCCCAAGTGTCCTAAGTGCCCTTTCCACCACAACGGCCCCTCCCGTGAATTGCAGTGTTCCAACTGTTGGATATAGTGTCTAAGTCCATAACTATATTTGGTATGTACTTGACCCGACCCGGCATGGTCCATTTGGGTTGCACTTCACCCGAACAATTTATGGATAATATTTGAGAATAGTACAAGTTATGATTTATTAATATATTATAAGTTCTAATATATTAATATAAGATCATATTATTTAATTAGTACTGATCTATAATTAATCTAGGATTAATTTAGAGATCAAAGATATTACTAATTAAATATGGGCTTTTATATTTATATAGTGTGGGCTAGTGCTTATTTGGAATGGGCTAGGCTTGCATGGGAAAAGTCCATGGATACTCCATGGAGCTTTAACCCATGGATCTCATGGAAATGAAGAGACATGGGTATTAGGGTTTACATGGAAGTAACCCTAATCTATCACACTATATAAAGGAGGCTTTGGTTCTTGAAATCAAGCTAGTGAACACTAGTTGACACTTGTTGAGGTGAGGGCCGATTTCAAGATAGTAGTGACTATTCTATCAAAGTTCCAAGTTTGTGGTGATTTGTGATTTCCACTTGAGGCATCCACACTATTGGTGCTAGGCTCTAAAACTCCAAGCAATCAACTACAACTTCAAGGTAAGTATTTCTACTAGCTTTGTTTGATTCATGTTCCCCATGCCATGCTAGTTAGGATATGAACCTTGGAAAAATAATTATTTGCATATATCTTAGACAAACATAGATCCAAGGTTTATTAGGGTTGCATGTACACTTAGGAAGTGTTAGAATGCTCAAAACCCAATAGTGGTATCAGAGCCTAGGCTTGTTTGTTTGATACTTGTTGCAATATTATGGAGAAAGTCGAAAAACTTATTGTCTGACTGCTGGACTCGGCGAGTCCATGGGGGGACTCGTCGAGTGCACTTGTATCTTCAACCTACTCGGCGAGTAGGTTCATGCACTCGGCGAGTAGGGTCGACAGAGTCCAGATTTTCGACTTAAGTTGCTGGAAATGGATTAGAAACATTACCCTAAACTGTTTTGGTACTTGAAAACTTGTTTTAGTTGGCGTAATGTATTGCTAATTCATTTACAACAACTAGTTATCAAAATTACAAAGTTTTAAATGTGATTTTGATTCATGAAAGTGTTCATATTCATGTTCTTGTTCTTATGATGTTTAGATGATCATAGGAATTATTTGTAACCTATGTGGTAGTTTAATTCTTGATCATAATGAGTTTTAATGGTATCCATAACTTGTCCTTAAGTTATGGAAAACCAAAAGTCACTTGAGTTAAAAACCATTAAAAGAACACAAGAGTTAGAAAAATGAAGAGTCTTCATTTTATTACTCTAATAAACTCATAAGTTACAAGAAATGAAAAGTTTTGAAAGTTTACAAAACTTGCCCTCAAGTTTTGGAACAAGTAAAGTCAAGTTAAACTTTAGTTCCAACCCTTAGAATTTTAAAAAGTTAAAATTCAACCCTTATACTTATATTATTATGATTTAATTATATATATATATATATATATATATATATATGTATGTATAAGAACAAAGTCGTTTTACCGCTAGTACGCCTCATTCACGAAGCCGGTCTATAAGGTGGGTATAAGGTTGTTGCCTATAAAATGGCAACTTAATGGGTGTCCACTCTCACCCACCGCTTGCTTGACCGGTGGAGGGTCGTTAGCCGAACGGGTAAGACAAGGACTTACAAATTCTCATTAAAAGTATGATGAATATTATAAAGTAACTAAATGTTTTATTAAATTCCCAATCTTAGTTACTTTAGTAAAAATGTGAATAAGGTGCTAATCCATGAAATTACACTTTACACTTTGTTTAAGTCGTTGGTGGAGCGTGTGTGGTTAACCGGCACACTAACTTGGACTTAACAAGGTAGGTAAAGGGGGACTTAAGGTTTATTATAGTATCGATGGAGCGTGTGTGGTTTACCGGCACATCGATTGAGTGATAAACTTTAAGGGTACCGAGTGATTTGCATGGTTACTTCACACCTCGTTTTGTGATCCTCGGCATCCCAGTCACAAAACTTGGAGGGCACACTCGAGATTGAAACATGCCTTTGAAAAGTTCATTGAATCTCAAAGAATCTAGGAATTTCTAAGAACCAATTAAAAAAAACCTAATATCTAATATTTCGGTTTTCGTGGTGGAAATTGGTGAATCGTCATTCACCTACCTTTCAAATATGTTATAGCTTGGATTACGACATACCTCTTCCAAGTTATAATATATTGTGATTGGATCCTAGCCTTAATATTACATTTGGGTGTTTTATTAAGGACTCTCCTAATATCTAAACTAATATTGTCCATTTCTTTCAGATGTCTTCAAACAATGTTGCTTCTGGCTCTAACCCTAATAGCTCCTTTACCCTTATGAACTTGTGTGGGAAAGTCACCTTTGATGGATCCAACTTCAATGAGTGGATCAGAAACATCAGGATGATTACCCGCTACGAGGACAAAGAATATGTCCTTGACAAGGAGCTTAAGGAGATTGATGAGACCACTGCAACTCCTCAGGAGATCGCTGACTTTCGGGCACATGAAAGGGATGCTACGAAAGTGGCTTGCATCATGATGGCCATGATGACAGCGGAACTCCAAAAGTCTTATGAGGATTTGTATCCTTATGAAATGCACTAAGATTTGATGGAAAGATACCATCAAAGTGCACGACAAGAGAGGTATGAAATCATCTGCTCCATGATAACAGCCATGATGAAGGACAGGGAATCCGTCACGAGCCACATGCAGAAAATGCAAAGGTATGTGGATCGTTTGCTAAAGCTTAATGTGAACTTCCCTGAGGATCTTGCAATAGATATCATTTTGCACTCCTTACCATCGTGCTATGATCAATTCCTCATGACATATCACATGAATAAGGAAGAGGTCACACTTAGCAAACTTCAGGGACTTCTCAAGACCGCAGAAACAGGTCTTAAGGGGAAGTCGGTTGTTAACACTCCTACTCCAAACTCTACTCCAGTTTTGGCAATCGGGAAAAGTCGAGGGAAGAAAAGAAAGAGATATTCGAAGGGTGCCAAGGGGCGGACCCTTGATGGCTCTTCTTCAAGTGGAACCAAGAAAGGTTTCATCACTCCTTCTTCTGACCCAAAAGAGGCTGAATGCTTTTATTGCCATGAAAAAGCTCATTGGAAGCGGAACTGCCCAAAGTACCAGCAGGATGTAAAGGATGGGAAAGTTAAACCCAACCATGCAGGTATTTACACTATCTTATCTAATAACTCACCCCATTCTAAATCTTGGGTCCTTGATACCGGTTATGGTATTCATATTTGTTGTGACTTGCAGGGACTAAGAAGAAGTGAGAATGTGGAGCAAGGAAGAATAAACTTGATCATGGGGAATAGGAAAGCTTCACCTGTCACCAAGGTTGGAGTTTATACTTTATCGCTAAGTAGTGGGTTTAATTTAGATTTGAATAAATGTTGTTATTCGCCAGGAATGGCAAGAAATATTATTTCCTTTCATGCTTTGTACAAACAAGAGTTTACCTTTTTGTTTAATAATGAAGTTGGTTCTATTGATGCTTTCTTTAATAATGTTCTTTATTTTAAAGCATTACCTTGTGATGGTGTGTATGAAGCTGTATCTATTGTAGATAAATTAGGAAATAATGTTTTGTGTATTGATTCTATTAATAATAATAACTTGGATAAAGCATCATTATGGCATTGTCGCCTTGGACATATAAGCAAGAAACGCATAGGCCAACTCCAAAAGGATGGAGTCTTGGAGTCATTTGACCTAAAGTCAGATGATAGTTGCGAATCATGCTTACTTGGAAAAATGACAAAGTCACCCTTCACAGGCTCGTGTGAGAGGGGTGAAGGTTTGTTGGATCTTGTACACACGGATGTGTGTGGACCATTCAAACATGCCACAAGGGATGCTAATCATTATTATTTGACTTTTACTGATGATTACAGTAGATATGGATATGTCTACCTAATCAAGCATAAGTCAGAGACTTTCGAGAAGTTTAAGGAATTTAAACAGGAAGTCGAGAATCAATTGGGCAGGAACATTAAGATGCTTCGATCCGATCGTGGTGGTGAGTATCTTAGTTCAAAGTTCCTTGACTATCTTAGGGAATGTGGGATTGTCTCACAATTGACACCTCCCAGGACACCACAATTGAATGGTGTGGCTGAGAGGCGTAATCGAACCTTGTTAGATATGGTTCGTTCCATGATGAGTCTAGCTACGCTACCAATCTCATTCTGGGGGTATGCCTTAGAGACTGCCGCCCATATTCTTAATCTGGTCCCTACAAAGAAAGTTGCCAAAACTCCTCACGAGATGTGGACTGGTAAAGTACCTAAACTAGACCACATCAAGATTTGGGGTTGCGAGGCTTTCGTGAGACGCGAGACTCATGATAAGCTCGAACCCCGAAGCGAGAGGTGTATTTTCATCGGCTACCCACAACAATCCTTTGGTTACCTCTTCTACAGACCTAGTGATAATGTGGTCTTTGTAGCAAGAAGAGGAGTTTTTCGAGAAAGAGAGTTTATAAGCCAAGGAAACAGTGGGAGGCAAATTGATCTTGAAGAAATTCAAGAGTCAAGTGGTGAAGGAACTTCAAACCCTAGCCCTCAACTTGAGGAGGAAACTCCTGTTGAGCCAGTTGATGTGCCTGTACCTCTGAGGCGTTCCACGAGAGTTAGGAATGCACCTGAGCATTATTATGGTTTCCATATTACTGCGGAAGGTGAGACACTTATTAGTGATGAGACACTAGTAGGTCTGGATGAACCTAACAGCTACATGGAAGCCATGGCAGGCCCTGAGGCTGCTAAATGGAAAGAGGCTATGGATAGCGAGATACAATCCATGTATGAAAATCAAGTTTGGAACTTGGTTGAGAATGTACCTGGTCGTAAGACTGTAGGGTGCAAATGGATCTTCAGGAAGAAGACCGACATGGATGGTAATGTACACACTTATAAGGAACGACTGGTTGCAAAAGGTTATTCTCAAACTCCGGGAGTTGATTATGATGAAACCTTTTCACCTGTGGCCAAGATAAAGTCTATTAGGGTTCTATTAGCCATTGCTGCATTTCATGACTATGAAATATGGCAAATGGATGTCAAAACCGCTTTCCTTAATGGAAAGTTGGCTGAGGATGTTTACATGGTTCAGCCAGAGGGTTTTGTTAGTACCGAGTACCCCAATAGAGTGTGTAAACTCGAGAAATCCATTTATGGATTGAAACAGGCACCTCGCAGGTGGAATCTTTGCTTTGATGAGAAAGTTAAGGAATTTGGCTTTTCAAGGAGTGAAGATGAATCTTGCGTCTATATCAAGGCTAGTGGGAGCATAGTCAGTTTTTTGGTACTATATGTGGATGACATACTACTAATAGGAAATGACATCCCAACCCTGCAGGAAGTAAAGTCCTGGCTTGGGAAGTGTTTCGCTATGAAGGACCTTGGTGAAGCTGCCTATATCCTAGGGATAAAGATTTTGAGAAACAGGAGTAAAAGGCTAATTGGACTTAGTCAAAGTACCTACTTGGACAAAGTGTTAAAAAGATTCAACATGCATAACTCCAAGAAAGGTGAGTTACCCATTCAGAGTAACGCCAGATTATGTAAGACACAAGCCCTAGTACTGAGGCTGAGATAGCAGAAATGAGTCGACTTCCTTATGCTTCAGCTGTAGGATCGATCATGTATGTTATGACGTGTACTCGACCTGATGTAGCCTTTGCTTTGAGCATGGTTAGCAGGTATCAGGGGAACCCTGGCAAGGAACACTGGACTACGGTAAAGAATATCCTCAAGTACCTGCGAAGGACTAAGGACTGGGTCCTTACCTTCGGTGGGAGTGATGACTTGAGAGCTGTAGGGTATAGTGATGCTAGCTTCCAGACTGATAGGGATAATTTCCGCTCACAGTCGGGCTGGGTCTTTACCTTAAACGGAGGAGCAATCACTTGGAAGAGTTCCAAGCAGGAGATAGTGGCTGATTCTACTTGTGAATCAGAGTATATAGCGGCAAGCGAGGCAGCAAAGGAGGCTATATGGCTAAAGAACTTCATCGGAGACCTTGGAGTTATACCAGCTATAAAAGAGCCAATGGAGATTTTCTGTGACAGCAATAGTGCGGTTGCCTTAGCCAAGGAACCAAGAGATCATGGGAGATCCAGACACATTGACAGAAAATATCACTTCATCAGACATCGAATAGAAGAAGGGATCCTCGTGGCGAAGAGGGTATCATCAGATGAGAACCCAGCAGATCCCCTCACGAAGGGACTGGGTAGGGTTAAGCATCTCCAGCATGCTCGGAGCATAGGGCTGAAGGATGATATAAGTTTTAGTAGTTAGATAAATTATGAAATTTGTAAAGTGTAATTGACATTTGATGATGAATAAAAGGTGTTTTATTTATGAGTAAAGTGTTGCTATCTCTTTTCAATCGTTTACTATATTTCTTTTGCATGTTTTGACTTCCAGAATAATTATGTTTGGTATATCATATTATTCAAACCTCCACAGTCGGTCATATGTCGGAAGTAGGTATGAATCAAGACTGTCATGATTGGTTGCAGAGGTCTAAGGTGTTGGACATGGCTACAACAATAATGAGTGCTCATAAGTTCTGAGCATTGGAAACAACCCACGCTCACTGGAATCACTTCATGGAATTTTATCTCGAGTGATCGTGAGACGGTAATATCATATAAGTATTCAAACCTAGAGATATGATTTGTTACTTACGAGTTGGTTATGCATTGATTGTACGAAAACGCATTGGTAACTCGATGTTATAGAACGTGCTTTTGTGTGTAATTCAATGAGTGGTAGAACAAACATATGAGTCGAAGTTTATCTGTTCCTTCTTGGATTAGAAGCTGATATTTGGGCCCCTCGATGATTTTGTTTTGACCTATGTACCGGGCCCGGTCAGAACTAAATTGATGTGTTCAGTTGAGTTCTATGTCAAACAAATCAGAAATCGGGAAACAAATGTTGGACAATAAGCAAGACAATGTTCCTTGTATTTGTCCGGCTGATATCTAGAACAGAGGATTATATGATCACTTATCTAAATGGCGCGTTCTAGTTCAACAGAGTTTAAAGAGATACGATTGCTGATTGGTTCCTGAAGTTATACTTGCAAATATAGTTACTAGACTTATCCAAGTGGGAGACTGTTGGATATAGTGTGTAAGTCCATAACTATATTTGGTATATTTGAGAATAGTACAAGTTATGATTTATTAATATATTATAAGTTCTAATATATTAATATAAGATCATATTATTTAATTAGTAGTGATCTATAATTAATCTAGGATTAATTTAGAGATCAAAGATATTACTAATTAAATATGGGCTTCTATATTTATATAGTGTGGGCTAGTGCTTATTTGGAATGGGCTAGGCTTGCATGGGAAAAGTCCATGGATACTCCATGGAGCTTTAACCCATGGATCTCATGGAAATGAAGAGACATGGGTATTAGGGTTTACATGGAAGTAACCCTAATCCATCACACTATATAAAGGAGGCTTTGGTTCTTGAAATCAAGCTAGTGAACACTAGTTGACACTTGTTGAGGTGAGGGCCGATTTCAAGATAGTAGTGACTATTCTCTCAAAGTTCCAAGTTTGTGGTGATTTGTGATTTCCACTTGAGGCATCCACACTATTGGTGCTAGGCTCTAAAACTCCAAGCAATCAACTACAACTTCAAGGTAAGTATTTCTACTAGCTTTATTTGATTCATGTTCCCCATGCCATGCTAGTTAGGATATGAACCTTGGAAAAATAATTATTTGCATGTATCTTAGACAAACATAGATCCAAGGTTTATTAGGGTTGCATGTACACTTAGGAAGTGTTAGAATGCTCAAAACCCAACACCAACTGCGGCCGGAAGGGCCATACTGTCCGATTTTGTAGGGCATCACCCAAACCTATCTCGCAAGTTTCAGGTTCGGGAGTGACCCAGACTTGTTACGCCTACGGTGAAGCTGGCCATTTCAAGAAAAACTGTCCGAAGGCTGGGAATGCTGGGGGAACTGGAAGATTACTCGCTATCGGTCACACTGAAGCAGTGGCGGATCCCACAGTAGTCACGGGTACGTTTCTTCTCAACAACTCTTATGCCTGTGTCTTATTCGATAGTGGTGCAGAAAGAAGCTTTATAAACCAAAACTTTAAACACCTACTTAAACAATCCCCACAACCACTAAAAGAAACATTCGTGATAGAAATGGCTAACGGGAAGACCGAAAGCTCTAACGAAATCTACATAGGTTGTACCCTCACGTTAGACGATCACTCATTTCCAATCGATCTTATACCAGTCTCAATCAAGAATTTCGATGTCATTGTTGGTATGGACTGGTTGAGTATTCATCGCACCGAAATCCTATGCTTCGACAAAGCCATACGCCTGAATCTTCCAAGTCACTAAACCCTATTGATCTATGGAGATAAACCCAGTATGGGCCTTCGTATCATCTCCAGTATTCAGGCCCAGAAATATTTGCGTAAGGAATATTTCGCCTTTCTGGCTCACGTCGTCGACACAAGTCAGAAAGTGAAAGATTCAAAAGACATCCCCGTTGTATGCGATTTCCCTGACGTCTTCCTAGAGGATCTTCCAGGTCTACCTCCCAAACGTCAGGTTGAGTTCAGAATCGACCTAGTCCCAAGAGCTACCCCCATAGCTAAGTCGCCCTATCGTCTAGCGCCTGCCGAGATGCAAGAACTATCCGGTCAACTCAACGAGCTGCTCAGCAAGGGCTTTATAAGACCAAGCTTCTCACCTTGGGGAGCTCCGGTCTTGTTCGTGAAGAAGAAGGACGGATCGTTTCGTATGTGCATCGATTATAGGGAACTCAACAAACTCACGGTAAAAAATCGCTATCCTCTCCCTCGTATCGACGACCTATTCGACCAACTACAAGGAGCGAGTTACTTCTCCAAGATTGATCTTAGGTCCGGGTATCACCAGTTACGGGTATTAGAGGAAGATGTTCCGAAGACAGCTTTCTGAACCCGTTACGGGCACTACTTTTATGGAACGAAGAGCGTAGTGTACACTGATCATAAAAGCCTCCAACACATGCTGGAACAGAAAGAGCTCAATATGAGACAACGCCGATGGGTCGAACTACTCAACGATTACGATTGCGAAATTCGATATCACCCGGGGAAAGCCAACGTGGTAGCTGACGCCCTGAGTAGGAAGGAGTATTCTGGTTGAAGAACCAAGTCGTTGACAATGACTATCCATTCGCATCTATCCGCACAGATCAAGGAGGCTCAGCTGGAAGCCTTAAAGCCTGAGAATGTGACGGGAGAATCCCTGCACGGAATGGGTAAAAGTTTGGAGGTCAAGGGTGATGGAGCCTACTACCTCATGGACCGAATCTGGACTCCGCGCCACGGAGGTTTCAGAGAGGTGGTCATGAAGGAAGCACACAACACTCGATACTCCGTCCACCCAGGTTCGGATAAGATGTATCTGGATCTCAAGAAGCTATACTGGTGGCCTAACATGAAAGCGGAGATCGCTACCTTCGTGAGTAAGTGCCTTACTTGTGCGAAGGTCAAGGTCGAATATCAAAAGCCATCGGGACTCCTCAACAACCGGAGATACAGGAATGGAAGTGGGAGCGGATTACAATGGACTTTATAACCAAGTTGCCCAAGGCAACGGGTGGGTTGGATACCATTTGGGTCATCGTCGACAGATTGACCAAGTCTGCACACTTCCTACCCATCAAGGAAACGGACAAGATGGAGAAGCTCACAAGAACATACCTTAAGGAAATAGTACGGCTGCATGGCGTCCCTATATCTATTATCTCAGACAGAGATAGTAGATTTACCTCGAGATTTTGGCAATCACTACAAAAGGCACTAGGGACGAGGCTGGACATGAGTACAGCCTACCATCCGCAGACTGACGGACAAAGTGAGAGGACGATCCAAACTTTAGAAGATATGCTGCAGGCCTGTGTGATCGACTTTGGTAAATTGTGAGATACACACCTACCTCTTGTGGATTTTTCCTACAACAATAGTTATCATACGAGCATCAAAGCAGCTCCATTCGAAGCCCTCTACGGCCGGAGGTGCAGATCCCCTTTGTGCTGGGCTGAGGTGGGTGACACTCAGTTAGCTAAACGACGAGTTCCTGATAGCGCTCTCACTGGTCTGGAGATCATTCGAGAAACGACCGAGAAGATTGTTCAAATTTACGAACGATTAAAAGCCGCTAGGGATCGACAGAAAAGCTACGCAGACAAGCGAAGAAAACCCTTGGAATTCTAGGTGGGAGACCGAGTCCTTTTGAAGGTCTCGCCCTGGAAGGGCACGATACGCTTCGGAAAGCGTGGAAAGCTGAACCCAAGGTACATAGGGCCTTTGGAGATTCTCGCCAGAATCAGCCCCGTAGCTTACAAACTCAACTTACCCCACGAGCTAAGTAACATACATCCTACATTCCACGTCTCAAACTTGAAGAAATGTCTGTCCAACGAGACTCTCGTAATTCTCCTCGACGAGATCGAGGTCAATGACAGCCTCAACTTCGTGGAAGACCCTGCGGAGATTATGGATCGGGAAGTAAAACGAACGAAACAAAGCCGCATCCCAATTATGAAGGTTCGGTGGAACGCCAAGCGGGGACCGGAATTCACTTGGGAGCGCGAGGATCAGATGAAACTCAAATATCCCCATCTTTTTGCATAGTAGTTCAGTAATGACTCTCTGTATTAATTCAAAATTTCGGGACGAAATTCCCCTAACGGGGGGATGATGTGACAACCTAAATTAAATTCCGTTACATAATCCCGTTTTAAGTAACGAAATTCGTCGCTTTATAAAAGTTCCGTAATATTTGGAGTCGCCAATAAATAAATATTTATTTATATATATTTCATGTCATTATTATTCAGTATAAGTAAATATAACTTGTTAATGTTAATCTCATTAAACAAAATAAAGTTATATTACCTTTCAACCACTTCACCCGGGTAAAAAGTTTAAACCCCGTTAAACTTTAGCATCGGGTAGTCGTGTACCGGGTGCAATACCCGAGGCATATATAAAGGAGGTGAATACCACCTTACATCCTTTTTACCACCCACGCACTCTATCTCACTACTTTCTCTCTCTAGACCCGATTTCGACTCCAAAACCGCGATTTCCGGCTTCCAAACGTAAGATTTTCCTTCCTAACTTGTTCTAAACATACATCATTGTATCTATAACTCAAAAATCATATGATTGGGGGGTAAACAAGGAGTTTACGGCCTAAGAAGCTCCTTAGGCCGTAAACACCCCAAAACATGGCCAAGGTCCCATTTTTCCTTCCTTTAGGCTTGTGTACTAATTAAGGAAATTATCTAAGAGGGTTTGGACATCAAAACACAAGTTTTTAGGGCACAAAAGAGGGTTTACGGCCCAAGCATATGCTTAGGCCGTAAACACCCATTTTCCATGAGAAATGGCCCTAAAAACTCATGCAAGGCATGTTAGAATTAAGATATGATTTTAGGAAATGCTTAGGGCCATTAAACAACACATTTTGAGGGATAATATAGAGTTTATGGCCCAAGCATAATCTAGGACCGTAAACTCCCCCAAACAACACCAAATGAAGGTTTAAACCCCCAAATTGTTCCTAAACACTCACTAGAAATTATATGGGATTGATTTAAGGGCCTTAGCATCCATTTTTGGGAGTAAACAAGAGTTCACGGCCAAGCCTAGGGGCTTACGGCCGTAAACTCCAAGGGAGTAAACTCTTGGACTCCCCCGTAACTCCTTTTTGGCCTTGTACAATTCCCGAGAACCACTTCTAAGCCCTAAGACCCCGAATCAATGCTAGAATATCTAAATGTTTTAATAAAAAGCATCAAATGACTAATTTCTTGTAAAACACATATTCCATATGTTAATAGGGTCTTAAAAGGGTGTACAAGTCCTTATTTGGTACCAAACACTCAACCGACACTTTCACCCGATTTACCTGATTTACTCGGTTTCTGGTGAGTTCATACCCCTTAATGAACTTTTCTAATGTTTTCATATGTTTTAGGGGGGGGGGGGGACACAAGTCAATTATACATTTTTATGAAAACCAATCACATGTGATTTACTACCCGTAGTTCAAATCACATGTGATTTATCACTATGCTTTATAAAAGAACTTTACGCTTTCAAAACTACTTTGGAAAAATAAACTATTTTCTAAATGTTTTCTTTAGTCAAGATTTTTAATAAATTACTTTTCTTATAAAATGTATCTACACTAATATATTTATATAAGTAAGACTTGAAGGGCTTAGGACCGATAGCTCGCCTTATTTCCTGTTCTTGTTTGATGTGGGCTTAGTGTTTTTGTTATCCGTCCGACTGTCATTGATTTCTTAGTTATATATCATGTATATCAGTGTTAGATACGAGCATTTTTATCTCATTCGTTACCTATATTACTTAACTGCCAAGAACCATACACACTAAGTTAACTATAATAGGTATAGTTAAGGTCGCTAGTACTTGTCACCGCTACTACTGTACATACTATAGTTCATACTATTACAAAACGATACATTAATAAGAGAACACACTATGAACTATATAAAAGACTACTACACTATATTACAAGAGAAAACACTAATCTGGAAGATAACACACTAACTCTCTACAAGATACTCTACGCGCTACATATTGTGACCAGAGCTTTCCGGAAGGAAGGCGACGCTACATGTATAGATCTATACTGAGCAGACACTATTAGATCCCGACTGTTAACTTCAGTCCGAGCCGAGCAAGCCCAGGGATGGCACTACTTCTCTACACTGTGCATGACCGGGAAGGTCATGGGATTCCTCTATTACTCACACTATTGGTCACATGAAAAGGAATACACTGCATCCACACTAAAATACTAAGACTAAAGTCTCAGTTAATATCCCGAAGTAAAATAAGTATCTATTACTAGTGGAAGTTCGCACCACTATCACTGTCAACAGGCATAACTTTTCTTTTACCTACTATATACTGGAGATTTAGTACCTCACTTTTACAACAAACTGTTTTCAATGATAAAACTTACATTCAACTTAGAGTTTTCACTTACGATGTATTTTCTGGAAAATATAGGATTTTCTAGAGTTTTCTACTACCTATAAATGTAAATTGCAGTTTTTCACACCATATGTTCTAATACAATTTATAAAAAATTCACACTAAATTCTTATGAACTCACCAGCTTTATGCTGATAATCGTTTTCAAAATAACTTGTATCCTCAGGTCAAAGATAGACAGGTACAGGTGCAACATTTCGGAGAAGATGGAGCATACAAGATCCATCTCTTATTTTTGTATTACTTTTGGTGCCTATTGAAACTTTACAGAACACACTTGTAATTAAACTCACTATGTAATGAAATGGTTGTATGTTTCTTGTTTTTACTATTATGCAATTGTGATGATACTGTACATGACGTCCTCCACCCCGAAACGTATTCCGCCGTTATCGGTTTTGGGGTGTGACATTTGACAAATGTTTTAAACCTTCTCTAAGACATGTCAGTCAAGTTACTTTCTTAGAGTATAACTCTAAGAATTGTTTTTGGAACGAAGTATGAATCATCTTCTTGATTTAACCACTTTAACATTTCACAGGTCCTCTTCTTATTCGCTCTACCATACATTGAAACCTTTTCCAATGTCTCAGAATTACACTTAAGCTTGTAAGTAAAACCATATTTACTGAGCTTTAGTAAATTATGACGAATAATGTTATCGATATTTTGTGGTGGACTTGACCAATGCACAAGAATGTGTACTTGATCCCTTTGTCCTTCACTTGACTCACATATACATGTTAACAAGGAATTAGTCTTAATTTTTCCAAAGATGAAAAATTCTCATTCATCATGCTATACAACTTGCATGATTCCAAGTTTCGGTCTTATTGAAACCTTGGGTGACGAGAATCTTTCGTTATTTGGTAAATTTAGACACTACCACAAATTAAAGAATCAAAATCATATTTCCACTCTTGCTCTTAATGGAATCTTTATAAGCAACAAAAATTTTCACAAATGCCATTGTAAGGATATTTTAAAATAAATAAAATCAAATTTTTTTTTCTTTTATTTTAAAACTTTGCGGAAAAACTTATCCTTACAACCCATATGAAAACTTGTTGTTATTTATTCCTAATCAATACTCATAACTCCTAAGAAGTAGCTCAAGAATCCGATCTTCAAACTATGCGATAGAAATCCATCTACGCGATCAAATTCAACATATTCTTTCTTTAAGTTTCTTCACTTTTCTTTGATTCTTAAAACATCAACATGTGACCCAGTCACATCATGTATCAAGAATCTTATAATAGAAACTTAACAGAGTTAGATAGTGGACTTTACCTGAAGTAGAGTCAAACTTATTGATTTTAACATCCTTAGGTAAAATGGCAGCTTCGCAACCAATGTCCCTTCCTTTGGCAATTTAATATATGGACACTTTGGTAATGGAAGATGGTACTATCATAGACATAGCCATTCTCTTTACCATTTGGTCAACCGAGTTGACTATGACCGATCCCTTTCCATTGGGAAGAGAGAGCTTTACTGGATATCCAATGTTACATTGTCAATGTCCATAAGTTTTAGGAAGTTGATCTTAGCAAACAGATAAGTTCATTAAGGGTCTTGTCGTAGTCTGTTTTATAGGAGTCCCAAAGGAACTCACTATGTGACTTAGAAAATAGTTGAGCCACCAACTTTCTCAAGACTTTGACACCCAACTCTCTCGGCTTGTCAGTATGTGACTACATCTCCAAGATGTGACCACACATAGAGCTTTACTTGCCAATAGGGCTTGAGTGACCTTAAACTTTTCAAGAACTTGTGGATTAGGGAGAATAATTGGAGGAGGTGAAAGAAGTATGATTTCCATGGGACATCATCTTCATTTAGGAAAGCTTGTTTCAAGAGATTTGGGAAGATCATAAATGTCTAAACTAGACATCTTTTGGGAGATATTCAAGATAGTTGATTTAAAGTCCTTAATATGACACCCAATATGAAATATTAAGGCTAGGACCCAACAAACTATTTTATAACTTAGAAGAGGGATGCCGTAATCCAAGCTATAAAATATTTGAAGGTAGGTGAATGACGATTCACCAATTTCCACCACGAAAACGAAATATATATTATTAGGTTTTAATTGGTTTTTGAAACTCCTAGATCATTGAGATTCATTGAACTATTCAATGGCATGTTTCAATCTCGAGTGTGCCCTTCAGGTTTTGTGACTGGGATGCCGAGGATCACAAAACAAGGTGTGAAGTAACCATGCAAATTACTTGGTACCCTTAAGTGTTTACCCCTCAATTGATGTGCGGGTTAACCACACACGCTCCATCGATACTATGATATACATTAAGTTACCCTTTGCCTACCTTGTTAAATACGAGTTAGTGTGCCTGTTAACCACACACGCTCCACTAACCGACTTACACAAAGTGCAAAGTGTAATTTCATGGATTAACACCTTATTCAGTTTTTCCTAAGTAACTAAGATTGGGTATTTATAAAAGGTTTAGTTACTTAGTATTTATCATTAATACTTTTAATGAAGGGAGAATTATAGACCTTGTCCTACCCGTTCGACTAACGACCCTCCACCGGCCAAGGAAGCGGTGGGTGAGAGTGGACACCCATTAAACTGCCATTTTATAGGCAGTAACCTTATATCCCCCTTATAGACCGGCTTCGTGAATGAGGCCTACTAATGGTAAGACTGACTTTGTTCTTATACATACATATATATATATATATATATATATATATATATATATATATATATATATATGTATTAACTATTAATATTATAATAGTATAATGGTGTATTTTAAACATTTAAAATACTTGGTGGTTTAATCTATTAATTAAACTATACTCTTAATTTGATTAAACTTAAACCACGTCTTTATGGAATTATTAACTCTTTTAACTAGACACTTTAATTAATTTAATGAAGTCCATAAAGTTTGAACTTTAACTTTTAAAATCTTGGGTTTGGAATTAAAGTGTATATGGGGTTTGACTTTACAAATTCCAAAACTTGAGGACAAGTTTTGAACAATTCAAAAAACTTATGGTTTCCATAACTTATGAATTTTAAAGTGGTTTAATGGAAAAAACCCTTCAAGTTCCATAACTTGTAGACAAGTTATGGAAGACTTTAAAAGCATTAAAAAATGTGATTTTTCATGTAACTTGAGGACAAGTTACAAAAACACATATTATGAACAACTTCAAGATTAATTTGGATTGAAAACAACTATCTCATAATTTTTCCTATTAATCTAAACAAACTCATAAACATGAACATTCATAATCAACATTTTTCAAGCATCATATAAACATGTATAAAACTTGAAACTTTGATTATTATCCTTTATTTGGATGAGAATAAACATTACTATAGTATCAAAAAACAAATTTTATGAACAAAAACACTTTGCGGTAATGATTCTAATCCAAACCAGGCCAAAAAACTCGAAGATAAGCTGTCAGGGGGTCCAACTCGCCGAGTGCATGAACCAACTCGACGAGTTGGAAGAATTTGTCATCGACTCGTCGAGTCTGCTCTCCCGACAGCAAAAAATTCGATTTTTTCCAGTTTTTTTCAGCAACTTGCATCAAGTATAATTGAAGACAACCTATGGCTCTGATACCACTGTTGGGTTTTGGTATACTACAACATCATATGGTGCACATACAACCATAAATACCTTAGATCTATGTTTTCACTAATTATACATGCAAATGGTTTCCAAGGTATTAATCTTACAACTAGCATGCATTTAACATAAAAATTATAATATACTAGTTAGCATGACATACCTTTTGATGGAGCTTGAATTCTTGGTGTATTTGGCCTTAAAGAGCTTAGCCCCAATAGTGTGGTAGCCTCAAATGGAATCACAACACACCATGAACAAAGGATGAACTTGAGAGAGAATTCCATGCACACAAAAGACACCATTAACTCTAAAAAGATACAAGTGGCGATTTTGGACAATGAAGTATCTATTTATATGTGGGATTTCTAGGGTCATGGATATAACCCAAATCCATACCCATGTGTTTTATGATCCATGGTTCATGTGGCCCAACTTTTTATGTATCCATACATAAACTTGGTCCAACATGGATCATAAGCCCAACACATATAAATATAACTAATTATCATAATTAGTCCCCATAGATTTAATTAGTCTCTTTTGACCACTAAAGTAATTCCAAATTAATTCTTAATCAATACTAATTAAAACATATGATTTCATATTAATATATTATAACTTATAATATATTAATAAACCATAACTAAGCTTCTCTCAAAAGTCCATCCTAACAGATTGTACTGATGATATGCAACCCAAATGGACCATGCTACTCTCAGGTTGAATACATACCAATAATAGTTATGGGCTTAGACACCTAATCCAACAGTTCCAACCAGTGAATGCTCAAATTTTCTACTGCTTCATTCAAGATTCGCTCCATGGACCAAGGAGGAAATAACAGTTTCTTGGAAGCTAGGGCAGTTTGAGCATCACGTTCCACTTTTTCTTTTTCTTCTTCCTCTCTCGCAATGTGTAAGTTTTTCATCGAGAATGGCATCACGAGCCTTATATTTCAGTTTCTCATTTCATTTTCTTCCTCTTCTTCTTCTTCAACCATTTTCTCATTTCCCTTTGAACCCGAAGATACATTACCCTTCGGTTCAGATTCAGAAACTTTCACTTTTACTTTTTCACCAACCTTCTTGGGGTCTTTTGAAGATGGAGGCTTCACCGATTCTCCCCCTTGTTTTGGAATTGAGCTAAAATCCGAAACACCCTCAAGGCGATTTAGCATTGCGAACGTCGGGTGGAGTTTGTTTGCAAGATGATTCCTAACAGTGATGGGGATCAACGGATCACGAGCCTCAACAATATTAGATAGCATGGAGTTGACATCTAAAACACAACTTTTTGTGACAACTCTCTCATTCAAGAGCTCATTGACGTGCTTTTTTCATTCTCCAATTTCACATTCAACACCTTCACTCTTTCAGACTTGAGTGCAAGAGCATCCATTATTTTGCTCTCAATAGCTAAGTCATCTTGAAGCTTGGTGATTTTGGATGTGATAGAAGAGTTTAGCTTAGAGTTGTCAGTTTGAATTCCTGTACGAACCTTCTCGAGAGCCTCCTTCTCAGTGCGAAGGGATACACTCATATTCGAGATTGCATCATTGGCTTTGGCAGTGTTGGTCTCAAAGGAGCTCTGAAAGATGCTCATGAAGGCTTTGGCATCAGTAATTAGTTTATCAAATTTTTCGATCGCTTCCTTGGAGGTCTTAGCCGAATCCTCCACGACTTTGTTCGCCTTCTCTAGGTTCTCAACGTGCTCTTTTAAAGTTGTTTCTATTAAAGCTTTGACTTCTTCCTAGGAATATGCATTGTTGGATGAAGTGTTGGAAGATTAGATTAACGAATCCATTTTCTCATTGATGGTTTTGAATTGTTTTTGAGTGACTAGAGCGTCATCGTCACTCTCGTCTATAACACGAAAAGGACTAAAGGTGAAATTTTCAAAATTTACATCACCTCCAAAAATAGTATCCAGATCATCCTTGCTTAGTGGAGAAACTAGTGGTGTTGAATGACCGACTGAGAAGCCCTTGCCCTTGCCCTCGCATCAGATGTTTTGACAGTGACTGGAGGTTCGTCAGTGGTAGTGGTTGTAGTGGCAGTTGAATCTATGAAGAAGGTGGTCTGGGTTTGCGAAAGCCCCAAGGATACTAGTGGGCAAGGTGCAATTGTGATCGGAGTAGAGACAGTAGATGTGGGTGAAGATATGGAAAATTCCTGGAATAGACCTTCATTAATTGGAACGGAAGTTGGGATTTCAAACCTTTCGTCAGGGTTCGTAGTTACAGGCTCCGAAACCTGTGGATGAGATGTAGTGGAAGCATCATCCTCCTTGTGAACCTCTTCCTGAATAGGAGTCTCCGAAACGGTGTGAGACTGCGAATCCTCCTGGTCACTCGGAGTTGGAGACCTAGGCGTACGAGCCATCTTGTTAACCCTCTTCCTTTTTGGTGCCTGTGGAGGTTCAGAAGGACCGACTTTCGCAACCCTCTTTTTACCTCCCTTTTTGGGTTTATCAACCTCAGCAAGAATTTGTTACAATTCATCAATCAGTGGGTAAAATCCTGAGACTGGCAGACTGCGATAAGCGCGCAGTACTTCGCTCGCAGCTGGAACCTCTTGCAAAATCACTTCAGGAATGGATCCGATGAAGCTGAATTTGGAGGTATCAACATGTATGATGTTCATGGTTTGGAAAGTTAGAATCCCTACCATTATTGAATCTTCGAGCACTGGGATGTTGAGTTTGTTGATTTCCCTTTGAACGACAATGTACCAGAGACAAGCACATGAGATTTTACTGTGTCGTGTGGTAGAGTGGGTGCTTTTGACCAACTGGCAATAGAAAACTGAACCGTAGTCCAGGTTGATGCATGAGTAGATTCTATACATTAGTGATAGGTGCATTTTATGCACCTATTTTGCATGTTTATTTCCGTCTTTTTATAGCATTCTACTTCATAATTCTTGCATTTAGTTGATTATTAGGGCAATTACATATTTCATTAAGAATGCCTGGTACTTCACTATTTTTGATTTATTTTGCAGGCATTATGGAGCATGGAGCGTGGAGCTTGGATGCATGGATGCTTGGATGCTTGGAGCGTAGAGCTTTGGAACATGAAGAGAAGATGAACCGGTCATTCCATGGCAGAAAACATGAAGATGGAGCCAACAGTGAAGACGTTTTGGAATTTTAGCAAAAAGCATGGGCCATGCCAAAAACACATGGTCAAGACAAATGGCCATGCCAAAAACACATGGTCAAGACAAATGGCCATGCCAAAGAAAAACACATGGGCAAAAGGCATGGCCATGCTAAAAACGCATGGCCTCATGGCATGTCACGTGAACTTTAATAAAAGAGCAGGAGACATCATTTTGAAGGGGGGACGGTTTTTGGAGTAGTTTCTGGCGATCTAGGGCAATTTTGGGAGAATTCTTGGAGCTTTTGAGAAGACTTAATCATTGCAAACATTTGGATTTCATTTTTGTAAGGATTAAACATTCCAATTCCATCATTATTCTTGTTTGATTTGTTCTTAGCCATGTGTGGCTAAGAAACCCTAGTTTCTAGTTCTTGTTCAAAACATGTTAATTGCTTGACTTGAAGCATATGATTTGATGTTTGATTTGTGATTCTATTCTAGTGATTATGTTTTTGTTTAATTAGAATCCTTGAATTTGATTTGTGTTTGATTGGCCACTTTCATGAATTGAATTTTTGTGCAGTTAATTAACTTTTAGGGCACCTAATCGTTCTATTGAGTTAATAATTGGTAACAAGCAATAAGTTTTCTTATTGTAAAACATATATCACATGTTTTCACACTTCCGAGCGTATGATAAGAAATGAACATTGTTGGGAAGCTTGTACAAAACTTAATGCGGTTTTTCAATACAATCTAAGAGCGTGTTTAGGTTGAATTAGTAAAGCTAGGTCTAATCAAAGAGCGTGTTTTGGTTAGATAATTTGGCAAGCGAGAGTTATTAGAGGTGTTAATATCTTTCAGTACCAACATAGAATAGCAATCTTGAATTACATCAAGTCATAATCAAGTTGAACAACAACATTGAGAACTAGAACTAGAACCATTCAATCAATTTGTTTACAAATCTATTTCATTTCGTACATGCTTTTAAAGTAGATTGTTATTTAGTTATTTAATTTTGCAAACAAACCCCCCCTTTGTGACCAAAGTACCTTGTGCAAAAAGGTATAGACTTTTATTCCGTGTCTCTGTGGTTCGACCCTGCTTGCCTTGTACTACTTTTTAGTGCATTAAAGCAGTGTATTTGTAGTCTATTGTACCCCTATTATTTGTTGGGTCTGACACGCCTAACAAATTGGCGCCGTTGCCGGGGACACGGTGTTACTAATTGTTTATGCCTAGATCCTTTCGTACAGGTATACCACTACCAATTGACTCGGAGATAGAGAAGACTGCAAAGAAGTTAAGGAAGCAAGCCAAGCTTCGTAAGAGGCAACCGGTTTCCGGTACTTCTTCATCATCCAATCCCCCGATCATTAACATTTGGGAGGATATTACCCTCTCAAGTGTGTCCGCATCCGAAACAGAAAGTCCATTACCTTCACCTCAACCATCCTCATCCAGAAATACCACCCCACCCTCTTCACCTATTCATCACAACCCAAACACTACACCCACAGAAACTTCAACCACTACTCATACCATGGGAGACAACCATGGAGGGAATCCGCCTCCAAATCCACCACCCGAACAAACCCTTCGCCAATGGGCGAGACAAGAGGTTACTCAACAACCTCTTTGCATCACCTATCCGGCAGCCACAAACCTTGAATTAAAATCCGGTCTCATTCACTTACTCCCAACCTTTAGAGGCTTAGAAAATGAAGATCCCCACAAGTTCCTCACGGAGTTCCATGTTGTGTGTGAAACCACACAATGTCACTGAAGACCAAATCAAGCTTAGGGCATTCCCCTTTGCAGTGCAAGACTCAGCAAAAGATTGGCTTTATGACCTTCCACCGGGGACGGTCAACACATGGGTAGATCTTGCACGCCTCTTCTTAGACAAATATTTCCCAGAAATGAAAGCCTCAGCCCTAAGAAGAGAGATAATTGGGATCAAACAACACAAAAGAGAAGCCTTTCATACATATTGGGAGAGGTTCAAAAAGCTTTGTGCCCGTTGCCCAAAGCATGGTATTAGTGAGTATCAAATCCTTCAATACTTCATTGAAGGCATGAATCCTTGGGAAAGAAGACTTCTTAATGCTTCAAGTGGAGGATCTTTGACTGACAAGACCCCAACGGAGATTCGGGATCTCATAAAAAACATGGCGGAGGATTCAAAGCATACTAGTCAAGATGAAGATTGGTACACAGATGCACCTCGAGGTGTAAAAGAGGTGCACACTCCTCAAATTGAAGCTCAACTATCCGAATTGACTAAGGTGGTAATGATGCTTGCTAAGGACAAGGGTGTGCAATCCACACCCCGTCCCTGTGGCATTTGCACTCAAGTGGGACACCCGACTGATATGTGTCCTCAATTGCAAGAAGAAGAATATGAAGAAGCAAATGTTATAGGAGGCTATTCCGGGCATAATCAAAGAACTTATGATCAGCCCCGAGGCAATCAAGGGTGGAACAACAACCAAAACATGGGTTATCAACAAAGACCCCCACCCCATTACCAAGTAAGGCCTCCATTCCCACAACAAAATTACCAACCGAGGCAACTACAACCCCCTCAACAAGCTGGATCCTCAAATATGTCCTTAGAAGACATAGTCAAAAGCCTTGCCACCAGCACCCAAAGTTTTCAGCAAGAGACCAAGGCAAGCATCAAGAATCTTGAGCAACAAATGGCACAACTTGCTCAATCAGTGAGCAAAATGGAGAATCAAGGAAAGCTACCTCCTCAAACTGAAAAGAACCCAAAGCACAATGCTTGTGCAATTAGCTTGAGGAGTGGAAAGAAATATGACGGCCCAAAGATGCCCGAAGAAGAAGAAGAGGAGTTAGTGATAGAAGAACCACCAAAGAAGGATGAAAAGAAAGAAGAAATGGTGGAGAAAAAGAAGCCGGAAGAGAAAGAAGAAAAGATCACACCACCACCTTTTCCATCAAGATTGAGCAGCAACAAAAAAGAGAGAGAAGATAGTGAAATCATGGCAATGTTCCGGAAAGTTGAAGTCAACATTCCTCTCTTAGATGCGATCAAACAGGTACCTAGGTATGCTAAGTTTCTTAAGGAACTTTGCACATCTAAAAAGAAACTACGAGGTAATGAGACAGTGAAAGTAAGTGAAAATGTGTCTGCAGTTTTGTAGAAAAGGATGCCCCCAAAGTGCAAGGATCCAGGTGTTTTTACCGTTCCTTGCAAATTGGGAAACTTGTATGTCCCCCGTGCTATGCTAGATTTAGGAGCTTCAATTAATGTTTTACCATATTCTGTTTATAAATCTATTGGCATAAGCACTTTAACAAAAACAGGGGTAATCATCCAACTTGCAGATCGTTCTATAGTACACCCAAAAGGTGTATTAGAGGATGTTTTGGTGCAAGTTAATGAGCTTGTCTTTCCTGCATATTTTTATGTGCTTGATATGGGAGATGATGACCATCCATCCTCGAGTTCCATACTTTTAGGTAGACCATTCTTGAAAACAGCAAGAACAAAAATTGATGTCTACAATGGTACATTGTCCATGGAATTCGATGGGGAGGTCATCAACTTCAATATCTATGAAGCAATGAGGTACCCAAGTGATGTTCATTGCATAAATTTTGTTGATATAATCCAACCTTTGACTGAAAAGTGTTTTGAGTCGACTAACCATGATTTGTTGGAGTTAGTCTTGAGCAGGAATTTTGATAGCAAGTCAGTCAAAGAAATTGCAGAAAATTTCAAGTTAGATGAAGATTTGCTGGAAATTGTGGAGAGCATGGAAGAAAAGAAGAAAATAAGGTATGATAATAGCAATGTGAAATTGCCCATTTCTGACACAAAACTTCTTCCTTCCGTTGTACAGGCACCTAAGCTAGAATTGAAGACTCTTCCAGATCATTTGAAGTATGCGTACCTTGGGGAAGAGAAGACTTTGCCTGTCATTATCTCCAACAAGTTGTCCATGGTAGAAGAAGATGAGTTGGTGACTTTGCTGAAAAAGTATAAGAAAGCTATTGGGTGGACAATTGCTGACATAAAAGGGTTGAGCCCTTCCTTGTGCATGCATAAGATCCTCATGGAGGAGGACTTCAAACCAACTTGAGAGGCACAGAGAAGACTGAATCCACCCATGATGGAGGTGGTAAAGAAAGAAATCATGAAGCTTTTGGATGCAGGTATGATTTACCCTATCTCAGATAGTAAATGGGTGAGCCCCGTTCAGGTAGTCCCGAAAAAAGCAGGGGTCACAGTTGTCAAGAATTCTGAGGGAGATTTGGTGCCAACCCGTGTGCAAAACGGGTGGAGGGTTTGTATTGACTATAGAAAGTTGAATGCCTCAACGAGAAAAGACCATTTTCCTTTGCCATTTATTGACCAAATGCTAGAGAGATTGGCGGGTAAATCTCATTACTGTTGCTTGGATGGTTTCTCGGGTTTTCATCAAATTCCGGTAGCCCCGGAAGACCAAGAGAAAACCACCTTCACTTGTCCCTTTGGCACATTTGCTTATAGGCGTATGCCTTTTGGCCTATGCAATGCACCCGCAACATTTCAGAGATGCATGATGAGCATTTTTTCTGAATATGTTGAAAACATCATTGAAGTTTTCATGGATGACTTCACAGTCTATGGAAACTCCTTTGATGAATGTTTGAGCAATCTAACAAAAATTTTGCAAAGGTGCATTGACACAGATCTTGTGCTTAACTATGAAAAATGCCATTTCATGGTGGACAAAGGATTGATTCTAGGTCATATTGTGTCCCGAAAAGGCTTGGAAGTTGACAAAGCCAAGATAGATGTTATCAAAAGTCTTCCTTACCCGACAAATGTTCGGGAAGTTCGTTTGTTTCTTGGCTATGCAGGTTTCTATCGGCGGTTCATTAAAGATTTTTCAAAGATTACAGTGCCGATGTGTCAACTACTCCAAAAAGATGCTGAATTTGAGTTCACTCAGCCATGCAAGGATGCCTTCGATCGTTTGAAGGATTTACTCACCTCTGCTCCAATCATCCAACCACCTAATTGGGATCTCCCGTTTGAGATCATGTGTGACGCGAGCAACACGGCTGTAGGGGCAGTATTGGGTCAAAAGGTGGGTCGAGCACACCATGTCATCTACTATGTATCAAAGACCCTTGACAGTGCACAATGCAACTACACCACAACAGAAAAAGAGTTGCTCGCTATTGTTTTTGCACTTGAGAAGTTCCGGCAATACCTCCTTGGAACTAAAGTGATCATATACTCAGACCATGCAGCCATAAAGGACTTACTTACCAAGAAAGATTCGAAGCCGAGGTTAATACGGTGGATGCTGCTTTTGCAAGAATTCGATATTGAGATCAAAGATAAGAGCGGGAAAGAGAACCTAGTCGCCGACCATTTGAGCCGAATAGTTCAACCCGAAGATGCGATCCCCATCCATGACACATTCCCGGACGAGCATTTGTTTGTTATCCAAACACCACCTTGGTATGCGGATATATGCAACTTCATGGTGACGGGAAAGTTTCCACCCGAGCTCACGAGGTCACAGAGAGATAAGATCAAAAAAGAGGCGAGAAGGTACATTTGGGATGAACCGTACCTTTGGAAACATTGTGCAGATCAGGTAATAAGAAGATGTGTTGAAGAACATGAGGTACAATCTATTCTCAACTTTTGTCATAGTTATGCTTGTGGAGGGCATTTTGGTCCTCAAAGAACTGCCAGGAAAATTTTAGACTGTGGATTTTATTGGCCCCGACTTTTTCATGACTCTTACACTTTTTGTAAAAGTTGTGAGAGATGTCAAATGACCGGTTCTTTGATTTCCCGAAACCAAATGCCCTTGACCCCCATCTTGGATTGTGAAATATTTGATATATGGGGTATTGACTTTATGGGTCCTTTTCCTTCATCCTTTGGGAATTTATACATCCTTTTGGCTGTTGACTATGTTTCCAAATGGGTAGAAGCAAAGGCAACAAGAACTAATGATGCAAAAGTTGTTGTAGATTTTGTCAAGGCTAACATTTTATGTAGGTTTGGAACTCCAAAAGCCTTGATCAGTGACAGGGGCACACACTTTTGCAACAAAACTCTTGGATCAGTTCTCAAGAAGTATGGACTCCCACACCGGGTGTCCACAGCTTATCACCCGCAAACAAATGGACAAGCTGAAGTGTCAAACCGAGAAATCAAGTCCATACTTGAGAAAACAGTGAACACAAACCGCAAAGATTGGAGTTTGAGATTAGAAGATGCACTTTGGGCATACCGAACTGCATATAAAACTCCAATTGGGATGTCACCTTATAGACTTGTGTTTGGCAAAGCTTGCCACCTCCCTGTTGAACTGGAACACAAAGCTTTCTGGGCTGTCAAAAAGCTAAACATGAAGATGGATGAAGCGGGCGTTCAACGAAAGTTAGAGATCCAAGAGCTGGAGGAGATAAGCATTCGAGAGTTCACGCATCTACAAAGACAAGACCAAAACATTCCATGATAAGTACCTCTCCCGTAAGACCTTTGAGATTGGTCAAAAGGTATTACTCTATGACTCTCGACTTAAATGGTTTTCTGGTAAGCTACGGTCCCGGTGGGTAGGACCGTTCATTGTTACTAATGTATTTGATCATGGTGCAGTTGAGATTAAGAGTAACAAAACCGGAAAAGTGTTCAAAGTTAATGGCCACAGGTTAAAGGTTTTCTATGAAGGTTTCCAAGAGAAAGATATGGAGGTTGATAGCTTGGAACGCCTGGACTACATTGATTGGAATCTAAAGGGCAAAGTCGAGCCAAAGACTTGAAACAAGGGCGGCTAACCGAGAGGCAACTTGGGAGTATTTCTTTCTATTTTCTTTATTTTTTGATTTACTTCATCCGTGTTGCAATGTTTTTACGTCTTTTCGAGGGTTCCACGCAAATAACTTTTCTATTTAATGCTCAAAGAAAATATATTTTTGTTTACAAAAAAAAAAAAAAATCGTGAATTTCATGTTAACAGAAAGAAAACGCACGGGGTAAGCCAAAAACGCATGGTCATAATTTTGCCCATGCTTCCACTTCGAGGTTTTTAAGAAAAAAAAGATTTTGGCACGGGCTGGCTCCAAATCGCATGGGTAAGGGCCAAAACGCACGGCCTAGGTCCTAGACCATGCGTTTCATCGAAGATTGTAGCAAACAGAAAAAAAGGCACGGGGCTCCCAAAAACGCACGGCCTAAACACATGGCCCATGCGAATTGATCAAGTCCTTTTTAAAAAAAAAAAAAACGCACAGCCTTCGTTGAAAAAGGGCACGGCTCAAAACTCACGGACGCATATCACAGCCTCGATGGACAAGCTTTGGCCTGCGACTCGGTGAACATAGGGCTAATCGATTCCACCTCGCGTCCGTTTCTCCTTCTTCCTCTCTTCTCACGATCGTGCGTTGTTCTTCCTCCCCCACCTTACTCGTTAACCGAGAACCCTCCAAATCGTAATCAATTTTTCGATTTTCTTCTTCAATCAATCCAAGATTAAGCCACCAAGGTATGTTACTATCAATTCCTAACTTCATGATCTTCATTTTCTAGATCGATTTCTTCAATTAGAGGGTAAAAGATCGAATTTTCCTTCATAAACCCTATAAACCCTAGTTTTTGATTTGTATAATTTGAATTAATTCTTGTATTGGGTTTCAAAAATTCTTGTATAGGGTTCAAGACCAAGCTTGGGGAGGTGCTTTTGAAAGGAAGATTAGAAGATTTCATCTCCAATTAGACATTCCACCATTGAAGAGTTCAAGCATTCTTGAGGTTGAAGATGAAGTGAATAATACAAGCCAACACCTCAAATCCAAGCGTTTAAACGGTAAATTCCTTCCATATCTCAAGTTTTACGCTTTGAATTTAAAATTGTTTGGTTGGAATAACTGTGAATCCGTTCTTGTGCTTCATATAATTGTTCATTTGTGCTTGTCTAGTTGTGTTATCATTTTTGGGCACCACTCGTTGTCATAAATCCGGTTTGTCATCATGCCAAAACGAAAAAACCCACAACCAAAAGAACAATGGGAATCCAAATATGGTGTCACCACCCTCATTCACAACTCTCTTGAGCAACGTGAGCGATTCCTTCACCTCAAGGACCGCGAATATTCTCAACAACGGTTTGTAGATATTCCCACTCTCTAAGAACTAGGAGTTTATGATGGCGTCCATAGATTGTTTAGCAACATCGGTTGGGAGAGACTTCTCACTTTGGCACCAATGGAATCATATAAAAACACAACCATTGAATTCTTACAATCTTTGGAATTCAATGACAATGCCAAATGTCTCTCTTTTCGTCTCATGCGTTTGCAATTTAAACTGAGTCTAGACGATCTTAGTGGGTTTGTTGGGATTTCTAAATTCAATACATATGGTCCTAAATTAGGCTACATGCGAGAGAAGAATAATCTTTTTAAAGCCCAAGCCAAAGCCTTTTGGAAGGAAATCACAGGACTTGATGTGTATGAGGCTCGATCCGTCAAAGCATCTCATATCATCCATCCAGTCTTAAGGGTGGCTCTTCGAATTATTGCTAACCTTGTCTTCCCCCAAGAAGACGTTAGCAGAGCCGGTAAAATGGAGTTAGAAATTCTTTGGTGCATGGTCACCGACTTGAAGAGACCTCATTTTGGCGCCTTCCTTGCTTCCAAACTCCTTAAGGTCTCCACTAGCGATTCGGGCCCTATTCATTATGGCGGGATTATCTCCTATCTTGCCACCCGCCTTACTTGTGCCGAGCTTTTTGAGAGCAAGCGTCCAGGCCTTGAGAAAATCACACAAGGCACTAATATCATCACCTCAAATGTCCTTGTAGCCTCATCTTTCTTCCGTCAAGAAGGTGATGGTAGTATCACATGGTTGGTGCAAGGTGAGCCACACTTTCGAGTTCCTGCTGGGGATTTCAGCTCTCTCCAACTCCAGCAGGACATCACTCAGACTCGGTGGTGTCTACCAAAGAACATTTCTGCAAATTCCACCCCACGCGCCCCCGCGTCCATCCCGAGAGCTCCTGAGCGGCCAGTCGTCGACCATGAAGACGACATCCCTATTGCTCCCACTGCGAGGGGGTCCACTTCTGTTGCCCCAGTAGCGACTGCACGTCATTTCTACACCAGGCGGGCGACTCAGTACCACGAGATATACATGAGGCGTTTTGATCACCTTGATCAAGCTGTTGCTGACATTCACGCTGACGTTCAACAATTAACACAAACGGTACAACAAGCCATGCAGTTCATGCAGCGTTGGGCCCCTCGCGGCTAGTAGATTGCCCTACCCTCTCCGAGCATTGAGGACGATGCTAAATCTTAAGCTTGGGGAGGGGTCTTTGTACATTAGGTTTTAGTTTCAACATGCATTAAAATTTTTATTTTTAATTTGCTATTTTCTTATTTTTATTTTCTTTTCATGCATTCAATTAAAAGCATTAAAAAAAATCAATCTAAAGAAACCTAATCCTCTTGAATAAGTTGAAGTGGTAGATTAGTCGTGGCTTGAGATTAGAACTTGTTCGTTTTTATTAAAAATCTTGAAGCAACCTAATTTCACACGAACACGTCTCCCAAAGCTACTCGTGCAAAACAAAAAATGATAAGGTTATCAACACCGAATCATGAAGACAGATATAGTTTAGCCCTTGGAACACACGACCGGTCTTATGAGTTATTGCTCATTCATATCCAAACTCCAATTTCAAAGAGTCATAAAATGAATATAAAATTTCAGTGACTCGAATTCTCCAGCGCTCTAAAAAGTCTTTTCTATCTATTCCCTTCTAAATACCCTGCTTGGGGACATTGTTTCTGACTATACTTACGGGTCTTTGCGCGTTTACATCAGTCCTTCAAATAATAATAATAAAAAAAATAAAAAAATAAATAAAAATAAAAAAAATAAAAAATAAAAAATAAAAAATAATAAAAAATAATAAAAAATAAATAAATAAATAAATAAATAAATAAAAATATTATTAAGTTAATCTGTGACCTTTGGGATTCGAACAAGTAAACTCCGAGGGGTGTTTTACACCTAATTGCCTAAAGCAAAATTGTTTGGGACTGATTGGGTTGAAAGTTCACTACACGGGTTCCATAGAAAGTCATGAACTTAATAATAACAAATAAAGCTAATCTGTGGCCTTTGAGGTTCGGGCAAGTAAACCCGAGGGATCTCTTTAAATCTAGCACACTAAGGTCATTTGATTTGGATGTGTTGGTTGGAAGCCCATTACACGGATTTCAAAAGAAGCCATGAGCTTTATTTGCAGAAAAATATAATTAGATAGTTTGTATATATTTATGCTTATAGTTTAATTGAATAATGTGTTTGAAAAATGTTTGGTTGTAAACATTGGGACTGACTGTAAACTACTTTGACTGGTGTAAGTGGTTTGAAACATGTAACCAATCTGGGTAAATATTAGGGAATTTTTAGAAAATATTTTTAGAAAAAGATTGTTGTTAGTCAACAAATAGCTGGAGTCGGTCATTGTCATGTTTTGAAAAATGAAAATGAGCATATTTTGCATCACATGTTTTCACGAGAGTAAGACCATAATTTGTTCCATGTGCTAACCCAATACCTGTAAAAGTGAACAAGTGTTGTAATTTTTGATTTTGTTGAGTTGCGTTAGGGAATGGCTAAAAACCTTGTTTTACATGTTATATATCTTTGTGGGGTTAATGACAAGTTATCTCAAGGCCCGACAGGTACACCTTCGACTGTATGACATAATGAGGTTAATTGGATTGAATATGTTCGTTTGTTTTGTTCATTGCATTAATGTTTGAAAAAAAAAATCTTTTTGTACATATGTTATTTTCTTTAGTTCTTCTTTTATTGCATGCACACATTCTTAATTCCATTTAGTCCTTTTCATTCCTTCCATTCTTTTCATCTTAGTTTCTTTTTAGTCGCCTATCGTCTTCTCTAGGTCAATTCTCAATTTTGTTCTTTCTTGAGGACAAGAAAGGTCTAAGCTTGGGGAGGTTTGATAGGTGCATTTTATGCACCTATTTTGCATGTTTATTTCCTTCTTTTTATAGCATTCTACTTCATAATTCTTGCATTTAGTTGATTATTAGGGCAATTACATATTTCATTAAGAATGCCTGGTACTTCACTATTTTTGATTTATTTTGCAGGCATTATGGAGCATGGAGCGTGGAGCTTGGATGCATGGATGCTTGGATGCTTGGAGCGTAGAGCTTTGGAACATGAAGAGAAGATGAACCGGTCATTCCATGGAAGAAAACATGAAGATGGAGCCAACAGTGAAGACGTTTTGGAATTTTAGCAAAAAGCATGGGCCATGCCAAAAACACATGGTCAAGACAAATGGCCATGCCAAAAACACATGGTCAAGACAAATGGCCATGCCAAAGAAAAACACATGGGCAAAAGGCATGGCCATGCTAAAAACGCATGGCCTCATGGCATGTCACGTGAACTTTAATAAAAGAGCAGGAGACGTCATTTTGAAGGAGGGACGGTTTTTGGAGTAGTTTCTGGCGATCTAGGGCAATTTTGGGAGAATTCTTGGAGCTTTTGAGAAGACTTAATCATTGCAAACATTTGGATTTCATTTTTGTAAGGATTAAACATTCCAATTCCATCATTATTCTTGTTTGATTTGTTCTTAGCCATGTGTGGCTAAGAAACCCTAGTTTCTAGTTCTTGTTCAAAACATGTTAATTGCTTGACTTGAAGCATATGATTTGATGTTTGATTTGTGATTCTATTCTAGTGATTATGTTTTTGTTTAATTAGAATCCTTGAATTTGATTTGTGTTTGATTGGCCACTTTCATGAATTGAATTTTTGTGCAGTTAATTAACTTTTAGGGCACCTAATCGTTCTATTGAGTTAATAATTGGTAACAAGCAATAAGTTTTCTTATTGTAAAACATATATCACATGTTTTCACACTTCCGAGCGTATGAGAAGAAATGAACATTGTTGGGAAGCTTGTACAAAACTTAATGCGGTTTTTTAATACAATCTAAGAGCGTGTTTAGGTTGAATTAGTAAAGCTAGGTCTAATCAAAGAGCGTGTTTTGGTTAGATAAGGGAAGCGAGAGTTATTAGAGCGTGTTAATATCTTTCAGTACCAACATAGAATAGCAATCTTGAATTACATCAAGTCATAATCAAGTTGAACAACAACATTGAGAACTAGAACTAGAACCATTCAATCAATTTGTTTACAAATCTATTTCATTTCGTACATGCTTTTAAAGTAGATTGTTATTTAGTTATTTACTTTTGCAAACAAACCCCCCCTTTGTGACCAAAGTACCTTGTGCAAAAAGGTATAGACTTTTATTCCGTGTCTCTGTGGTTCGACCCTTCTTGCCTTGTACTACTTTTTAGTGCATTAAAGCAGTGCATTTGGAGTCTATTGTACCCCTATTATTTGTTGGGTCTGACACGCCTAACAATTAGCGTCATGAAAATTTTGCTCGCACAGTTTGAGCCGGTGACTCTCTCTGAGAAGCTTTTGAAGAGTAAAGAGGTTGTTCCACATCGATGGAAAATTCAGCTTCTTGAACTTGGAAACAGTAGTTAACGTTTCCTTATAACCCACCTAATAGAACATCTCTAGAATGGCGGAGTTGGAGACGTTTTCGGGGCCAATCATCTCACTACCATGTGGAAGCCCTAGAAGGTTGCAGAACCTTGACTTAGTAATTTGGTTTTTCTAATTGAAGATCTCGAATATGATGAATTCATCAACCTTTGTATAACTAGCAGTAGAATATGCTTTTGACAGATTCACCATCGAAACAATTTCAGACTTGGTAAGAGTGATTACCAGTAGTGAATACCTTAAGCATTCAACGATCGGTTGAAGAAAACCGTCGTATTTTGTAGGATCGAGATTGAGAATCATGTTTTGATTAGCTTGGAGGTGGAGGATTGAGGATTGAGCCATCTATTCTGTTGTAGAAGGTTTTTCCGAAGAGGCGGCCATTGATGCTTGTAGAAGAAGATGAATAGTAGAGAGAGATTTTTCAAGAGGGTTTGATATCTTTGAAAATAGTAATGATAACTGAAGAATCGATATCCTTTTGTACCGTGTATTAGGAGAAAGAAATATGGCGTTCGGTGCTTTAACTGCTTGTAAAAGTGCTTGAAAAAGCATGACTGACAACTGTTGTGTGTGTGTCAGGCGGCGGTAAAGCAGGCAGTAAGGAGTCGTTTCAATTTCCAAGCGCCCAATTTTAATTATTATCTCTTTAATAGCACCGTTTCAATTTAACCCTTTTCCGCCAATACAGATGAGCCTTCGTATTAGATTGCCATAAGCTATTCTGTGAAACTAAAAGTAAACATGAGTACCACGAACCAGAGTTTGGAAAATCACAAGGATCTTTGTGCGAAAGTGTGCCAAAGATTAAAGAAATAAAGCGAGTTTTATTAGGGATTCCAGTGATGTCATAGAAGACATAAAACAGATGGATCCTTGGAAACGATCTCTTCCTTCACAGTCAAGAGAGACTTTGAAGTGCTTGTGTGGTGTCCCCTTGAATTACGATCAACTGTTTGTTGAGAGTAGTGAAAGGAATCTTTTAGTAAGGCGAATGAGGTGGCTTAGTCTTCAAGTAAATCCAAAACTCAACATAAGTCCGAACGTTCGTATGAAGTTCTTGTTTGACCAGTGTAGCCATAAAACAAGTATGCTTGGGAATTATTTTCAGTGGAAATCTCAAGAAAAATAAAATTGGATCTATTAGGAAGAAATGTCTTAGGACTAGAACATTTCATTTAGATCTCGCTAAAGAAAAAGAGATTTCTTGGTACCGACCGCGAAGGTGGACATTCGTTAATTCCTTGGTGAAAAAATCTAGAACAGGTACCGTAAATTCGTAAAAATGTGTTGGATTTTGGGTTTCACTTAATTCGTGGTAATAACGAATTTAAGATCATAAACACTAATGATTTGTAACCATAAACCTCAATGGTAATTTCTGAGAGTCTCAAGGGTTACGTTTCTAAATGTGAAAGTGATGGAGAAGTAGTTGGAGGTGGTTCCAACGAAATAATGTACCTCTGCTATGCGAAAGTGACCAAGCAACAAACTCTTGACTCAATGTGAGAAGAGTAATGTGGCTCATGACTTATGTGAATAAACAACCTAATTGGGAAGAAACGATTGGTGTTATTCGCTTCATTAAGACTTCAACATAGAGTCTTTGAGGCTTCAGACAACATGCAACAACATGTTTCTAAGGACACTTAACTAGGAATAGATTAAGAACTTTATACCTATCCCATCATTCGTAGTTGAGATCATCAACATATGAATCTTCAATCCTACCAAATTATCTAATATTTTTGGTATTTTATAATTTTATGAAAAGAAATAAATAAATAAAATAAAGAAAATATTTTTGAATTTTTGGTTTTTCTAAAAAAGACATTAAAAACATAAAGAAAAAATATTTTTGAGTTTTTGGATTTTCTAAAAAAGAAATTAAAAACAGAAAGAAAAAATATTTTTGGATTTTGTTTTTCTGAAAAAGAAATAAAAACAGAAGCAAATAAAAAAAAGTAATTAACAAAATGTACAAAGGATACATGAAATTCCGAACCTTCGAATGAACAGTGGACTGCGAGTTACTATGAGCGTTCGCACCAATTTGCAGTATGAAAAGTAGACTATGAGTCATTGCGAGCGTTTGTACCAATTCGCCGTTAAAACATTATGAATGTGAAGGTGGTTTTGGAACAGATTCAGCCTCTGTCATTCCTAGGCCTTGAAGAATGTGATTGAAGGTTTGCTCAGGTAAGGCTTTCATGAAGATGTCAGCCAATTGATCAATGGATCTAATGAAGTGTATCTTAACATTACTGTCTTCCACATGATCTTTGATGAAGTGATACCTCATTGCTATATGTTTCGTCTTTGAATGTTGCATTGAGTGTTGACAAATACAAATGGCGCTCTCAGAAACGCAATATAAAGGGATTCGCTTCACGTTGATACCATAGTCGCGAAGCTGATTCTGAATCCAGATTACTTGTGAAGTGTAAGAGGCAGCGGTTATGTACTCTGATTTAGCAGTTGATAGGGAGACGCAAGTTTGCTTCTTTGATTGCCAACTTACGAGTTTACCATCAAGAAATTGGCATCCTCCCGTAGTACTCTTTCGATCTAAACCGCAACCTCCAAGATTAGCATCTGAAAACGCTTGCACAAAGAAACCTGAATTTGAAGGGTGCCATATTCATAGTGAATATGTTCGCTTGAGATACCTGAAGATATTCTTAACAGGGTTCATGTGAGGTTCGCGAGGATTCACTTGAAACATCGCATAGTAGCAGACGGAAAACATGATATCTAGAAGACTAGCAGTCAGATACATCAGTGAACCTATCATTTGATGATAGAGAGTCATGTCAGCAGTTGGCTTGTCTAGAGACAGTGTTAGTTTTGTTCCAAATGCCATTGGAACCTTCACCTTTGAATCTCCCACCATCCCAAACTTAAAGAATATGGTCTTTGTGTAAGCCTCTTGATGTTTAAAGATACCTTCCTGACTCTCTATTATATTCAAGCCAAGGAAAAAAGTTAATCGGACCCATGGAACTCATCTCAAACTTAGTTTCCATTAACTTTCAGAACTCAGCTGTTAATTTGGGGTTAGTTGATCCAAAGATGATGTCATCAACAAAAAATTAGACGATCATCAAGTGGTCATCGTCTTTCTTGCGAAAGAAGGTTGGGTCGACCGATCCCTGTTTAAATTTAGCCTTTTTTTAAAAACGAGTTAGAGTTTCGTACCCGGCTCTCGGAGCTTTCTTTAGACCATAAATTGCCTTTTACAGAACATACCAGTGGTTCGGATACTATTCGTTTATGAACCCTAGTGGTTGTTCCACATACACTATTTCTTCTAGTTTCCTATTTAGGAATGCATACTTGACATCTATCTGATATACTGCAAAGTTCTTGTGTGCCGCGTATGCCAGAAAGATGCAAACAGATTCCAACCTTGAAATAGGTGCGAAGGTCTCTTCATAGTCATTTCCTTCTTCCTGACAGTATCCCTTGACAAAAATTCACACCTTGTTCCTTATCACATTTCCTTCTTTATCCAGCTTATTGCGAAATACCCATTTTAGACTAACTATAGACGCATCCTTTGGAGTGGGAATAAGTCTCCAGAGTTTGTTTCGTTCGAATTCATTGAGCTCCTCCTGCATCGCTTGTATCCAGTCAGAGTGATCAAGCACAATCTGAACATTTTTAGGTTCAATTTTGGAGATAAGCGAACTGAACATGCAATATTCTACTTTAGAGAACAGTGCAGTTCGCTTTGCCTTTTTTTATGCTCTCATAAGAACTCCTGAAGATGAATCTCCTATAACTTGAGTGTTTGGATGATCTCTGGTCCATTTACTCAACGGAGAGAGATTAAGATCATATGTAGGATCCAATTCAGCATTTGTATCCTCGTATTCTAACTGCACATCCTCAGAATCATCATTCGTTTCTTTATTCTCCCCATCAAATGATGAGAGTTTCTCTACTTCCGGAAAAGAATTCTCCCCCTGGACTGCACTTTCGTGGGTCTCCTGAGGATTGAATACTCACCCTAAAAAGGTGTATCTGATGTGGAGGTTGAAGTAGAACCCTCCCCCTGCAATGGTGTGTTCGCACCTTGTGATTCTTTCACAGTCTGAGGTTCACTTTCAAGATTCTTCGCAGTTTCGTCAATAATCTTCTTCAGTTTTTCTTCCTTGTTGTCTGTTGCTTTGTATTCGGAGGAGATGGCTTTTTTAGGTTCGCCGAATAAGTTCACGAACTCCTCGTAGAGATTGGAGAGTGGAATGGTTGTAGGATTCAGTTTAGGAAAGATCTCTTGTGAGGGACTGTCACTCTTCTAAAACTTCTTCAAGTAATTGACATCAAAAGTAACATAGTAGGTTTCTTCAATACTTTTGGACCTTTTGTTGAGAACCCTATATTCTTTAGAAGTCAAAGAATACCCTAAGAATATACCTTCATCAACTTTCATATCCAATTTGTTCCTTTGCTCCTTTAAATTGAAGATAAAGCCCCTGGAACCAAAAACATGGAAAAACTTGACATTAGGTTTGCGATTATTTATGATTTCATATGGAGTGAAAGAGAATCTCTTATTGAGAATGGAATGATTTTGGGTAAAGCATGCAGTTCCTATTGTATCTGCCTATAAGTAAAGCAACAGATTCGCGGATGATAGCATAGTTCTCGCAGCTTCGCACAATGAGCGGTGTCACCTTTCAATGAGTCTGTTCTATTGTGGAGTATAAGGAGCTAAAAATTTGTG
Source organism: Lactuca serriola (assembly GCF_051521515.1). Taxonomy (NCBI): domain Eukaryota; kingdom Viridiplantae; phylum Streptophyta; class Magnoliopsida; order Asterales; family Asteraceae; genus Lactuca; species Lactuca serriola. Next base: position 37,333,790 of record NC_136416.1, read on the forward strand.
AGTAGATCCTTTCGCTGTAAGAAATTGTTCAAAATCTTGGTTTTTGAATTACAACTCGTTGTCACTGCGAATGTTGCGAACTAGCTTTCATAATTGTATCTTGATTTGCTTTATGAAATCCTTGGGCGTTGCTTTTGATTTTTGCTTAAGAAAATGCACCCATGTGAATCTGGAAAAATCATCTACAATTACGAGAATGTACTTATTTCCACCAACACATTCAATTGCAGAAGGACAACAAAGGTCTATATGCAAAAGCTTGAGTGGTTCTATAACTTTCGTGTTCACAATTGTTGGATGATTCTTCCTACCTTCTTCCCTAATTTGCAGGCTATACAAAGATGTTATTTATTATACTTCAAGAGTGGAAGCCCTCGCACATGATCACCAAGAACTAAGTTGTTGATGTCTTTCAAATTGAGGTGTGAAAGACAGCGATGCCATAGCCAACTATCATCTGATGAAACTTTCGTAAGTAGATAAATGTTAGGCTTTCCTTTGATAGGATTCAGATTAAGAGGGTACATTTCTCCCTTTCGTTTTGGCTTTAACAATACATTTTTGGTTGCCTTTTTAATGATTTCGGACCCTTGATCATCGAACGAAACCTTCAACCCTGTACCAACCACCAACTGCGAAACACTAATGAGGTTGTGTTGCAGTCCTTCCACATACACGACTTTGCTAATTGAAACTCTCCATTTGTTATCCCATAGCCCTTGATTTCTCCAAGTGAATTCTTGTCGAATTTCACTCTTCCCCCATCCTTTAGGGCCCTGAACTCTCGCATTTCTTCCCTTCTTCCCGTCATGTGACATGAGCAACCACTATCTATGTACCATTCGGAGTCAAACTGCTCGTCACTAATTAGCTATAAAATCAAGCAAATTTAGGAACCCAAAGTTTTTTGGGTCCTCTTGAGGTTTTCACAGAAACAGGAAAAGTAATGGAAACATCAACCATATAAGTTCGTTTTATTAAGGTGGTTTTATATTTCTTTGTGTTTTGAAAAACAATGATCCGATTGTCCTTTAAGTCCGTATCTTTTAAGGATGTTTTCTTTTGTTTATTATGGATTTGCTGCTTGACAAATTTCTTGTCATCTCTCTTTGAGTTAGTTTCAGATTTCTTGATTGGAATTTTAGGCTCTGAAACCATCTTTCCTTTTCCCTTAACATCTTTTGATGTCTTGGCAGATTGTGAAACATTTTTGTTAGGAAAGTTATGAGATTTTGAATTTTCCATAGGCTTCATTTTATTTGGAAAAATGGGTTGTTGAAAAACTTTTTGTTTGGAAGCTTGTGGAGACTGAGACTGACTTTTTGAAAAACTCTTAGGGTTCGCATGTGACGAAACGTTCGCATTTGGATTGGAAGAATTTTCTTTATGAATAAAATTGGGATTCTTTGATTGCCAGAACTGCTTTCTTTCCTTTAGATTTTTATTATGTCTCGCATTCCTTTGGCATTTTTTAGCGGTGAACTACTCAGAAGACTTATGAATTTTAGTCTTGGCTTTCGGCTTGCTAACTGGAGTTTCGATCTGAATGGATGAAGTATCACTTGAAACATTCTTAGTTGCACTAGGACTCCCCTTTTCGTAGCTTGAGTTAATGTTATTCAGTGGTTCTGCTACATATTTTCCCTTTGTCTTCCAAGAGGTCGTTTCAGATAGAACTTTGGTTTCATCGACATTATCGATCAGGGATAACCAAAAGAACTCATCGCATCCATCTTTATTGTCGTCTTCAACAATGGACGTTAATTCAGATGTTTGGTTTTTGTTCAGTCCTTTAGTTTTGAAAACTTGGCTAGGGACCATTTCAACCTTTGAAAAAACAATTTCTTTTTTCGTGTAAAACTTTTGATTTATCTTCAGAAAAACGTGCAAACTCAACTGAATTTTTTGATGTTAAGACTTTCGCATGTTTAGATTTACTTTTACAAACTCAGAGCAATCAACCTCATCCTCCACAAAAATTTCACTCGTATCACTTTCATCATCGAATCCAGAAACGTTTTCAACATCTAGTTTATTTTCCGAACTCAACTTGGTGCTTAATGAGTCAAACTTCTGTACATTTTCGGATTTAATTTGCTTTTTGTCTTTTTCATCTAAAAGTTGTTTAAGCATGCTTTTGTGGTCTTTGGACTGTATGTATGATTCTATTTTGTCCGGTCCTACCCTGTAAGTATCTGAAACTTCCTCTGATGAGACAAAAGATTCACATTAGTAACAATCAATGTCTATTTCATCTTCTATTAATTCAAGGAATGGCAAGATCATTTTATGCAGTTTCTTACCAATCTCACAATCTAAATGCAACTGAGTGATATTAAAATAAAGTCTTTTGGCAATTAAAAAAAAATATTACGTTGTTTTAAAACACATAAATTATCTCTCCGCAAATAAATTAACGCGTCCCTAGACTTAGACAAATTTGACTCCAATTTTCAAATCCACATGCGTCGCTCTTCACTCTTTGACGAAACCCTGCCGATTTGATTGGTTAAGTTAGAATTTGTCAAACGAGTTCATTTTAGAATATCACTGAAACTTGAAAATATGTATTTTAATTTGTTTAATTTGGTTTCATATTTAGATAAAGGTATATTTAGAGATTCAAGAATAGAGTTTACCTTGTTGATCACCTGCTCACACTCGCTAATCTGCTCAAGAACTGGTTTCGTAGCGAAACAACTATCAGTGCTACGTCTACCATTAGTTGCATAACCCTTCATCTCTGACACTTCATTGGTAACCATCAAACACCTTCCATTAACTTGAGAGACTTCAGCCTTCTCCACGAAGCTGCTTCCATGAGTAGGTCTGTGAACCTCTTCATCTTCTGAGTCAGTTGACCATACCTCGATTCTACCAAACTCATCTTTAGCTTTGTTTTCCTTCACAATCAAAGCATGCATGGTATTATCAGCGTTCTTTTTCTTTTTGATCTCCTCTAACTTTCGGAGATAGTATGTCTCGTCATCCTCTCCCTCCTTCTTCTCGTTCAATCTTCTCAGCATGCATTCTTAGGCTAGATGGTTTTTACCATGAAAAAAGTTATAATCATAGCCGGAGTTCCCCATAAGCTTTTTATCCTTATTTACTTCTTCTTTCTTAGAGTTATTTGCACTCTCCTCCTTTATATGTACCGAGCTGTAACTTCCTTGCCAGTTTTGATTCTTGTTGCGACTGAAGTTCTTCTTTGCAAAATTCTTTGGATTGGACACCATCAAGGCATAATCCTCTTTTGAGAGTTCACAATTGGATAGTTCAGTCTCCGATCCATCATCATCTACAACCTTTTTTACCCTTCACAACGAGGGCCAATGATCCCATTCCAGACACTAACTTCCCTTCTTTTGTCACTTCATCTTCATGTGACCTCGGTATTCCAACAAGCTTTGCCAACATGTAGTTCCTAAACTACTCATGTGCTTTTACGATAGAAACTATATTCTTCCATTCAGATCTTAGTCTATTCATGAACGTGACTTTTTGCAAAATTAGTTCATGTCAGATGTTGTGCTTCATAATCCTACTGAGAAGATGATTATAGCAATTGAAAGATTGATCTAGACTCTCTTCAGGATTTTATACAAAGACTCCAAACTCTGAAAGCAGAAGGGTTTGTGTAGAATGCTCAAGATCAGCATCACTTGAGTATAGTTCATTGAGCCTATCCCATATAGCTTTTGCTGTGTCACATGAACTTATCAGACGAAAAGTGTCTGGTGGCAAAGCAAATATAATGATCATCATCACTTTAACATTGCTTATCAGGTTATCCTTCTCATCTTGTGGTACGTCTTTTGCATCAAGAAGAAGCTTGTTGTAGTCGGCTTGAGTTTTAATTACTCTTCTTGTTCCTGTATGAGCAAATGTCTGGACAATAATGGCTTCCCATATCAAATAATCATTATCTTCAAGCCCTAGGACATAATATTCAAAGTGCAACGCCCACACTTCATAATCACTAGGGAAAAGAATGGGGATTATGGTTGTAGGTGCAATGCTGCTTGAAAGATTTATGGAGTTAATATGAGATTCGTCTGACATGTTTAAAGATCGATCAAAAACCTGTATGAATCAGATGTGTAAACTAAAAATAGTTTTAAGGTAATATCAAGATCAAAGATCAGTGTCAATAACAATGATGATAGCTAAACCAGATCCAATAATAGCGGACACCCTTAAAACTCTTTTAACAGAAGAGATGCTTATAGATTACAGTCTCCTGCTTTGATACCAAATTTTGACATTAAAAATCTAAAGAGTGAATAGATTCAAACAGGAATAAGCAATCCAATACAAAATATGAATCAAGAATGTGTCGAATGATTAAAAGTCACAGCCTTAGAAGAACTCGATAAAGAACTGCTACTGTAGAGGCTATGTAGGGTTTACAATGACACGATTAAAAAATACACGATGCATGCATGCACCTTAAATAGTAAAACACTAATCATTAATCATAGGTGGACAGGCCCAACCCGGATACAAAATAGACTATACAAAAGCCCATCATGAAGCAACACTAGATACCCAATAGTTCTCAAATGTTCTCAAATTAAGAAATGTTCTCATTTGAACACACACACACACACACACAGATATATATATATATATATATATATATATATATATATATAGTGTCATTATTGTAAATGGAGGCGGTGAAAGTTTATGATAAAGTAAATCGCATTGTCTAGATATCATTTTGAGTGTTTAGAAATGATAAGTAATCTCACTGTTATCAAAATGTATAATAATTCCAAGAAAATGAAGATACATGTGTGACCATCAAACGAAGTAGTAAAAAAAAGAGATTAATTAAGGTTAAAGGTTTAAGTCATTAATAATGGAATTTATACATAAATATGTAGATTAGTCTTTTGAAAAATTTTCTAATTATTTAAGTCAAGACAAATAAAAGTTTACGAGAAGTCAGGGTATTTATGAAAACAAGTTGGAGAGTTTAGGAACTCATTCGAGATTGCAAAGTACAATGCTATTTTAAGAAATGTGTAAAAATATCAACCATTGAAAATAGTGCATTCTTATTTTAGTGATCCTATAAAAAAATCATTTTAAGGATAGATAATCGTAACATTTAAAAGTTTTTATATTTTTAAAGAATAGAAGAAACATAAGAAAATATATTTTTCACGTATATTTTATGAATTTAGAAAAATGATAATAACAAGGGTATTCATCTTGTGTATTAACTGTAAGGAAAATATAATAAAAATTGCATTTTAAATCAAATTTCCAAATTTAAAACGAAATAACAAATGTAAATAAGGATTACTCGTTTATAGTGGATTTCATAATAAAAACAAAATTTATATGATAAAAGGCATAATTGAATATATCAAAGTTGACCAAGTAAAAATTATGCCTCCTCACTATACATGCACGTATTAATCGTTCATAATGAAAAGGTAGAATTCTAGTATGTATGCGTATGAATATGGTAATAAGGTGAGCAAAATAGACAAAAAAAATTAGACCATGCATTGTGTTATTATTATGAGTTTGCGAGTTATCAAATCAGAAGGAGAGCAAGAAATCAAGTACAGGGAAAAAAAGGAAGGTAGTAGCAGCAATGATTGCTATTATTAAAATTATAAGAACAATACCTATAAGTAGATTTAAAACTAGTATGAGATCTATTTCGAACTTCAATCTTTAACGTATGTTGATGATTAAATAAACATGTGGAAGTTTTAAAGTGTTTTCTAAGGTTTGCTAAAAAATCATGAGTTATCTATTAAGTTAAACTTCATTTGTGAAATAGAAGAAACACTAAAACTGGTAATTAAAAATCTGACAATTTTGACTTTTTAAAATGAAGTCAAATAATGGTTAAAATGGATAAGGTAAAGACTCAATATTTTCAAAAGAATAATTATACATTGTTGAAAGTGCGTCATTTGAAATTTAAAAGTGGCACTAAGTTTTGCATTGCGGTAAAATCTAGAAACTTTATAGATTATAAAACTAATTTGTAATAAAATGAACAAATAAGGTGTGTTTTGAAATGTCGGAATTAGTGATGTCTTGTAAACACGTTTGGAGTTGAAAGTTGTAAAAATATCTTGTTGGATTTCAAGAAAACACATTTAAGTAAAGTACAATGCCTAAATGAGAAAGTGCTCAAAAGAGTCAAAACAAAAGTGGTTTGAAAGATCCAGTGAAGCTTTTACACATAATATGAACTTTAATGTCATATGTTTAAGTTTTATAGCATAGAGTCTAAACACTTTTATAAATGAAAATGTTTCTAAGTTTTTCGAAAATGTACCAAAATGGTAAGCAATGATTAAAATGGTTTATATGCCCTTAAAAAGCATATCTATCCATTAAAATGGATTTGAAATGAAATTAAAATAGCAAGATTAAAACCAATATTGGTTAAACTAAGTTTTGAAGAAAAGTGTAAAGTTAAAACAAGTTGTTAAAAGTAAAGTTGGTTGTTTTTAGCGAGAAATATTGATTATATGGTTAGAAAAGGTCTAGTAAGTTATATGAAGTGGTTATAAAATATTGTACTGATGGTAAATAAAACTAGTGAAGTGAAATAGGTTTGGTGAAAGATTAAGAAGTAAGGACTAAATGGGTTAGTGTAACTAGTCGTACCTAATACTAATGTGAGTATAAGGCTAGTACCGGTAACTTTTCCGCAAAATAAAGGACACAAAAAATTGTTTGTAAAACATGTTATCATGTAGATACAGTTTTGTGCCTTTTATAGGGATCAAAGGTTAAGTCGTAGGTTTAACGTGTGGCGTAAGAGGATGAAATCCTTGATAACGATAGGAATGTTAGTAATGCCGATAAGGATTCAAACAAATATATGAAAACGATAAGGGTCAAAATCTTGATAACGATAGGAATGTTAGTAACACCGATCACGACTCAATCAATGAAGTAGTGCGATGTTTGCTCGGGCATGAAAATTTACGGTTGAAGGTTGGGCATGAAAAATGTTAGTAATTTGGGAAGTGTAAGATGATTGTATACTCGAGATAATCACTAGTATATCTGGGGGTCTCGAATTAGGCCTTGTAAGTTTTTTCATAAGGGTGATGGTATGTGCTTGGATTAGGATATTCGAAGTAAAGATGGTAGCGTAAGAACTACCTAATGAAAAGTTTTGGGTCAAAGAGATATCATGTGTTAAGTTTTAAGCTCAAGGTGGAAACAACCGAAACCTAAAATTGTCGCGTAGAAGAAAAGCCTCACGTATCAGTAGCAATGGGTTAAACATCTATGTCTGTGACAACCCAAGTCGTTCCGTTGCATTTCCCCGTTACCGTTAACGGAATATTGCAGTTTATAAAAGTTCCGTTAATTAGAGGTCGTCAATTTAATAAACATTCAATTTGTTTACAATTAATATGCCGTTAAGTCGTGATAAAAGGAAATAAAAACACATGACACACATTTCCATTTAATTGGAAAAAGTTAGTTTTTATTATTACGACCACTAAATCGGGTGCGACCAAAAGCCCCGTATAACGGCAGTATCGGGTAGATTCCCACTGAGCTCCAACTCCCACCCATATATAAAGGGGAGTAAACCCCATTTGGAGACTTTTTACACTCTCTCTCTAGACTCGTTTTCGCCCCGAATCCGCAACCAAACGCTTCCAAATCGTAAGTCCGCTTACCCTAGCTTATTCTAAACATGTTGATTCATGTTTATAGCTTAGAAATCGTACATAGAAGCTGTGAAAGAGGAGTTTACGGCCTAAGCTCCTCCTTAGGCCGTAAACCCCTAAATCCAGGCCAAATTGACCCTAAAATGTCCCTAAATGCTTGGAAACTAATAGAGGAATTAGCCTAGGAGTGTTTGCACATTTAAAACAATCAAATTTGGGCATAAAAGAGAGTTTACGGCCCAAGCACATGCTTAGGCCGTAAACACCTCTAAATCTTGTTAAAATGCTCCAAAAACACTCCCAAATCACCCTTAGGCTTAATACAAAATTTAGGGACTTGATATTTCGGGTTTTGATCAATTAAACACAACAAAATGAAGGGACAAAAGGAGTTTACGGCCCAAGAATGTACCAGGGCCGTAAACACCCTTAAACATGTCAAAACATTAAGTTTTGTCCCCTAAATGGCCTTAGACTATTTCTATAAAATGCTAGGAAGGTATTAGGGGATTAAAACTTCACTTAACTCAAGGCATAGGAGTTTACGGCCGTGAACTCCCTTGGGGATGGTCATAGGCCGTAAACTCCCTAAAGAAGCCCTTAGGAGCCTTAAACCCACTCATGCCTTTTTGGAATTGGACTTAGAAAAATCCCACTAACAAGATTAAGCTTTAAAACACACTAGAACCCCTCATCATGAGTTTACGGCCGTAAACTCATGGTGAGTAGTCCCTAGGCCGTAAACTAAGCTTTGGGAGTTTACTCTCGGAGAGTAAACTCCATTCCTAAGCCATTTGAGCCCTTAGATGCTACCCGGGACACCCCCAAACACTTATCCAAAGTGTTTTCCGCTCCTTTGAGCGTGTATACTTGTTTAATTAGTATTAAATATACTAATTGTATGTGAACATATGTTATCATATGTTAAATAGGTCATTGAGTGTGTTCGAGTCTTTACGTGACAACGAACGCCCAAACGGCACCTTCGTCGGACCTACTTACACCAGGTGAGTTCATACCCCTGAATGAACCTTTTAAATGTTTTCACATGTTTTATAGGGGGGGGGGGGAATACAAGTTAAACATGCCAGTTATCATATCAATCACATGTGATTGATAACCCGCATGCACAATGATTTACCACACTGTATACTGTTTTACCGAGTAGGACACTATAAATGGTTTTCTAAAAGGGTTTTCACTCGTTCAAGTTCTTACTTTTACTACTTTATCAAAGTTTCATTTCAAACTAATTTATGAAAGGTTTCCAAAGAATTTCTAAAAGTTTTAAATCAAACATATTTCACAAAGGAATACCAAGTCGTGATTTTCTTAAAATATAAAGGTTTTCCAAAGTTTACGTCTATGTTTTTATACTTATACTTGATAACGTTTCCACTTCGTGATACATTTATACCTGATGGACGCTTTTACTTGTTCATACTCTTACTTAGTGATACGTTCCTACTTCACTTATACTTGAAATCGCTTCTACTTCACTTATACTCGATACGCTCCTACTTCACTTGATGTCACGTCTACTTCGAGATACGCCTATACTTGTTAGACACTCCTACTTCACTTGTTGAACGCTCTTACTTCACTTGTTAGACACTCCTACTTCACTTGTTGAACGCTCTTACTTCACTTGTTAGACACTCATGCTACACTTGTTGATTTCTCTTACTTCACTCGTTAGACACTCCTACTTCACAAGAATCACTCCTACTTGTTACACACTCAGTAGTAGATAGATGTATGTCTGTGCTTGTATAGGTACATATAAATAATGACTGAAAGACTTAGGAAGGCTCGTCCGCCCTATTTCCTTTTCTTCGTTGAGATGTGGTCTGGTGGGATCGAATGGCCGTCCGAAGGTCTTTTGGTTCATTAGTTATATATTATGTATATGAGTATGGACATACAGGAATTCTCTAGTCAGTTCAGTTAAGAGCCTCTACCTCTAGTCTACACTTACATTAGAAACACACTACCCACTATTTGGAAGTCTCTACCCACTATTTGGGATGCATCTTCAGGACACGGCCTTCTCCGTCGTCTAGCTGGTAACCAGAATCTCCTGTAGGGAGAGCGTACATTGTGTGTATAGATCTATACGGGATTGACAACCCCGCACCCAGACTGCTAGCTACAGTCCCGACCTACCAAGCCAACGGGTGACAAATGTCATATTTTAGACGCTTGTAGGGCGTCTGGTACTCTATTCAGTATGGTTACGAGTATCCCGGGTTACCTTATAATTCATTGGCCTTAAGGTAACGGTATTTCGCCGGCAATTTACACTGTATGTTGGTATGTCATTTTCAGAGTCACTGTTTTGACCTTACGAGACGTATCTTTCATTTGATACTGTCTAGGGTCTGTATTCGCTGTTTGACCTTACAAGACGTATCTTTCATTTGATACGGTATGGGGTCTGTATTCACTGTTTTAGACCTTACCAGTTGTACCTTTCATTTGGTGCCTTCTGAGGTCTGTGTCTCCACTTGTTAGACTGGACCAGGCGTGTCGTTTGTTCGATACTTTCCTGGAGTCTATGATTCCCTTGCCTTAGTCAGCAGTCCTCACTGCTGAGGCATATGTATTTCCCTGACGTCTCTTGCTTTCTTTAATAATCAAATTCAGTATTTTGATAATGATAGCAATTAAGGGAAAACTACTTTTTACCACATAACACTGACCAGTCTTGGTAGAAGGCTGCTTTATTAAAGAAAATATAGGATTTTCTAGAAAGAATTCTAATACACAGTAACACTTAAACTACTACTTTATAAAGTTATTTGAATAAATGTCACTAAATGCTTATGAACTCACCAGCATTTGTAAAAATGCTGATACTCGCTTTTCAAATAACTTGTATTCTCATGTTAGCATTAGACAGGTACACCCCAGGAGCTGTTGATGAAGATAGCTTAGTACCTTGCTGTACTTATTACATTTTTCTGTATTACTTTGATACTTTGTAATGTAAACTATGTAAAACTATTACTATTAATGCAATGTTTTGTTGTACTTTGATTACTATAATGCATGTGTTGTGATACTTGACATGACGTCATCTACCTTAGAACGTTTCCGCCGTTCCGGTTTTGGGGTGTGACAATGTCTCCTTGTGAGTCAAATTGGGAATTCTCTCCAATTGTATCCATGTGACTACTCGTGGCGATCATCTACCTTCTAACGCGATGCTCCAATCGTCATCTGTGTCGGTATCGGAACGCTTTTCCTAGTTGTAACACTAGTACGAAGACAATGAAGAGGTATTGAGGAATAATTGATATTGGTTTCGAATTAGGATTATTACAAATGGTTATCTAGCTACTAACTATACGTCTAAAGTCAATAGCTACCGACGAATACTCAATCTTAATACTAAGTGGATTGCACCTAGAGTGGCTAGTGATATAACCTTACTAGTTAGCCTTGCACTTGATAAGCGATAAGAATATTTGTAAATAAAGACATTGTGATAAAAGTGCACTTAGTTTATAAGTGTACCTAGATGGATGCCTATAATATGCAATGCCCATACGCACACCGAAAATTTTTATTTTTTCAAAATTTTAAGTTGAAAATCATTTTGAACATAATTCTACTATAACTGTTTCCAGCCTCGCATTAATTTTCCTTAGTTAAGCATACTTGGCTAGAATATACTTAATTAAAGTCCAATAATGCATACTCGAATTGCTTATACAAGTAGTATGTTCAGTATTGTAAAAATGTTTTGAAATTTTTTGGCTATTATTGTGGTTCTCCGAAGGAAAATCGGTATTCTCTATAACCTTTGGCTATGATACCGTTTTTGTCACACTTCGCTAAAGTGGAAACACGAGGCGCAACAGTGCAACATGTCTCATAGTAAAAGTTAAAAGACAACACCCACCATAGTATTAAAAGCTTTACAATTTAAAATAAGTTTGAACAACTTTTAAAAGTAATTACAACGTATTAAAATAAAACAACACACACAAATGCTCCTAAAAGTGTTCTGTCTCTATGTGCCTCTTACTAGATGATTCCTGAAAAAGCATGTAAAACGAGTGTCAACTATAAAAATAGTTGCTGAGTTCACAGGTTTAAGAAAATATTGGTTTCATGAATCTTAATCAAAGTTTTGATAGAAGTTACCATAAATAAAAGTACATTGCTAAAATAAGTAAATAAGTTTGCATAAACAAAGTTCGTTGTCATCATGAAAAATAAAGTACGTTGCCAAAATGAGATGCGAAGTTCATTTTCTCATGGGAAATAAATTTCATTGCTAAAACGAATAAACAAGTTTCGTTGCTAAAATAAGTATACAAGTTTCATTGTTAAAATGAGTAAACAAGTTTCTATGTATGTAATAATCTTTATATGCATATAACAATCAACTGTGAGCTTACAACCAAACGTATGACTGATTCCTTATCAAGATTTATGCTTATCGTTCCATAGATGAACATGCTAAAATGCACTCAAGCAATCGGGCGAGTGAGGAGTTGTCAATTCCTAATAGCGCTATTCGTAATGACCATTGGCTCAAAGTGTTAATGTTTAGAGTAAAGTGTAAGGGAATTAAGACGATAAAGCCTCATGTTTCAAGTTGTGTACAAATACATAGCAAAATATCGCAATCAAGTTTGATACAATTCAATATAGATACATCAAACGTAAATAGTTAGGACATGCTTTTCCACCCCAAAACATTTAAAAACCGAAAATAGGGGATGTGAATAAGCATAATTCTTTGAGATGATGCAAATGATGCCTTGAACTAAATTCAAAATGACCTACCGATGCCCTACAATAATAGTATACACTAGTGAGTCTCTAATCAAAATGTAACTCTAGCATACTTAACTTCTACAATAGAATTATGACAATATTGTGTCAAAGTTAGGTTTTGTTTAAGTTGCAAATGATTTTCTTCAAATTTAGATTTCCATATATCAATTGACTTGTTAACATTTGCAAGCGACAAATCCCATTTTGTGTTATTGTTTAGAAATGTATTTTAGCACTTTTGGAAAGGTTTTACAAGCTAAAAATCAAGAAACTAAATCAAAACAGTTCTAAAAATTTCCAAACTTTAGATTTCAGTTCTAACCATAATTTAGAATCTCTTTGTAAATTTTCATGATTTGTAAATATGTTTAACTATTTTCCCACCATTTAATTCCTTGAAAACATCATAAAATGGTGAAAAATATTAAACAGTTAAGAACAATTCCCAATCTTTTTGTACAACAATTGTACAATGTATATAACCTGGGAAAAATATCAAAAGTGGTTTTCATACAGTGGAGTCTTGTCACACCCCCAAACCAGGATGGCGGAAACGTCCAGGGGCGGGTGACTATCATGTAGTGTATCATAACAGTTGAGTATAAATGTTCAAAGCAAACACAACCAACATATATATAATTGAAAAAGTTACATCATTTGTACGTATTACATGTTTCAAAATATCAATTACAATATGTTGTCAAAAGATTTGTTTAGACGCCTAAGCGTCCCATCCTCAAAGCCAGTTGTTACCTGATTTACTGATTTCCTGAGAATACAAGTTATTTGAAAAGAGAGTATCAACATTTAGGTTGGTGAGTTCATAAGCATTTGTATGTATATTTGTAAACCTTTTCTATGAAATGTAGTAATGTTTGTTTTCCGGAAAATCCTATATTTTCCCTAAAATGAGATGTGGCCTTAAATGAACCAAGACCGAAGCGTATAAGTAGTTTTCCTACTTAAAATGATGTTATGCAGTTTTGTTTGTATATAAAACTGTTTGAAGACTGTCTTTGCGTAAACTAAAAGTTTCATTGTTGTTTTACGTGAGTTTTAATTTTTATCTTATAACCATGCTTGATTGACCCAGACTGCCTTGTTACCAACGTTCTTCCGGTGTCGATTTTGTTATGACATTTGTCACCCCTAGACCTGCCGGTCTAGCTGTTGCAAACAGCTAAGGTGCGGGATTGTCGGTCCCAGTATAGATCTATACACAACTATCACGCTCTCCCTACAAGAGACTCTGATTATATTTAACAGGACTTTCGTGTGTACTTTATAAGGTACTGTTGGGCTGAAGATTATTTTGAAGTGTTGCGAAGTTGGGCTCGATAGTTTATTTATTTTGTACTCCGGTTTGGGCCTGTCCAACCGTGAGCCTATTATGTTTAATATATAAGTATATGCTTGCATGCATATTAGGTTAACGATTTTTAGTGATTAATCTAGAGCATAACGATAGTATTTCCAGATTTCTTTAATCGTTCTTGTAACCTACCAATCCTCTACAGTTGATGTTCTTAATCGAGCTCTTCTGAGGATTTTGTTTTAATCATTCGACTCGTTTGATTCATACTTGTCTCGTTCATATTTTCGTGTTCTTACAGTTTTATATTTATTTGCCTGTTTGAGATCTAATCGATCTTCATAGATTTAAAGGTTTTAAATCTCAACAGGTACCGTGAAGACAAAACTCACTAAATTTGTTCAACCAGTTTACATGTTTTTGTGTTGAAAATGTTTGTATAAATGATCATCCCCTAAGACTGGGATAGCTATGAAAAACGATGTGAAATCTTTAGATATGAATTTGACAATATTTTAACCTTTGCTCAACATGATACAAATGGAGTAGAGTTTCGTAAACTATATATGTATATTTTTGATGTAGAAGACAAGTTTGTAAACAAAACATATATATGCAAATGGTTATACATATGTATAAATTATAAAAGATGATTTGGTATGTTTCGTAATTGGTGGTCATATTCTTACGTTTTTATTAGAAACTTTGCATGAAATAATCCTTAAGTTTGATACTAAAGACCTTTTTGTACTTATCACTTTTGTAAAAATTGTAATTAAACATATTTAAATGATTGTGTTTTTAACTTCCTTAATGTATAAACATTGCTAAAAAATGTTAGAAGGTGTTAATAAATCTATAAACCACTTTTGACAGTTTTACCCTTTACTGTCCCTGTTTTTAGAAAACTCATAGAAAAATCATAGTAAGTCAAAAACTGAATCTGTCACCTCTGAGAGTTTATAAAATTAGTCTACTTTGTTCCTAATTTTTATTATGATTTTTAGTGGTCTCAAACTAGTGTTAAAATGAGCATATTCACAGACTGGTCCGAAATCACTTCTGAAATGACAGACAGTTTTATAAAAATCGCCATAAATTGTAGAAAAATCGTATGAACGCGTGCGAGTAGTCCTTAGAAAGGTATAAACTTGAACTATTTTCATATTGTACAGTTTTGAAATATATTAAGTTTAAGATGGTAAAAACAGTCCGTGAACAGGACTCAACTTTTCTGTAGAAAGCTATCATTTAAATTTAAGTTATGTTTAGTGTTCTAACTTGTATCCCCCCCCCCCCCCTTAAAACTTGAAGAAAACATAAAAATGTAGGGGTGTGAACTCACCTTATGTGAATACTTGAAGAATGGAAGGTTGAAGATGAAGAACTTTTGGTTGTTGGTTTGATGCTCCAAAACAGCCACTGTTTTGGCTATGTTGCTGTCACGAAAACTTCACAGCAAAAGAGTAAGAAAAAGGGTAGTTTACTCACTGTTTTGAATCAATAATTTTGAGTATCATAACAAGTAACTTCCAGGGGAATATCAAGCAAAAGAAAGGTGTAGATGGGTGAAATGGTGGCTGAAACACAAAAGGGACAACAGCCCTTTAGTTCATGGTTTTGATGGCTTTGGAAGGAAGTTCTTGTGGCTGAAAATGAGATTAAGGTTGAGAGTAATTCCCTGGAGTATTGGCTGGTGAATTTAGGGTAAAATGATGAGGAGATCTCGTGATTATGAAGGAGGAAAGGGTGGAAGAGGATAAGGGGACAAAACCTAGACTAGCTTGTGATGGGATGTGAGTTTAAGTGATGTGATCTTATCTAGCCACTTGCTTGGGTGGTTGCTTAGAGATAGAGTTAGTTAACTAACTAACTACTAGTTATTTAGTTAGTTAGGAGTTCTAGTTAAGGAGAGGGAAGTTCTTAATCTCGAAAATTAGAAGAGGGATTAATAAGCATTCTTAGTAAAATGTCTTAAGTGATTAAACACTTATTAGTTAAGTTGGCACATATCTCCACCAATTCTCTTATCTTAATTGATTTAGAATTCATATTCCTTACATGAAATCACTTAAATCATGACCCATAACTAGTCATTCACTAGATAATAATACATATGTACAAATACATACATGTATACTTAGTATAAAATAACAATGTAGTTTTTGTGTATTTGAACTTTAATGTTTATGTTTTATTCTTTTTATTCAAAAACACTTAAATACATTCTAATTATACCTTATAATAATTCATTTTATATTTTTATTTATTTAAATATAAAATTTATTGACCAATGTATAATTTCGTGACATTTAACCAGTTAACCATATCGTTAAACACGTTTTGTCACTTTGGTTCGTATATTTGTCAAATTTAGATCCTCCACATCTATTAACCAAACGTTTTACATAGAACCTAACTTACTTATCAACTAGAGACATGTTGATACAAAAATTAAGTTTGTTGCGTTTAAATGATGTTATATGCTAATTTCACAAACCGATGATGGTTCGTAGTCATACATCATAACGAGATTTATCAATAGTTACTTGTTTTATATTTCACAATAACTTATTTAAATAAAAGAGGTTAAATTCCTTCAACCATTCTTGATAAAATACTCATATTGCTTAATAATCAAAATAACATCGTGCGATCGTTCCTATTTTTACCAATTGTTACAAGTCTAGTTTTGGATTTATAGGTGTTTCATTTTAGGAAAATAGAAATAAATAGTAAACAGTTAAATTAAATATCCAAACTCTTTATTTTAGATTATAATATCATAAAGTGAGTTTTGGTATGTTTATATGATTTTTGGAATGGTTTATCTAGTTTTCCTTATTTATCCTATTAAACAAGGATTTAAATTGTGAAAAATAGTAAACAATAACGAAAAATCACTACACTTTTTATTTGATCTTCTACTATAATAGACGACGTACCAGTAAAGTTTCATGAATTTTGGATGCGTATAACTATTTTTACCAATTTTAGCCCATTAAATACACAAAAATCATGGAACATAGGAATAGAATATGAAAAATTCCCAAAATATTGTTCAGTGTATTACACATAGTTTAGAAGTAGTGAAAAACTATATATGTTCATTTCACAATCCCGAATGTGGTTTTATGATTTATTTGAGTTACAAAAAGAGAAAATCAAAAATCATATCAAATTGTAATAAAAGTTGGTGAAACTTAATGAGAGTCTTTTACTTACTACATGAATCATCCACAAATTTATCTAGGGTTTATAAACCTCAAAAAATATTTTATATTATTTATGGCCTTATTTCCTTGCACGATTTATAATAAGTCAACAAAAATGAACTAATACATGAAACTTTCCAGATCATATTATTATACAACGGACACTATGGGAAAAATCGGTTTTAGATAGAAAATGAGTTTTACATATTTATTTGTGACTAAATCATTTTTGAATATTTTGAAAGCTTTTAACAACAAACTTTGAACATCTAGCATCTAAGTTATAATATCATCACATGCATGTTGGTTTAAGGACCATGCATGGACTTGATTTGTTGAAAAATGAAGTTTTTAAGAAGAAAACTTGGATACATGTGGTTGATGAACTTTAAAACTTGTAAAAACTCATTTTCTTGGATTTGACATAGGCTTAGGTCATTGTTTTTCACCATCTAGCAACATGCAAGATGTTTTTGGTGAAAACCTACCACCATTATCATCAAATCTAAAGTGCATGAATATGCACATGGATTTTCAAAAAGAAAGGTGTATAAGAAGAAGAAAATGCAAGAAAACTAGAGATTTTTGAACGAAAAGTGAAGAAGATGTAAGTGATTTGATTTTACCTTGATGAATGACTCTACATAATGAACGTTTTTGAGTAAAATGATGGATATTTAGCTGGAAATTCATAGGATTTAGGGCTGATTTATAAAGGTAAAGAATGAGGGTTTTGGAGAGAAAAGAGAGATTATATCTCTCTGGATACCCGATATCTCTCGTCATCCCTTTAGGGTTTCCTTTCAACCAAATCGGTCACCAAAATATAGAAATGTATACAAACTCATGAAGAGTTGATGGGCTAAATCTCCCCTATAGATTTTGCTTCTATGTTTGTTAGTTTTAGAGAGAAGAAAGAGAGAAGTTTTTAGAGAGAGAAAGACAAAGATGGAGTTTGGAAAATGAGGGATGTGATTATGATTTTGGGAAGAGTTGTATGGGGAGAGTGGACGAAATTATTAGGTGTAATATCCTATATTTTCTCTTTTATCTTTATAAAGTTTAAATCTTTTATAAAAATATCAATTTTATTATAAAATATGCAACTTACCTTAGGTTTTATTAATAAAACTCTTGAATTTTAGACTAACAATTAGGGGTATATGCTGAATTATTTTAACTTATATCCTCATTGGTTATATTTCCAAAATTTAGTTATTCTATGATGTTGTTATAAGTTTCATAACCATTTCTATAAATTTTGATATTAGATTCATAAGCATTAAGATTTTTTTAGGGCTTTTAGGGTTTTAAGGAGTTTGTATGTCTGTGGATATCAAAATTAATTGAATTTTTTAGACTTCAAATTATGTTAGAGTTTCATAACTCTTTTTAGTTTAAAATAATGTTTGTAATTTGCTTTTGTCTATATTGGCATTTCTTTGTAGTGATTCCAAGATTGAAGGGAAACGAAAGAATCAAGTATACTAGTCCTAGTTTTCAACTTTGACTTAAGTTCCTACGAGACTCTGACCTAATTTCTACTAGTAGGTCAATGCATGATGTGTCTAGATGAATATGAAAAGATTCTCGAGTCAAGTAATGACCCGAATTGAGATAGTTATTAAAATTAATGGTGTTATAGAAATCATATATCAACATGAAATCTATGTACACTATCTCTCATTTATAATTGTTTCTAAGTTTCTATTATCTTAGCCTCTAACTTCCAAGACTAGCATGGGTCATGCATATACGTGCAACTAAGTTTATTTAAATATAGAACTGTCTCAAACTTTAACGTTTGTCACACGCAGTGTACGCACCCATTAAGCACCTAGTGCTAACAACCAGACGTCCAAACTTCATATCGAAGCCTTAGGAACGTTGTAATCCATAAATTTAATTACTTGGAGCCTTTACATAGCTCAAATAAACTCAAACCTAGATTTAGCATCCTACTTTCATCAAATGGATACAAACATACACATGGTTTGTCCTTAACCATCAAGATACTAACTTTATGGACTATGGACCTGAAAAACATCAAGATAAGCAACTCCTAACTTTTGGAGTGGAATAATCCCACTAGATCTCATTCATGGGACCAAAAAGTGCATAAAACTCCATAGAACTTCATCTAAGCATACAGTGAGCAAGTTCCAAGATTTATATCTCAATGAAGCTAGAAATGATGAGTGAAATCTGGATCTGCAAGCTCTCTCTTGATAAAATTAAGCTCCTTCTTCAAGCTTTTTCTACCTCAAGGTTCACCAACTCACACTAAAACATACATAAATAGGTCAAATCTTCTCTAGATGGGTTAGGGTTTCAAAAAGAGGCTCAAACGGTAATGGAGGCTGAGAAATGAAGGGATCATGGGTCATAATGATATTTAAATATGGTCCAACCCCTAAAAATTAAGGTTTGTCCCTAGATGACGGACGCCTAGTGTACATACATCCCCTTTAAAGTTTCACCTTCCACCCCTTGAGACCAAATTTTCAAATTATTTACACACTAAGGGCCAATATTAAAAGTACCTTGAATCGGATGTTACAATTCTCTCCCACTTGAATTAGATTTCGTCCTCGAAGTCCACTACCGTAAATAACTCTGGGTAATGCTCCCTCATCTCATCCTCAGGCTCCCACATCCATTCTGACCCCTTTCGATGTTGCCACTACACCCTCACTAGATCCCCCACCTTGTTTCGAAGAGTTTTTGTCATTTTGTCAAGGATCACCATTGGTCTCTCTATATAATTCAGGAAATCATCCACCTGAATGTCCTCCAATTGAACCGTTATGGAATCATCAACAAAACACTTCTGCATCTGAGAGACATGAAAAGTGATATAAATCTGATTGAGCTCCTCCGACAGATCCAAATGATATGCCACCCCTCGCACCTAGGAAAAAACATGAAAGGACCAATATACCTAGGACCCAGCTTACCCAGCTTCCTGAATCAGATGAAACATTTCCAAGGTGACGCCTTTAGGAGTACCATATCTCCAACCTAAAACTCCAGGTCTGACTAGCTTCTGTTTGTATAGCTCTTTTTTCGACTTTATGTTCTCTAAAGTCTATCGCGAACCTGATGAATCAACTTTGTTGTCTTGAGTACCACCTCGATACTCCCCATGACCTGCTCTCTGACCTCACCTGAATATATATGGATCCTACACTTCCTCCCATAGAGCATCTCAAAAGGAGGCTGATCAATGATGATATGATAACTGTTATACAAAAATTTTGCCAAAGTAAGATACGTATCCCGACTACCATCAAAATCCAATACAAAAGCCCGCATCATGTCCTCCAATGTTTGGATAGTCTGCTCACTCTGACAATCAGTCTGCGGGTGGAAAGTCGTGTTGAAGTATAGACGAGTGCCCAACTCATCGTAGAATCTCTTCTAGAACTTGGAAGTAAGCCGAACATCCATATCAGAGACCACAGAAACCGGAACTCCATGTCGTGCCACCACCTCCCGAATGTACATACCGACCAACTTCTCTGCCGAAATACTCTCCTGGATCAGAATAGAATCCGCGCTCTTGGCCAATTGATCCACGATGACCCATATCGAATCCACTTTGTGCACTGTCTGAGAAAACCTTGTGATAAAATCCATCTTAATATCTTCCCATTTCCAAACGGGAACTTCCAACGGCTCCATTTTGTGGTGGGGTCGCTGATGTTTAGCCTTGACTTTCTTGCAAGTCAAGCATCTCTACACAAAACAGGCCACATTTCATTTCATGCATGGCCACCAATAGTCAGGCCGAAGATCCCTATACATCACTGTTGCTCCGGGATGAATAGAGAATCTCGATTTATGTGCCTCCTCCATCGATACCTCATGCAGACCACCCAATATGGAACCTACACTCTCCAATGATGGGTCAATAATACCCGAATATCATAATCAAAGGAAGCCACTTGACCCACTATGTGCTCACTCTTCTAACGTTCTTCCTTCATAGCCTCAACTTGAGCCTGTCATATAGGCTCTAAGACTGGGGTAATCACCGTCATCCTTAGGTACAAATCCCTGATGAGGGCAGCAACTGCCTTACGGCTAAGAATATCTGCCACCGCATTGGCCTTCCCTAGGTGATAAATGATCTCATAATCATAATCATTCACTACATCCAACAATCTAGTTTGCCTCATATTCATATTTTATTGATCCATTAGATGCCACGGGATCTTGTGATTCATCTAGATAGTATAGCGGACCCCATAAAGGTAATTTCGCCAAATCTTGAGGGCAAAAAACACAACCCCTAACTCCAAATCATGCATAGGGTAATTCGCCTCATGAGGCTTCATCTGCTTTGAAGCGTAAGCGATCACATGACCCCTTTGAATCAACAGTGCTCCCAAACATGCGATAGACACAACACAATATACCCCATAAAATCCTCAACAACCATGGGCAGGGGCAGAATCGGTGCCTCAAACAATCTTTGTCTCAGATTCTAAAAAGTTGCCTGCTGGTCAGGCTCCCAACGAAATGTGATGGTCATCTTCGTCAACCATGTCAAAGGAAAGACTATTTTCGAGAAATCTTGAATGAATCCCCGATAATAATCCGCCCATCCAAGGAAACTACGAATCTCAAATGGAAACGTCGGAACTTCCCACCTCATCATTTCCTCGACCATGGCCGGATCTACTAGAATAACGTTCTGGTTTACAAGGTGACCCAAAAATTTCACCTCGTGCAACCATAACTCACACTCGGAGAACTTCACATACATTCTCTCCCACCTCAGAGAGTCCAATACCTCCCTCAGATGCTCCTTATGTTGCTCCTGGGTCTTGGAATAGACGAATATATCATCAATAAACAGAATCACAGACAGATCCAACATTGGCATGAAAAAGCGATTCATGAGATCCATGAATGTGGCTGGAGCATTGGTGAGCCCAAAGGCCATCACCATGAACTCATAATGACCATAACGAGTTCGAAAGGCCATCTTCTGCATATCCTCCCTTCTCACCCTCATCTGATGATAACCCGAACGCTAATCAATCTAGGAAAACCAAGATGCACCCTTTAGCTGGTCAAATAAATCGTTAATCCTCCGGATTGGGTAATGGTTCTTCATTGTTAGCTTATTCAGCTCCCGGCAGTTGATACTGATGGGTTTTATACAAAAGAACACCCTATATCCTCATGTAAACCCTAAAGCTTGGATCAAGGTTTCTCCATTGTACATGCAATTCATCCAAGACTTAAGAACCCTAGATCTAGCATGTGATAATCGATATTAACATAAGAATAAGGTTTAGATCTTACCTTTCAATGGTTACAAGAGTTCTTTGATCTCCAAGAAGCTTAGTGTCACAAAATCATCCTATAAAGTTGCTTTGGTGAAGGCAACCCAAAAGGACCATGCACAACCGGGTCAAGTACTTACCAAGTATAGTTATGGGCTTAAACATTAATCCAACAGTCTCCCACTTGAATAAGTCTAGTAACTATAAATGCAAGTATTATCCGATTAGCAATCGTAGTTCTCAAAGACGTTGTTGAAATCTGATCTTATCAGTAACATGTCCTTTAGATAAGGGTTCATATATTCCTCCATTCTAGATATTGTATAGACATGAGACATGGATTATAATCATTCTCTTAGTCTATGATTTGTTTCCAAATTTCCGATTTATGATGACTGACAATAGACTACAATTGAACACATCAACTTAGTCCCGGCTTGGCCAAGCGCTTAGGCTGTCATCACTAAATAATCGAGGGGCCCACATATATCACTTTTATCCCACTTTGGGTAAAAGGAACGGATAAACTTCGACTCAAATGCTCGCTTGTACATTCTCATCAAATCACACACAACAATATGTTTTATAACACCAAGTTACTGGTGCGTTTACATATTATCAATGTGCAACCGACTTGTAGAATACAACTCACACATCTCGGTTTCAAGAATATAAGACATTATCGTCTCACCAATCACTCATGATAAAATCCATGAAGCGAGCGTGAGTTTAATCCAATACTATAATCTTATAGCAGCACTCATGAACTCTGCAGCAAACTTGTGCTATGTCTAAACACCTTAGACAATCTACAGACGGATTTATGATAGTCTTCTTTCATACCTACTTCCAAAGTATGAGCGACTGTGGAGGGTTTGAACAATCTTATTATTCGGGAAGTCAAAACATACAAAGTGAAACACAAGAATAATACTAATCCTATATGGCCCCAAACTTTTGAGTATAAATAAAACACCTTTATTTAATCACCATATTGATTACTCATTATTTGTTGTTTCAAGTAATCAAGTTATTACTTGAATTATAACAACAATTGCCCCATGCACCAAGCATAAACACCATGTTTACCTATGGTCCTTACTTTGTGAAATATATCAGTTGAAAACATTGCCAACGACACTCATTTCACAATTCCTAATCCTTATCACCAGTGTAAGAATACCAAATTCTTCCCACTATTAGAATATGTTAGATTCTAACATTCTATGCAACGATCCTTTCCTAATGTCACGACACAAAAATCATCAAGACTCAGCCAATGAAATTACAAAGTGCTCTATTGGAGATTGTTACAAGACAATTCCATAGATATGAAGTCTTACATTCAAAGTACATTCCTTTGAACATCCTTCTTGCATAAAAGTTTCTAATCTAGACATAAATTCTTAACGTCTAACTCCCAATATGGAAACATTTCCATGTTTTCCATATGACAACGCATTCTAAATAGAATCTTATCTATAATAATGTCAATATGGTCCGTCCAATACTATACTCCCAACTGTCCACAAGTGACCAATCCTTGGCGAACCTTAGATTGTCCCTGACAATTGTTTAATTATTTTAGTCAAATCCGGTTCTAGTCCTTTTTCTCTCTTAATGCCTTAGGCATTTGGAAAATTTTAGAACGGTCAAATATTACAGCATATGCAATCGATCCTATACCAGAAGCATATGGGAGACGATTCATAATGTCTTACATAAAGGCATGATACTTTATCAGTCTTTTGCCATAACATTTCTATTTGCCACGTTCTTACAATTCGAACTATGAAGAGGGATGTCGTAATCATAATCGATTTTTTTAGAACACAATTAATATATCCTTGACTAAATTTGATTAAAATTTCTGGATTTAAGCTTTTAGATTTCAAAACAAAGTATAATATTCTCTCCCTTAATTATAGCAAAACAACTTTTTAACCCCTACAATTTTGCAAAGTGAAACTTCTTGTTTTCTATAATTAATATTGCTAACTTGTAACACTTAAAATAATAATCATGCTCCCACTAACATGATGATTATATCCATACAACAATAACATTTATGCTCCCACTAGCTTTGAAACGTATTCAGAAAAACAGTTGGACTTCTAGAAGACAATACTTATTGAGTTCCAAAGTTCATATTTCTAAGACGATATGCTTCGATAAGCCTTTATCTAATCTTCTCAAACTTATACACCTTTCCTTAGACAACTCACATGTGTGTCTAAACTATTTCAGAACATATATTACTAAGTCCCAAATGTTTAGACCAATCGTCAAATCTCATAATTCGAACTATGAAGAGGGATGCCATAATAATAATAAAATTTGAGAATGCAATTTACACAATCGCTATCTCCTTAAAATCTCTCTTAGTGAAAATGTTTCTTCACAATCATTTTCATGAAGGAGATAAACCTTATGACACTTAGATTTTATGGTGTATGTGTTCCTATCATTGCGAATTTGTCATAACCATAATCATAAGATAATGTTTGTGACAAATCCAAACTCTTATGGACAAAACTCGTTAATCCTTGATTTCTTGCCATCAAGGGTCCCACCGTTGCTTCCAAGTTATTTAGCAGCTCACTTATACTAGTCAATGTACTTTCATTGAACAAGGTGCTTTACCTTTATGCATTCAAATGAGAACTCATAGAACTCATATGCATAAGTAACTTTAATGGAATAGCATAGAAAAAGAATATGTCAACACGATAGGTTACAAACCTCAAGTCATGTGTTAGTGTTTAATAATAGGTTTACTCTTGATTTGTTCTTGAAACTTTTCAAGATCTCTAGGACTCCCACTGACCTACCTCTTGACATATAAGATTCTCTTGTCAAGAAAACATTTCTTGACAAACAAATATTCAAGTGTTAGTGCGGATTCTTATCAAGACAAACACTACACACAGTTGGTATTAGTTGGTCTTTGTCTTATCCAAGACATCACAATTTACCAATTTGAAAGGTGCAAGAGTAAGAAAAACAATTTTCTACTTCACATTTGATGAGTGTGTTAGAACTTCTTAAGGTGTGTCACTCAATTCACAATCTTCGAGTGTGACTCTAAGACTTGATTTTGGAACGAAGTATGACTCATCCTTTTGATTTAACCATTTCAACAATTTATGATTCCTCTTCTTAGCCATACTAGTGTACTAAGATTTCCTTATAGGATTAATTGTGATATGTTCTCATAATCAACAAGACGTTCATAAAACACGATACAAAAGTACTCTCCCTTCTTCTTAGATTGGAGAAACTTTTATCTTTCTGCCTATTTGATTCTTCTTATTCGTTCTGCCATTCATTGAAACTTTTCAATGATTCAGAATTATACTTAATCTTGTAAGCATAACCATATTTTCTTGACTTTTAGTAAATCATGATGAATAATCTTATTGTTCTTTGTGGTAGACTTAACCAGTTCACAACATTGTGTATCAGTTCTCCTAGTCCTTCACTTGACTCTTTGTCAAGGAATTAGTCTGAATTTTCCAAATATGAAGGTTCTCATTCATCATACAATACAAGTTGTATGATTCCAAGTTTCTGTCCAATTGAAACTTCGCCGATAAGAATCTTTACTTATTTGGTAAATTCTCGACATTACCATAAATAATATAACTAAGAATCACATCCATTTCAACATTGCTAAAACTAGAAATACACAAACGTCAATTTTCATTCATGCCATTGCAAGGAAATATATAAATAAGACAAAAACAAATTTTATTTCATTTATAAAAGGTGCGGAAAAACTTGTCCTTACAATGCAAATCAAATGAAAACTACACTATTACATATTCCTAAGCAATCTATCATAACTCTAAAAGTAGCAGCTCCAAAAATCCGATCATAGAATCATGCGATCGAAATCTATTTCTTCGCGATCAGACTCAGCTCACTTCTTTCTTTAAGCTTCCTCTCTTTTTCTTCGATCCTACAATAACACCAAATGCAATCTTATCACATCATGTATTAAGAATCAAAAATAGGAACTTATAGAGTTAGTTAATGGATTTTACCTGAAGTGGATCCATATGTGACATCCCCATTTTCACGGCCAGAAAAGACTGATTTTGTTTATGTTTATAAAAACCAGAGTACCTCTTTTAATAAAAATGTTGCGGAATTTGTTCCCAGTAAAACATGATAAATACGTTATCAAATCATTTCCGAAGAAAATTATTTTTATTCATTTTAAAACATTTGGGATGTCATTGTCAATATAGAAACAAAAGCATAAACATAACTTACATTTATTATCACTAGTGATTTATATCTCCTTAATCTCTTAGTGTAATCTGACTTCATATCAACACATGTGATATAAATAAACTGAGTGGGTCAGGTTGGGAAACCTGGTGAGTACATAGGGTTTTCAACCCACAATAATATAATTATTATGTTTAAACATCAAACAATCAACCCAATTACCCATCCCCATTATCTTCTCTACTCTTAAGGATCTACCCTAAGAATCAGCTATTCGTCATTAATTTATTCCTAAGGATCATCCCAAGGAATCGGCACGAAGTCCATCGATGCCACGGTTTACACAATAGGCACTAAGTCTGCATAGTCGCCAAGGATTAGGCACCAAGTCTGCATGATCATCAGGGTTTAGGCATCAAGTATGTATGAGCGCCAAGGTTTAGGCACTAAGTCTGCATAGTCACCAGGGTTTAGGCATCAGGTCTGCATGATCGCCAAGGTTTAGGCACTAAGTCCACATAGTCAACAAGGTTTAGGCATCAATTTTGCATGATCGCCAAGGTTTAGAGTACACCGGGTGAACACATCGTTCACAACACCTACAGGTTGCGAGCCTGCTAGTGTTCCACTGGACTGTCTAGAATAGTCCGTGGTTGTCATCCATGCTCTGCTAGATGACGAGGCCAACATTTGGGAACAAGGCTTCTCACATCGTCCACCTCTCACCCTTACCTCATGGTCTATATCACCTCTCAACTCATCATCCAACTCATATTTCATCTACCCATGTTTTACCCAACATATTATGTAGATATAAATACATATACAGTTTAAATCATATAAAACTTCTATAAAATCGTTCATCCAGCATGGATATCAATTATATAGATAATATGCAGACATAGCACGTAGTTTATATAAAATACGTCATATCTATGTGTAAGATGAAAGGGACCATGCACTCACTTGATAAGGGGGTGACTCGGTACTCGGATAGCGCTTCGTTTACTTTAAAATAATTTTCTTCGACGAAACCTAGATTATTACCACTAAATTTTAGTCTAATATTTACTGTGACTAATTATTAGTCTTATTATTATTATTTAAGCGTTTAAACAATACTTTCCAACCACTATGTACAGACAGGGGCCAGACATAAAACACCGGAGGGCAAGACCATTTTGGCATATAGCAGTTCTGAAATCCAACAACCCTATGTGGCCCTTTAAACCAGATTCCCCATACCGCGAGTAGTTAAAAAAATATTATAATGACACTTATATAATAATAGCTCAAATATTTATTATAAGTTCATAATAACAATACTAATTTTAAATATAAGCTATATTAAAATAACGTAAGCATAACTTACTTACAAGGGGGTTTTAGCTAGGAGTCGGGCTCTGCAGGGGCATAACTTTGTCGCTGAATCTTTCTAAGAAAGATTCCTGCAACGCTTCAGCGCTCACCTTACTATACTAAAACTACAGAAAGAGAAGTCGAATCACGAGGGACCGAAATGATCGAGGGATAAGAAGAGAAAGACTCTTGAACCAAGAGAATGGTGCAAGAAATATGAGAGTCCAAACCTCTTATTTATAGTAATTAAATTTACAAAAACTACCCTCCATAATTACTTAATGACCTTATAGTTATATAAACGACTAAACACCCCTTCATAATACTATTTTAAATAGATTTAACGATATTTGTACTAAACTAATGTCGAAAGTACTCAACACTAGTCTTATAATAACCGCATCGTCGATACCTTTCTAATGATAGATACATATATATATATATATATATATATATATATATATATATATGTGTGTGTGTGTGTGTGTGTATGTGTGTGTACGTATATATGATTTATACTTTATTTTAATACTTAAATATGCTATTATAATTTGTAACTCGTTCATACAAACTCCATTTTTGACGTTCTTTATATCCACGCGTTGGTATTTACGAGTACTACACCTTTCATTTAGACGTCGTTAGCTAATTCTCATTCTATCTCAGATTTACAAAACTGTATCGAATTTATTGCGCTTGAAGAGTAGGGACCAAGTTTCGTCCATATCTTTAACATACGAGCTCTACTCTCGACATTCTTTATATCCGCGCGTAGGTAAAAACAAGATCTAAAACTTTCATTTAGACTTCGTTGGCTAATTCTCGACCGATCTTTAATTTAACAGTGGGAGGAGATTATACTATTAAATCTCAGCGTAAAATTCATAAATTCTACATACGGACTCCGTTTTCGTCTGTCTTTTTACCGTTGAGTTCCTATTAATGAGATCTTCAACTCTCATTTAGGTTGCGTAGGCCAAAAACCGCTCGAACTAAAATTCGAGTTTCGGGTCGTGCACTGCTATGCCAAATGTTAGAAAATTCATAACTTCCTCATACGAAGTCAGATTAGGGCGTTCTTTTTATGGACGCTCTCAGTTTAACATATTCTACGACTTTTGTTTAGATTACTAAGGCTAAAAAGTCCTCTATCGTAAATTTATTATTTACATCTCCCGGTGTCGTGCCGATTTTGCCGAAGAACTTTGACGAGTCATAACTTCTTCGTTATAACTCGGATTTCGGCGTTCTTTATATGTACTAAACCCTTTTAACATATACTACAACTTGGTTCAGATTAATCCTTCTAAATAATCTTCCATAAAAAACTCATTTTTGATGCTTATTGTATCTAAATTGTCTAGCCAGGATCTGCGGGCGTTACACCATACGTCTTGACTCTCCGATCTCCTAGATCTATCAGGTAGACATGGCAGCTTCGTCTCTAATGCCCCTTCTCTTGGCAATAATAGAAAATTGACTCTTTTGAAACAGCACACGAAACTACCTCAGACATTGCATTTCTCTTATGATCAAACTTTTTGACCATGGCATGCCTTTCGTTGCCATTGCTTGTGTCCATGGAGGTTTGGAAAGCCGATCTACCAACCAACTTTGCTTCTCCAGTGCGCCACATCATTGTTGATTCAGCAGCAACAAGAAAATAGGTGAGATCAATGAGGGTCATGTCGTGGTCTATCATATAGTACTCTCTTACGAACTCACTATATGAGTCAGGAAGCGATTGAAGAACCCAGTCAATAGTTAGCTTCTCACATCCCAACATTCTTAACCTGTCAATATGTGACTTCATCTCTAAGACATGTGCACATACTGACTTTCCTTCTTTATGTTTACTTGCCAAAAGGGCTTGAGTGAGATTGATCTTTTCAAGCCTTCGAACTTGTGGGTCAGGGAGAACAATAGGAGGAAGTGGAGGAAGTGAAGAATGATCTATTATTCCTCGATCGACTCGTGGAATATCATCTTCATGTGGAAAGCTTATTCCAAGGGATTTAGGAAGACCATAGTTAGAATCAGACATCTACAAAACGGGAGAAATTTCAAGTCAGTTGATTGAGTCCTTAATAAAACACCCAAATGAGATATTAAGGCTAGGACCCAACACAATATTCTACAGCTTGGAAGAGGGATGCCGTAATCCAAATAGAAAAACATTTGAAGGTAGGTAAATGACGATTTACCAATTACCACCATGAAAAACGAAAAAGAAATTTTAGTTTTAAATGAATTGAAACTCCTAGATCCTTTGAGATTCATTGAACTTTTCAATGGCATGTTTAAATCTCGATTGTGCCCTTCATTTGTGACTAGGATGCCGAGGATCACAAACAAGTTGTGGATAACCATGTAAATTAACTTGGTACTCTCGATGTTACGAATCAACTAATCAATGTGCCGGTTAACCACACACGCTCCACTGCTCTATGATAAACATCAAGCTACCCATTGCCATCCTTCATTGGTCCCATATTATTGTTTCGGTTAACCACACACGCTCCACTAATCGACCAAAAAGGGTGCTATGTGCAATTTCATGGATTTACACCAATTCCACATTTTCCTATAGTAACTAAGATTTGAGAATTTATAAAAGTGTTTAGTTACTTCGTAGTTCATTATAATTATAATGAAAGTTGTGTCCTATCCTACCCGTTCGGCTAATGACCCTCCACCAGTCAAGAGTGTAGTGGGTAAGAGTGGATACCCATTCAATCGCCATTTTATAGGAAATTTCCTTAAACACCCCTTAGAGACCAGCTTCGTGAATGAGGCCTACTAACGGTAAGACTGACTCTTTACTTATACATATATAATATTAGACTTTTAATTATATATATATATATATATATATATATATATATATATATAGTATAAGGGTGTATTTTACACTTTTAAAATACTAGGTGATATAATTTAATAAATTACACTTTTAATTTAATTAAATATAAACCATATCATTATGGATTTATCAACTCTCCTTTAATTATACATTTAATTAACTTAATAAAACCATAAGGATGTAATTTAAACTTTTTCAAAAACTAGGGTTTTAGAATTTAATATTTCAAAATTAAACTTTTAATCAAAATTTTAAATTCCAAAACTTGAGGACAAGTTTAATTCGAAACTTTTCAAAACTATTTAGATAAAATTACAAATAATTAAATTAATCAAATAATTGGTAATTATCTAAATTTGACCTAATTCAATTTCTTACAAGATAATTCAAAAACAAAATCACAAATAATTAATATTTATCTTATAAAACAACTAATTAATTTAATTTTGACAATTATCTTCTATTTTGGTAAGGGTAATCACCAAATATTGATAAAATTTGGATTTTATTAATGAAAAACGTTTTTGGTAATTATCCTTCAGCAAAAACAGCAAAAATCCTGATTTTCCCTCTGTCTGACTCCCGGACTCGCAGAGTCACTGGCTGGACTCACCGAGTTGGGCTGACTCGCCGAGTTCAGTTGGACAGAGGGCAGAAATCGATTTTCCAAGCAATGGATGAACATGTAAACATCAAATACATCAGAAACCAATCAAGGCTCTGATACAACTGATGAGTTTTATACAAAAGAACATCCTATGTGCTCATGTAAACCCTAAAGCTTGAATCTAGGTTTCTCTATTGTACATGCAATTCATCCAAGACTTAAGAACCCTAGATCTAGCATGTTATAACTGATATTAACATAAGAATAAGGTTTAGATCTTACCTTTCAATGGTTTGATCTTCAAGAAGCTTAGTGTCACAAATGTCACACCTCTAATGGCTCACAAACACCAAGAGCAAGAGAATGACTTAAAAGAAGGAGAAGGAGCACCAAAAACGACCAAGAACCCTTAGGGATCAGTTCCTCACGTTTCTGGGGCCTTAGGGGTTCCTTATATAGTGATGCTATTAGGGTTATCAAACAAGGAATCCCTAATTTGACTGCTTAAGCTCCAAGCAGCCCATTGACTCCCTCCTTAGAAGCCTTGGACGAATTCTTATGGGCTTCCCCATAGATTTCGTCCTTTCCAACTTCTATGGAGTCCATTAGCCCACTTATGCAACTATCTTATAATTACAATATCAGTCCCCATAGTTTAATTAATCTCTTTTAGCCACATAATTAATTTCTTAATTAATTATTGTCTAATATTAATTAAACTATATGATTTCTCTTTTAATATATTATTCATATAGTATATTAATAAACCAT
The DNA here is from genome assembly GCF_051521515.1 of Lactuca serriola. Classification (NCBI taxonomy): domain Eukaryota; kingdom Viridiplantae; phylum Streptophyta; class Magnoliopsida; order Asterales; family Asteraceae; genus Lactuca; species Lactuca serriola. The sequence goes on from NC_136416.1 coordinate 37,365,911, forward strand.
AATTAACCTCTCTCTTCATAAATCATCCTCTCAAGTTGCTTTGGTGAAGGCAACCCAAAAGGACCATGCACAACCGGGTCAAGTACTTACCAAATATAGTTACGGACTTAGAGATTAATTCAAGAGATACATATCTAATGAGATGTACGCTTCTTCTTCACGAACAAGATTGGCGCACCTGGTGACGAACTACCCGACCGAATAAATCTCTTGTCTAACTACTGCTGCAGCTGAGTAGGCAACTTCTGCATCTCTGGAGGTGCTAACCGATACGGTGCTCTGGCTATCGGAGCCGCACCAAGAACCAAGTCAATCCAAAACTCCACCTGCCTCACTAGAGGCACTTTAAGAAAATCCTTTGGAAACATATCCAAGTAGTCTCGAACAATCGGTACATCGTCCACAGCCGCCTTACCCTTCTCATGGGTATCCATCACATAGATAACAAATCCGGAACAACCTTGTTGAAGATAGCGTCTGGCTCTAGCTGTTGAACATAGAGTCGGCTAACGCTGAACACCCTCTCCCTGAATCATTAACTCCCTCTGCCCCACTTGGGGTCCAAATACTCACCAACTAACGCTCGCAATCAATCATTGCCCCATTGGGGCTCAACCAATCCATATGCACAATAACCTTGATCTCACGCAGAGGAATAGAAACCAAATTAATCCGATACCGCTTGCTAAACAACTCCAATAAACAACCCCTGTAACATCGTAAAAATCAGAGAAATTAAAAATTTTGAAAAACAACCCATTAATTATAAATTCGGTACAAAAAAAACCTTTGTTTCAAAAGTATAGATCATAATCAGAGTATCCCAAAATCCAATATCATATAAACTGGAAGATGTGCACGATCACGCATTCGCTTTCCCACGATCCTATGAAGTACCTGAAATAATAAACTGAAACTGTAAGTCAAAGCTTAGTGAGTTCCGCCAAAGTACCACCACACGACATAACAATCAATAACATGCAAATATCAGCCTTCAGCCTGAGTGGACCACCTCGTAGAGCCTACAACCTATATGCACCGCTCTCCGAGCCTTCAACATGACTGGACCGTCTTGCAGGGCCTACAACCTATCTGAACCACTCTCCGTGTATCTTGGCCTACAACACAAAGCAATATTGCCTCAACCCCTCGACAATATGTCGACATATACAACAGATACATATAAACACATATCTAACAAATACAGGTAGTCATACAGATCTACTAATCTATCATATAAGTAGCATAACATCATCATGTATACCATGATACATAACCTAGTGAGTCTATATTGGTGCCTTCGACATACAAGTACAGTGATGAAAACTCACCTGAATGGCAGGTCATCTGAACAATGAGTCTTTGTTGCAATGCTACGTCTGGAAAACGACACAACCTTAGACATTATCCCCATGTGACGAATCCTCCTAAAGATCAAACATAATTATAATTATTTAGACTAAATACTATATCTATTTATATTTTATTTAATGACTTCAATCGCTATATTTGCCTAGAACTAATCACATATTCGATCAACAAATGGATATCTCCCGATAAATTAAATCGTTCTAATATTCCTATATATATATATATATATATATATATATATATATATATATATATATATATATATATATATATATATATATATTCGCAAAAATTAAAGTTATGATCCATTAAATCGAATTATCAACCTCACTACTAAGTGACCAATTTAATTATATAAACCAAAAACTATTACTTTTATATTCAGTCAAAAATTGGATTTCACAGATTCTAACACTTTCAATGCCTTTTAGATTTAATTCATAGGTCGATCGACCCTACTTACGAGCCATTAGCCTGCATGACATATAATCTTTCCATTTCAATTTAAAACTCACGAAATGGAGTCCATGCAAATATATTAGCCCATAGTTTTTATATCTGGAGAGTTGAGTCCATTTGAAAAGCCCAAAAATAAAATACCTACATCCACTTAGCAAATCTAGTAATTTTACGTGAAGGAAGGCGCCTTGGCGGCAGACAATCTAGCATCCCCTCCGGCGATAACCCTCCTCACTGACGACGTCGCTTTCTCTAGCAGCGCACCACCACCTCCAGAAAATAGAGTCAGCTCCGACCACGACTGAAACTCACATAATGGAGGTCTTGTTGCCATCAAAACTCCACGTACACACACAATTCTATCGGAAGAAATAAGTTCTTATGTTAAGTTCTGTTTGTTTTTTGGAAAAACTTATTTAGATCTTTTATTGGTGCGCGGCCCAGCACACGCAAAATACTTTTCATTTCGTAGCGGTTTGTTTTTCAGAAGTTTTCGGAGTAAAGAGCCTCTGCACGTGTTTATGTTGGCGCAACACTTGTTTTGCCTTTACAACCTGTTATTCTTCTTTTTTTTCTTGCTAAAATATTAATTATATATTGCTGAAATCTTATTTTATTTTATTTTTTCGTATTTTTTTTTTATTCTTGTTGATTTTTTTTTCCTTTTTTTATTATTATTGAATAATAATAATTTGTTGATGAAATATCATTATTTTATGCGAAAATATCATTATTTTATTTTTGTTAAAATATCATTATTTTTTTTGTTAAAATATCATTATTTTTTGTTGAAATATCATAAAATCTTGCAGAAATGTCATACATTATTAAATTTTCGGTATTAAAAAATTATTTTCGGATTATAAAATCAGTTTATTTTAATTTTTTAATATCTGCAGCAGCATACAAATGTTAAAAAAACAAACACACTTCTTAGTACAGTCTGTAGCCGTTTGGTCCACTTTTTCTACTGCAGAAGGTTGTAGAGGTGGTTCGCACACTTTATGATTTTTGCTTCAAAAAAAAAAAACTAACAACACCTTAGTATCATGGCTTCTTTCTCTTATATATCCCTATCTCTACCAAACCTTGATTCGTAGCTCTGTCGGGCAGTCATTGGAGTTGCAAAGGAGGTCTCCAAGGCTTGCCAGCAATAGAAACCCAAATCAAGGATAGTTTAGCCATCGATTTTAAATAGGAAACACATATAGGATGCTGCTTCCAATTACCCCCTCTTAGTTGTCAGAGAGAAGAGCAACAACAACCATACACATGCTACTTGCCTTCTTCAGTTGTGTCGCCAAAATCTCTCTCTCTCTCTCTCTCTCTCTCTCTCACACACACACACACACTTACAGCCAAAACCAAAATTCTATAACTACCTAGGACTTATAATAAGGAACCGTCGCATGTGTCCAAAAAAGGCACCCTACGAATGCTGCTTTTGATGAAAGGAACAAAATGTCCAAGATTCTGAATTTTGTAGTTTTGGTCATCTGAAGTTGACATTGCGACAAAAACTACCTTAAATTTGGTTTCTCATATAAAATGATGTTTTCGAAATTGCACTATAGTTGTTAGACAAATAAATCATTAAATTATTATTATTATTATTATTATTATTATTATTATTATTATTATTATTATTTATTAAAAATATGTTTTATAATATTATAAAACAATCTTTTTCTTTGAATAATTCATCTCCTTATATCTGTATATTGCATTTCACTTAGTTAAAATGCTATTTGATTCTTTTAATTTATCTATTTTTTAAAATTATGATTATAATTCATATTCCTCTATTAAATAATTAAAAAGAAAACAGTGTGTTACAACTCTTCCCCACTTAAACTGGATTCCGTCCTCGAAATCTATCTTGATTACGATTTATAAAACAACACCAGCATATTCCTTAAACTCTCTCTAACAATTTTGAAATCAAGACATCTTATAAGCAAAACTCGAGAGACCACTCGGAAACCCGTAACTGCCAAAAGGCAACCCACTAACTTGAAAATGCACAACAACATTTTTCTTTCTTTCGCTAACGGTATGACCCAACTTCCAGAGAAAACCCCACAAACCAGGAATTCTCATAACTACAACCACAAACCAACTTCTTCACTATACTAACCGAAACCAGAAACCCATCAGTTTATACTTTAGAAACCTTACCCTAAGACTGATGACCATCGATTCGTCGAACCTACACTTAGTCCCTGACTAGGGACACCACCAAAACATGCTGAAAGAATATTCAAAACATACCGATCGCGAATTTTGCCCAATCCCAAATCCAAACAATTATACCCAAAACCTTACTCACTTGTCTTCTTGACAAGTCATCACCAACCCACTACTCCCACGAACATAATGATGGTACATCGAAGAACTTCATATTACATCCAATTCCCTTAACGGACCAGGTGTACGTCCATCTGAAAAATCACTCGATACATTCACAACGAACTTCTTGACTCAAGATTCCATAACCGATATCCAACCTTGGTAACCAAATTCCTAATAAACAACCTGTAACACCGAAAATTTTCAAACTAAAATTTCATTTAAATTCGCTTTGATCTTAAAACACTTTTTGTAAAAATCTCATTTTTGTTAAAATTACAAAAACTTAACTTCATAATCAAATAAATAGTAATCCAAGATCCTCTAAAACATAATTCTTTCTCTGGTGTGTACAATCGAGCCGGTGCCGTCCCATGATCCTTAGAAAACCCGAAACACAAAGCACAAAACACTGTAAGCACGAAGCTTAGTGAGTTCCCCAAAATACCACACATAACACATACTAGCCACTCGAGGCTATAACTCTGTGGGCCCTTGGGCCCTAACTTTGTGGACCCTCTGGACCTAGCTCTGTGAACCTTCCGGTTCTAACTCTGATATACTCTGATATACACACAACATAAATCACATAAAAATAATGCAGTGCAACACAACACATAAATAGCATACAATAACTCTGTCACATAACTCTAATTACCACTCAAGTTAAGGTATAATGAGAAGACTCACCTCAGATGTCTCGGTAAATCCCTGACTCGGTAGCAGTATATTCTAGCCTCCGCCTAATCACATAAAGTAAAATACGCTCATAAATATAACTCTCGAGACTAGACCCAACCCTCTCTTAGTACCTCAGATAGGTAAAAGACCATTTTACCCCTCTCTTAACTCAAAGACCCCATTGTTGACCAATCCCTAAAAGTTAACAAAGTCAACGGTCAAACTTTGACCTGGCTAGTCGAGTGCACTTGGGCGACTCGGCGAGTCTACATGTGTCCAATATCTCTCTAGCCTCTCATGACACGTCGAGCCTTCCCCCTGCTCGACGGGTTACACCTGGCATGAATCGCCGGGCCACCCCAACTCAACTCGTCGAGTTCAATTATGGACTCGACGAGTTCCACCTGTAATCCTCTATCCCGTTCTGACTCACCGAGTCATTCCCCTAACTCGACAAGTTACTCACTGAGTGACTTACGAGAAACCCTAGCCCTACTCGTCGAGTCTGTTCTTGGGACTCGGCGAGTTCATGCCATGATCAAGCTCAAATGAGCTCATCCTGAGGTCAGATTCGTTCCTCTAACTCATAGATCTGGCCTCTTAAAGCAATAAAAACACGTAAAGTTTGGATCTTGATGCCCATGTAAGGACCCTATGGCTCTATTTGAAGGAATGGCCTAAATATGCCATCCAAAACTCATATCTCTCCAAGACACTCAATAAAGATCAAGGATTTAAGGTCTCTGGACCTCTTTGGATCCATTTTTGAAGCCTCAACACAAGAAGGGACCAAATGCACTAACAATCATACTCTAAATGGGCTAGAAACCCTAACTCTCAAGGATTAACACCCCAAACTGAAGAAGGATCGAATATGTACCTGAAGATGAAGCCCTTAAGCTCTGAAATCCACAGATTAGCTCCCTCTTTAGCTTCCTCTTGCCTTGGTCACCTTCTTCTTGCAAAATCACCCACATAAGGATCAAAAATGGCTTCCTTTCTCTCTCAAAACACTCACACACTCCGGGGTCTCTCTCTATCGACTGGTAGCCGCGAATGAAGGCCATAAGGGCCTTTAAATAGGTCTCAAACCCCGGAAATTAGGGTTTCATTAAACAGCGCAGACTCACCGAGTCCACTAGTCGACTCGCCGAGTCCGGTCATTAACCCGGATGAAAATTCGCGACTCTACTCGGCGAGTGTAAGCATCAACTCGCCGAGTCTCTCTCAAAATCTCCAAAAATAATAATTAAATAATGTACCTGAAAATCCGGATGTTACAATTCTCCCCCACTTGAATTAGATTTCGCCCTCGAAATCATCGCTTAACCACACATAGGTCTAATCATTTACCCAAAAGGCACTACCGAAAAGATCTCCGTACCACACTGATATTACCTCTATGGACATTTGAAACCACATAGAACCTCCAAAACCAGAGTTTAAACCAACTCTTTTGCCACTAAAAATACCCTGTCCCAATAACCGGAAACTCTAGTGGCCTGATCTGCCGCCAGACCGCCTACTTGAACGATCACTATGATTTTTGCTCCTCGAATATCAACCCAGTTTCCTCACTGGCTCACTGATTCCCATAAGACCACAACCAACAACCGGCTATCTTTCCTTCAAACTGATCATGCTAAGACATATGAATCACGCCCACAAATAAAAGGGTTCACACTCCACCAGGGCACATCTACTAGACTGCTATCAGAAATCCTCCGGACAAATAATCCCCCAACACTCTGTCCTTAGACACAAAGCATAACCATGCTCGCTTAGAAGTGTCCTCAAACATCCCATTCATAAACCTCAGCTCCAAATTCCATATCTCTTTAACACCACACGAGGTCTGACCGCCGTCTATCCGCATAACACTTCTGGCGGCTCTGGGCCGTCAGCAACCTCTGCCTGACCTGCTGAATTTGCTCGGTCATCTGGAGCACCATCTCTGTACTACCCATCACACGTTGCCCTACCTCTCCCCAGCAAATGGGAGTCCAACACCTCCTCCCATACAACAGCTCAAAGGGTGGCATACCAATGCTCGAATGATGGCTGTTGTTATAGGAAAAACTCAGCCAAGGGTAAGTACATGTCCCAACTCACTACGAAATCCAATACACATGCCCAAAGCATCCCCCTTGAGCGTCTGAATCGTCCGCTCACTCTACCCTCCAGTCTGTGGGTGGTAGGCGGTATTAAAATTAAACCTTGTGCCCAACTCCTCAGGGAATTTCTTCCAGTATCTGGAAATGAAACGTACATCTCGATCTGAGACAATCGAGATCGGTACTCCGCGCCGCGATACCACCTCCTTCACGTACAACTCTGCCAGGCTCTCTGCAGAAGAGCTCCCCCCTGACTTCCTCTTTGCATCAACTAACTCGGCCCTGTGACACGCAAGTCACAAAATTCTCAAATGAGAACTACAATCCAACCGAAAATCGACTTAGCCCTGACAGAGACGGAGACCCCAGTCTCGCCCCTGGTTCAACCACCAGGCTCCAAAAACTCAATACTAGGGCTACTCAAGCCTAAAACTCTTCTGCATCATACATTGATCGGAGAACACTCCACCATCACACTCTCTTGCCGTCTAGTGAGTAATATGGATCCCCGCAACATCACGATAACCTCTTGATACCTAGTGAGTACTACGGCTCCCCGTAATATCACAACACCCTCTGACCAGTGAGTACTACGGCTCCCCGTAGTATCACAACACCCTCTGACTAGTGAACACTACGGCTCCCCGCAGTATCACAACACCCTCTGACTAGTGAATACTACAGCTCCCCGTAGTATCACAACTCCCTCTCTCCAGTGAGTACTACGACTCCCCGTAGAATCACAACACCACACTATGTCCACTAACTCATGCTCCGCAGACTACCATAGATAGCTACACACACTTGTCCCACATATGCATCACAGACTCTGGCGGCAACCGCTATAACAAAATACCTACCTCTGTGGAGGTCCACTTCCTTAATTAATCCCTCTTGATGTCAATACCCGAAGGGCTCCCACTGGAACCGTAGATACATGATACACCACTAGTCGTCTCAAAGTCAAGATTCTAAATAACTCCGAAAATCGGAACATTATACCCGGGTACCACAGAACACCATTTCAAAACATCACGATGTCCTGCCTCAACCACTGATCTCCTACTCCCAGCACCATACAGATACAACAATACATTTCCCCTGAACCCCATAAATAATTCTTCATTTTACCTAATGCGCAACTTCAGTGTATCCAAACACTCAATTGGAATACAAGGAAAACGCTAACGCCTCAGAACACGTTGATGATCCTCCGAAACCTTTTCCCTTACTGCTCAAAATCCAAGCAAGAGTACACATACCGGCCCGGGAGTTGGCTGCTCGATAATCTTCTATCCACCCCAAAGGGGCATATACAATCCATACTTCGACTCAGAAGTTCTCAACTGCCCATACCATTATTACGAGTCTTCCACTTGAAACGGCCCTGACCACTACCAGGTTCCTGACCATTGGCCATATGCCGTGGAGACACTCATCCTTCCTCAGACACGCACGGCAACATTACTCTCGCTTTGCACCTCTCCTTGATCACCAATGTCCCTGGTCTCATGAATCTGAGCTGCAGGTCTCTGTATCCAAACCTTAACCGTTCTTGCACAAATCTCTGGTTCCCTCAATAAAATACCTGGTTCTCCCCCACTTAGGGTTTGAACCATCACCAATTGACATATCAACACTCTACCCCACAGACGGTTTCCTCCAGAAACATCGCACCTACGCTTGGAAGGTGCCACACAACGCCCAATGATCTCCCCACGCAAAAATCAAGAAACCTCAAATACCCTAAACCTCCGAAGAAATCCTCAGGAACTTCTCATCACGACTGCCTCTAGCCATTCGAAGTCTCATACCATCCCAATACTGAACATCCCAACTGTCCAGTACTATCACTGACTCTTAGACTGAAACAATAAATCATCATACTCTTCATCCTCGACTTCTCAACCCCCGATCCAACACGTGAATCATCACAAGAATATGGACTCCACTACCATACTCAATACCCATCACAGACAGAAGAGCCACCGCTCTGATATACTTGACTGGATTACCCGCTGATACCGCTACCACATGCCCTACTATACTCAGTTAGGGTGTGGTGTGGTCCTTGACTATCTTAGTCCCCACTGACTACCTGCTCATGATAGATTATTTCCTTGCGGCAAACATGTTGTCTGATACTATGGTGGAAAATCGTCATCAATGTCAGCCCGTAGGGTTTACTCCTAAACCCCAAAACTGAAATCTCACGCCTCTCCTACTTCCCACAGGAAACATAAATAGCACCCATCAAGTCACAGAATGTGACATCTCCTCCATCGGCTGATTGCTCACTCAGACCACAACCCCCATAAATGCATGCTCTACTAATCCCCGAGTCTTGTGACCACATCTGACATCTTATCAAGATACTCTGAAATGCTCTCGACCTCTCTCTTAAGGGATGCCTCTTTGGACTCAATCATGGCCCTCAGGCCTAAAACCCCATTGCGCCCAAACTACACCAATCAATCCTGATCGGACAACTAGAGAATCACAAACATCATTTGCTAAGAACCATTGTAATCATCCCCTGGCATCTCTTCTTAATCTGCTACAATATATGGTACTCGAACCATAACATCACCCCTCAATCTGTTAAGATGCATGGTACTCGAATCATGGCGTCACTTCCCAATCTGCTCCGATGTATGGTACTCGATCGATAACATCACTCCTCAATCTGCTCCGATGTATGGTACTCGAACCATAACATCACTCCTCAATCTGCTCCGATGTATGGTACTCGAACCATAACATCACTCCTCAATCTGCTCCGATGTATGGTACTCGAACCATAACATCACTCCTCAATCTGCTCCTTATAACCTTCAGAATACTCCCTGTATCGAGTATGGGTCCTCTGCTTTCGGTAGTACGGGCCCATACTACCTGCCACATCTACCCATACTTTCCACACGGACCATCCCAGAGCTTCTAAGTAGCAGCTCAACCTTCTCATTCACCAATCCCGTTACGCGTGCTCGCTCCTCGGTGAAATGCTCTACTCTGCCAGCGTACTCATCTGACTAAGTCTTCTCCCTAGGCTCTTCCTTGGTCATCCCACTTCTCCCCCATCAGCTGTTGAAGAGCTCCTAATGATGCCAACCATCTACCTCCTGAATATCGTCATATTCACTCGGTAGCTGACTCCCATCATCGAGAGTTCCTCAAAGCACGAAGCACGCAGCATTCGGGCATCAAAGAATACATAGAACTCACTCTGGGTGATAACTCCGCTTGCTTTGCTCATTCTCCAAAGTACCACCAAACTCTGCAACTCTACCCCTCGTCGGTTCTAACTATTCTTTCGATAAGCACCACAACACTCATCTAGGCATCTCTCCTAGATTACCCCTCTACTAAAATCCCCTAAAAGGTTCTAACTACGAATGTTGCTTTTGATGAAGGGAACAAAATGTCCAAGATTCTGAATTTTGTAGTTTTGGTCATCTGAAGTTGACATTGCGACAAAAACTACCTTAAATTTGGTTTCTCTTATAAAATGATGTTTTCGAAATTGCACTATAGTCGTTAGACAAATAAATCATTAAATTATTATTATTATTATTATTATTATTATTATTATTATTATTATTATTATTATTATCATTACTAGTTGTGAGACCCATGTATTACATGGGTTAATTTTAAAAAAAGTTAAATAGAAAAGTCAAAATATTTGAGAACTTTGAGTTTATAAGAAAATAAGAAAAATAATGAATTATTATAACTGAAATATTTTTTATCTTTTAAATTTAAACAAATAGTTTAAATTAATAAACAAAAGAAACTAATGACTTTTAATTTGAGAATTTTGAAATTAAAAAGTAAGTTCATTAATGAAATTGATATTCATTTATTACTACATTTATTGCAATTATGACATTAAAATATTATGTGAAATTTAATAAAATAGAAAAACTCATAAAATGACATGTGGAAAAAAATTAATTCAAAATAACCATAAGATGACATTTGGCAAATTGAATGAGAATGTGACATGTGGCAAAAAAAACTTTCATTTATTAGAGTAGATTATTATTATTATTATTTATTAAAAATATGTTTTATAATAATATAAAACAATCTTTTTCTTTGAATAATTCATCTCCTTATATCTGTATATTGCATTTCACTTAGTTAAAATGCTAGTTGATTATAATTCATATTCCTCTATTAAATAATTAAAAAGAGAACAATGTGTTACAACTATTCCCCACTTAAACTGGATTCCGTCCTCGAAATCTATCTTGATTACGATTTATAAAACAACACCAGCATATTCCATAAACTCCCTCTAACAATTTTGAAATCAAGACATCTTATAAGTAAAATTCGAGAGACCACTCGGAAACCCGTAGCTGCCAAAAAGCAACCCACTAACTTGAAAATGCACAACAACATTTTCTTTCTTTCGCTAACAGTATGACCCAACTTCCAGAGAAAACCCCACAAACCAGGAACTCTCAGAACTACAACCACAAACCAACTTCTTCACTATACTAACCAAAACTAGAAACCCATCAATTTATACTTTAGAAACCTTACCCTAAGACTGATGACCATCGATTCGTCGAATCTACACTTAGTCCCTGACTAGGGACACCACCAAAACATGCTGAAAGAATATTAAAAACATACCGATCGCGAATTTCGCCCAATCCCAAATCCAAAAAATTATGCCCAAAACCTTACTCACGTGTCTTCTTGACAAGTCATCACCAACCCACTACTCCCATGAACATAATGATGGTACATCGAAGAACTTCATATTACATCCAATTCCCTTAACGGACTAGGTATACGTCCATTTGAAAAATCACTCGATACATTCACAATTAACTTCTTGACTCAAGATTCCATAACCGATATCCAAACTTGGTAACCAAATTCCTAATAAACAACTTGTAACACCGAAAATTTTCAAACTAAAATTTCATTTAAATTCGCTTTGATCTTAAAACACTTTTTGTAAAAATCTCATTTTTGTTTAAATTACAAAAAACTTAACTCCATAATCAAATAAATAGTAATACAGGATCCTCTAAAACATAATTCTTTCTCTGGTGTGTACAATCGAGTCGATGTCGTCCCGTGATCCTGAGAAAACCTGAAACACAAAGCACAAAACACTGTAAGCACGAAGCTTAGTGAGTTCCCCAAAATACCACACATAACACATACTAGCCACTCGAGGTTATAACTCTATGGGCCCTTGGGCCCTAACTCTGTGGACCCTCTGGTCCTAGCTCTGTGAACCTTCCGGTTCTAACTCTGATATACTCTGATATACACACAACATAAATCACATAGAAATAATGCAGTGCAACACAGCACATAAATAGCATACAATAACTCTGTCACATAACTCTAATTACCACTCAAGTTAAGGTATAGTGAGAAGACTCACCTCAGATGTCTCAGTAAATCCCTGACTCGGTAGCAGTATAGTCTAGCCTCCGCCTAATCACATAAAGTAAAATACACTCATAAATATAACTCTTGAGACTAGACCCAACCCTCTCTTAGTACCCTCAGATGGGTAAAAGACCATTTTACCCCTCTCTTGACTCAAAGACCCCATTGTTGACCAATCCCTAAAAGTCAACAAAGTCAACGGTCAAACTTTGACCTGACTCGTCGAGTGCACTTGGGCGACTAGGTGAGTCTACATGTTTCCACTATCTCTCTAGCCTCTCATGACACGTCGAGCCTTCCCCCTGCTCAACGGGTTACACCTGGCATGAATCGCTGGGCCACCCCGACTCAACTTGTCGAGTTCAATTCTGGACTCGACGAGTTCCACCTGTAATCCTCTACCCCCTTCTGACTCACCGAGTCATTCCCCCAACTCGACAAGTTACTCACTGAGTGACTTACGGGAAACCCTAGCCCTACTCGTCGAGTCTGTTCTTGGGACTCGGCGAGTTCATGCCATGCTCAAGCTCAAATGAACTCCTGAGGTCAGATCCGTTCCTCTAACTCATAGATCTGGCCTCCTAAAGCAATAAAAACACGTAAAGTTTGGATCTTGATGCCCATGCAAGGGCCCATGGCTCTATTTGAAGGAATGGCTTAAATATGCCATCCAAAACTCATATCTCTCCGAGACACTCAATAAAGATCAAGGATTTAAGGTCTCTGCACCTCTTTGGATCCATTTTGGAAGCCTCAACACAAGAAGGGACCAAATGCACTAACAATCATATTCTAAATGGGCTAGAAACCCTAACTCTCAGGGATTAACACCCCAAACTAAAGAAGGATCGAATATGTACCTGAAAATGAAGTCCTTAAGCTCTGAAATCCACAGATTAGCTCCCTCTTTAGCTTCCTCTTGCCTTGGTCACCTTCTTCTTGCAAAATCACCCACACAAGGATAAAAAATGGCTTCCTTTCTCTCTCAAAACACTCACACACTCTAGGGTCTCTCTCTATCAACTGGTAGCCGCAAATGAAGGCCATAAGGGCCTTTAAATAGGTCTCAAACACCAGAAATTAGGGTTTCATTAAACAACGCGAACTCGTCGAGTCTACTAGTCGACTCTCTGAGTCCGGTCATTAACCCGGATGAAAATTCGCGACTCTACTCGGCGAGTCTAAGCATCAACTCGCCGAGTCTCTCTCAAAATATCCAAAAATAATAATTAAATAATGTACCTGAAAATTCGGATGTTACACAACCCGCAAGTAAATAGGTTCATAATGCAAACACTTTGCAAGGGAAATCTGAAGCACAACTATGACTCCCAACAACCCTTAACTGCCGACATGATCTAAATCAATTGGTCAGTAAGTCTCCCGACATCTAATAATGCACTAACAACCAAAGTACCACACGCGGAAAATAAACAATCATAATCCCTAGGCCCACAACCTATGGAATACATTACAAGGTCCTCAACATAAGTCTGGATTACCACAATATACATCGATAAGGAAACTCATAACCAACCCTGGATCTAATATGTTCCCTTTTTCTCCCAACCTTACCCAAAGGTGGAGTACTAGCAGATCTAATAAAATGAAGACCCTCAATGATAAACAAAAACATCCTTATGAACGATTGAAACAGATCCCATAGATACATAAATAACTCAATAAAACTTTTAAAGTTAACCATAAATTTTGCTAAAACCACATTCGGATCCATCTAATTATCAACCCTGCTAACATGACATGCCAAAATTAGATTCTACACAGGTCTAATGTGCCGCCTCAAAAGCTGAACAACACTATCCTAAATTCTAGTCTCCTAATAACCAATGACATCTTCCAAACTCGATCCGAACTTGATGATAGGATGATTATCCGTTGAACTTCAACTGATACAATTCAAAACTTGAGATGAATCTCCACTTTGATGATGAACGAATGACTAATTATTGAGAATGCATTGACACCTAATCCGACCAACCAAAACTCTATTGAACCAAAACCCACGCAGAGCTGAACATACATATCTCTAAAACTAATTTACCGATCGACAACTGCATAATCTAGATTATGAATAGCAATCCATACAATGAGATGACAAATCCCTCAATAACCAATTCTTAACCTGAGCAACCCTAGTGCCACCTGATCTATTCTTCGGCATCCCGAAAGGAACCAAGGTTGCAACGAACTCCTAGAACAACAAATTCCTGCCGCGAGATGAGTCATGTGTTTCCTAAGTACATACATTGATAATGACCCGCTCTACACCCCTGACTTGACCAAATCATGAAACAAGGTCTTGCATACCTGAACCGCAGGTCCCTATGTACCATTCATCCGAAACCATAGAATCGAATAAAGCAATGATCCTCAAAGAAGAATACATAGTTCTCCCCCACTTAGGGTTCGAATTACCACCCACTGGTGTTGTAACAAAACCATATCTCAAACCGGCTCAATTAGGTACAAACCATCATTCACTCTTTGAAGAGATTTAAAACCTTTAATCTATGAAGATCGATTAGATCTTAAACAGGTAAGTAAATATAAAACTGTAAGAACACGAAAATAAGAACGAGACAAGTGTGAATCAAACGAGTCGAATGATTAAACAAAATCCTCAGAAGAGCTCGATTAAGAACATCAACTGTAGAGGATTGGTAGGTTACAAGAACGATTAAAGAAATCTGTAAAACTATCGTTACACTCTAGAATTATCGTATTAATCGTTAACCTAATATGCATGCAAGCATATACTTATATATTAAACATAATGGGCTCTCGGTTGGACAGGCCCAAACCGGAATACAAAATAAACATTCGAGCCCAACGACGCAACACTTAACCAAAACTTCAACCCAACAATCTCCCCCTTTGCGTCAATTGGAGCGAGACCTTCATTTGTTACTTGGGCCAGCAGCGGAGCCAGGTACCTTCTTCTTCACAGTGTTGAACAGACGAGAGATTAGAGCCAGAATCGTCTGCCTGAACCTGATGTACCATTGGATCATGTCGTTGAAGTACTTAACATCATCCGCTGCATTCTCTTTACACCTTCGAATGATCGATAATACATGCTCTAGATAAGCAGTGGTGTAGAGATGTTTGTCAGCTAAAGCGAAGAGACATTTTTGTCCTTTGGCTCTAGTGAACATAACCGAGTTGCGTCTCGGGTCGATCTTGCCCATCTTCATTTGGTTGAGATCACTGGCCGATCCCACAAGAGCTATCTTAGGTTTCTTCTTGAAGACAGTAGCGACCTCCTGATCCATCAGGGTAACCTCCATGATATAACAGACAATCATCCTCTTGATATGGTCTATAATCGGACCATATTCAGCTTCGTTTGTCAAGAGGATGTTGTGCAGAACAATCCAATCATGAGGATTTAAGTTCGGTAGATCCGCCAGAGATATAAGGTGTTCAGTTTTTGCAGATCCTCGGATCACCTTGAACCGAACGTTTATGAATCTCCCTTCGGTGTAAGGCTTCAGTACCCGAACGTTCACTATCTTCTGGGCGCTCCAAGTTAAGTACTGAGGACGAGCAGCCTTCAGATAGAAATCGATGAGTTCCCTGTCAAGCTCAGCGTTCGGATGTGGGACTTCAAAGATATTTGAGAAGGCATGGAAGATGAATGCCTTTCGAGTCAACGACATGTCGAACTGCGAATCGACAGAATTAACGCAGTCGAACGAAATCACCGGCTCGAGCCATAAGATGCTGGGAGTATCTATGGCCTCTTTAATCAAGCGCTCCCGAGTCCAGGCAGGGAAGAGAGTCTTCTTTCTCTCGAGGAGATCGTGGGCTTCCTTCTGCTTGCGTTCGGCTTCTTCAGCCTCTCGCGCCACACGATTTACATCTTCATCAACATTGCGACCGTTCTTTCGTTTCAACATGTCAGCAATGGTTTCATCGTCTTCATCTTCATCTTCTTCCTCAGCTATATTTTTCCCTTTGTCCTTCACACCCGAACCCGAAGCTTGACCAGTTGAAGGTGGTTCGGTTGTGTGAGTAGCTTTGGAGGAAGGAGGTGGTTTCGATCCGGTGTTCTTCTCTTCTCCCCCTTGTTTCGGAATGGACACGAAACATGGTAAGCCTTATATTTTGCTTAGAATTTCCATGGCAGGAGAAAGCTTTTCAGCAAGGGTTCGCCTCACCGAGTGGTTGAGAATAAGATCGTGTGCTTCTAGGATGTTTGATAAAGCAGCGTGTACATCCGAAACACATGTCTTGATGACTTCCCTTTCGGATCGAAGAGCTTCAAGTTGTTGTTGTGAGTTTGAAAGCTGCATGCTCTTGATCTTGAGGGCGGTTGTTTTGCTCGCCAGAACGTCCATCAAAGAGTTTTCAGCTGCAAGATCCTCTTGTAGCTTAGCAAGGCGCTCATCGATGGAGGCACGAAGGGCCGAGTTGTCGTCGCTTATTGATTGGTGAAGGGCAGCGAACGAAGTCAACTCCGTTGAGACGAACTTGGCCAATTGCTGAACAATCGGTTCCAAAGTTGTCTTAGTGGCGTCGGCGCTTTCCTGTAAGGACTTCAACAGGATAGAAGCGTCGGAGAATAGTTTATCGACTTTTTCGGTCGCAGCCTCACAGGCTTTGGTAGAGGCTTCAATGGCGGCAGTAGTTGAGGCTACCGAATCATGCTGAGCCCTGGAGAAGGCATCAACAAGCTTCTGAAGTGCAGCTTCAGATAGAGATGACTGTTGGTTGGAAGAGGAGGCAAGAAGTAAGTCAACCTTCTCGTTGAGCTCCTTAAGATGCTTCTTTGTCACTGGAGCATCATCCTCTTCATCACTCTGAACTTGAAACGGACTGAAATAGACCGAATCAAAGGTCATGTGATCACCGCCAAGGAAAGGGTTGTCTCCATCAGAGGCATTATCTGGAGATGGTGGAGGTGGTGAAGCTGGGGGTGTTGTGGTATGGGTATGTTCAGGTTGAGTATGGGGTGGGGTAGTTTCGGGTGGTGGTTGAGTATGGGTTTCGGTTTGAGGTGGTTCGGTTATGGGTGGTGTTTCGGTTGCACTGGTATGAACCCCCGTATCAGATACGTTGGTTGTAACCTTTGCAGTGGTTGTTGTTGTATCAGTGAAAATGGGTGGTGGTATAGGGAAAGAGGTTGGTGGAATAGTGGTAGTGGGGATTATGGTCGGAATGGAAGTAGGAATGGTTTGAGGAGGTGAAGGGATTGGTGAATTATGAGGTTCCATCTCTGGGGTAGGTAAGCAAGGTGGAGTGTTGCCTCTTTGAGGGGTTTCGCCTCCTTGAGAGCCATCCGAACCCGAATGCTCATCTTCTGAGTTACTTGAAGAAGAGGGAATAACAAGCTTGCGCTTCGGTTGTGGTGACTGTGCAGCCTTTGTCTGTTTCCTCTTCTTGGGAGAAGGACCCTTAGGAGCTTTGGTCGCTTGCTTCCCTTTGTCCACCTTTTTGCCCCTGGGCACCGGTTTGTCTACATCGTGGATGGACCTGAGCATATCCGGTGTAAGTTCCCTAGGACCAGTTGCCCTGAATTCCTTGATCGTCCGTATGAGCCTGTTGTCAGAGGGCACGTCGGCATACATTGTCTCCGGAATGGAGCCAATGAACGAAAATTTAGATGCATCCGAGACGATGATCTTCTTGGTATGAAACGTACCAATAGAAGACATCGATGCATCAGCAGCAGTGGGAATGTCGAACTTGTCCATCGCCCACTTTGTGATTAAGATCCAGAACCGGGCTAGCGACACCTCAGAATGTCGTGATGATGAAGAAAGGCTCTGGATGAGCTGTTGCCAGAGGACCAACCCGAAATCCAAGTTGACCCCGTTGTAGACTGCGTACATGATCGACAAGAAAAGTCGACTGGCACCGTCAGATCCTGAGCTTCGTTCCGACAAGCCCTTGAAGAGGACTGTAAACAAGCCGTTCCACTGTGGCGGCAAGCAGGACTTTTTGAACTTTGCGATGGAGGTGAGGACCTTCGTGTACCCCATATTATAGAACATGCTGTAAAGATGCCCAACCGGAATCGTCTCCGGATTTATTCTCGATGGGTCAACAGCCAACCCTAGCATTGTGCAGAATCGCTGCCTAGAAATCGAGGTCTTGTGATCAGCAACTTCAAAGAATACCCGCTCAACTGCTTTGTCGTAATACGCAGTCGCATACACCTGTGAGAGAGCCACCATTGGCACAGACTCAATCCTTGAGAGAGCTGGAGCTATTTGGGAGTACTTCAAGCACTCAATGATTGGCGACATGTAGGAGTCGTGCGCCAGAGGGTTGAGGTCAATCACCAGACATTGTTGCGGACGAATGGGAAGGATTTGTGAAGTAGCATGGACGGAAGAGGATTCTGCCATTGTTGAAGGTATGAAGAAGATGATGAACAGGAAAGCTTTTTGGAAGTAAAAGTTCTGTTGAAATTTCGGAGGCAGTAAAGAGGTAAATGGTGGTGAAGACGGCCTTTTATAGTGGGTGATAGGAAAGAGAAAAATCGTTTCAAATCTTCTATGGAAATACGAAAAGGTTTCCTGAGTGACAGATGGATGACAGTTGAGGCGTGCGATGATCACGTAGGAGAGAGAATGTCAGATTCCTAGGATCACGCCGCCCAACAAGCGCCGTTTCAGGGAGAAAACTGTTTCAATTCCTCACGCGCCTTTAATTGCCAGAGAGATGACGCTTGGATTTCGCACACGCGTCCACTTTGTTAGTAAAAGTATGGCCGTTTCAAATTCACACGCGCCCCTTTTGAATTTTTACCAGCGGTTGAAATTCAATCCTTTTATTTCCCGCCTGAGTCAGCAACCCTTCGTCTTATCTTGTAAAGCGCATCTTTTTGAATTAAATAACCACGTGGATTATCGTTGACCACAGCTTCATAATTAACCACCAAAGTAATAAATTAGCCTGAAATTAATTAGTAACGGATTTTTGGAAAATCAAAGATTTTCGTGCAAAGAGTGTAAAAAGAAAAGGAATAAAGCAACTCTTTTTAGGATTAACTGTGATGTCAATAATGACACGAAACTGATGATCCCGGACACGAATCTCTTCCTTCAAGGTCAAGAGAGACCTTAAAGTGTTAGTGTGGAATCCCGTTGAATTACGATCAAACACTTTTTAAGAAATGTTGAAAGGCTTCTTTTAATTAGGCTACATTGGGGTGGCTTTCTCTTTGATGCAACAATTCTAATCTTGAAATAAGAAAGAAAGGGATCAAAGTACTTGTGAGACTAGTGTAGTCTGTTGAACAAGTAGGTAGGAATTTATTTTAAAATGGCGTGGAAAAATATAAAATCTCAAAAAGAATAAAATAAAAACTGGATCCCAAGGGTAGAAAAGTTATGGTGTTTAACAATTTCATAGGAATCACACAAAATAAAATTTGAGATTTCATTAAAGTACAGCCGTCAATTCTTTGGTGAAAACTTGAGCAAATTAATTGATCACCGTCAATACAGATTTGGTGTTGAATTTTGGGTTTCACTCAGCTCGTAGTAACACGAAACTAAGATCATAAACACAGATGTTGTGTAACCATAAACCTCAGTGGTAAATTCTGAGAGTCTCAAGGGTTACGTTGATGAAACGAATGTAATGGAGAAGTGTAATAGAGATGGTGTAAGAAGATAAAGTACCTCTACTGCGAAAATAAGGACCAAGCAGAAAAACTCTTAACTCATGTGAGAAGAGAGTGAGGTAGCTCACGATTAGAATAAATATGTTAGCCTTATTGGGAAGACAAGGTTTGTTTATACCAGGTCATGAAGGCTATTATTCAAAATCTTATGAGACTTGGGACACATACAACAGCATGCTTCTAGGGACACTTAAGTAATTCATCAATTATACCCCCATAAACGAACGAACACACAAAAAATAAAAGAGGAAAATATTTTTGGAGTTTTTGAGATTTATTTAAAAAAAATGAAGGAAAATAAAAAATAAGTAAGAGAAAAATATAAGATTAAAAAAACTTTGGTAAAAAAAAAAATGTAAAACCGAACCCGAGCGTTCGGTTGGTTTCGGTTAAAGAAAATTTTGAAAAACTGAACCCGAGCGTTCGGTTGGTTTCGGTTCAACAAAATTTTGAAAAACCGAACCCGAACCTTCGGTTGGTTTCGGTTGAAGAAAATTTTGAAAAACCGAACCCGAACCTTCGGTTGGTTTCGGTTGAAGAAAATTTTGAAAAACCGAACCCGAACCTTCGGTTGGTTTCGGTTCAACAAAATTTTGAAAAACCGAACCCGAACCTTCGGTAGGTTTCGGTTTTGGAGAATTTTGAGAAACCAAGAGATTTAGACATGCAATTTGGAAAATACTTTCAACATAAGGAAAAAACAATTTTGTACAAGAAATATACAACCAAGAAAAACTACCTTTGAAGTAATAAGCGAGTCAGATGGTTTAACCGAACCCAAGCGTTCGGTTGGTTTCGCTTCTTATGTTTGAGGTTGAGAGGCAGTGTGAGGTACTGACTCTGATTCCATCATACCTAGCCCTTGCAAGATTTTATTGAATGATGCTTCAGGAAGAGCTTTGGTAAAGACGTCAGCCAGTTGATCAGTGGTTCTTACGAAATGAACTTCGACGTTTCCATCTTCCACGTGATCTTTGATAAAGTGATACCTCAGTGCTATGTGTTTGGTTTTAGAGTGTTGCACTGGGTTATGACAGATCCTAATTGCACTTTCAGAGTCACAATATAGTGGGATCTTCTTCATATTGAGTCCATAGTCTCGAAGTTGACTCTGGATCCAAATCACTTGAGATGTGCAGGATGCAGCGGCAATGTATTCCGCTTCGGCAGTAGACAACGACACACACGTTTGTTTCTTGGATTGCCAGCTGACCAACTTCCCGTCAAGGAATTGACAGCCACCAGTTGTGCTTTTTCTGTCGAGTCCACATCCTCCAAGGTCAGCATCAGAATAGGCTTGAACGAAGAAGCCTGAGTTGGATGGATACCATAGACCTAAGGAGGTGGTTCGCTTGAGATAGCGTAGAATGTTCTTCACTGCAAGCATGTGAGGTTCCCGTGGGTTTGCCTAAAATCGAGCACAATAACACACAGAAAACATGATGTCAGGCCTGCTAGCAGTTAGATACATTAGTGAGCCTATCATTTGACGATAGAGCGTGATATCGACAGCTGTTTTGTCTAGGGATGGAGTTAGCTTGATGCCGAATGCCATTGGGACTTTGACTTTGGAGTCTCCCATCATGCCAAACTTTGCTAGGAGAGTCTTCGTCTAAGCTTCCTGATTGATAAAGATGCCTTCGGGTCCCTGTCTAATATTTAAACCAAGGAAAAAGTTAATAGGACCCATTGCGCTCATTTCAAATTTAGTCTCCATCAACTTTCTGAATTCAGCTGTTAAGCTGGGATTCGTAGAGCCAAAGATGATGTCATCGACATAAATTTGAACAATCATAAGGTGGTTACCTTCCTTTTTGCGAAAGAAGGTTGGGTCAACCGAACCTTGTTTGAATTTAGACATCTTTAAAAATTTTGTTAGCGTTTCATACCAGGCTCTCCGAGCTTGTTTAAGGCCATACACAGCTTTATCCAGAATGTAGCAATGATTTGGATATTTTTCGTTCACGAACCCAGGAGGTTGCTCCACACACACCGTTTCTTCGAGTTCTCCATTAAGAAATGCACACTTGACGTCCATTTGGAAAACTTCAAAGTTTTTGTGGGCAGCATAAGCAAGAAATATTCTTACAGATTAAAGTCTAGCCACAGGAGCGAAAGTCTCTTCATAATCAATCCCTTCCTCCTGACAGTATCCCTTTACAACCAGACGAGCCTTGTTCCTTATAACATTCCCTTCCTTGTCCATTTTGTTCCTAAAAACCCATTTAAGACCAACAACCGAAGCATCTGGTGGAGTTGGAATGAGGCGCCAGACTTTGTTCCTTTCAAATTCGTTCAGTTCGTCTTGCATTGCTTGAACCCAGTCGGAGTGATCGAGGGCAGTGTTAACTGTCTTCGGTTCAACTTTTGATACGAATGAGTTAAACATACAAAACTCAACCTTTGAAAATAAGGATGTCTGTTTTGCCTTCAGTTGTGATCTGGTCAGAACCTTCTCAGAGACATCGCCAACCACTTGAGAGATAGGATGATCTCTGGTCCATTTGGTAAGAGGAGGGTAATTTGGATCAAAGGTTGGGTCTAGTTCAGCATTGATCATTTCTTCTGGCTCAGATTGGCTATCGTAGTCAGGCGTCATATCATCATGCTCCCCCTCGATTGATGAACTTTGAGAAATTTGAGGTTCAGAGGTTTCTTGTGATGCCGGAGTTGCAGGCGTTGTAGCACCTTCGGTTGGAGAAGCACCCTCGGTTGCAGTTGTAGAGCTTGGCTCCCCCTCGATATTTGAGCTTGGCTCCCCCTCGAGTTGTGAGCTTGGCTCCCCCTCGACTGAAGCATCATTGGATGGAGGTTCATCAGAAGTTGATCCTCCTTCGTTCATCCTCCTGGCAGCTTCTTCGACAATTTGCTTTATGCGGTCGACCTTGTTGTCAGCTGCACCTGCTTCTGAGAGAGAAGCTTTCTCTGGTTCGTCAAAGAGCTCCAGAAATTTGTCGTATAGATTAGCGATCGAGACTGTGACTTGGCCAGTTTGAGGAAAGATTTCCCCAACGGTGTCTTCTTTGGCTTGAAGCTTTTTGACAAAGCTGTCATCAAAGGTCACGTAATATGTCTCTTCAATTTTTCTCGAACGCCTGTTTAGGACCCTGTATGCCTTGGATGTGAGAGAGTAGCCTAGAAAGATTCCCTCGTCGGCTTTGACATCGAACTTGTTACGGTGTTCTTTAGAGTTAAAGACGAAACACCGTGAGCCGAACACGTGGAAAAATTTCACATTGGGCTTTCTGTTGTTTAGAATCTCATAAGGTGTGAGCGTGAATCGTTTGTTGAGAAAAGACCTGTTCTGTGTAAAACAAGCCGCAAAAATAGCATCAGCCCAAAAATAAAGAGGTAAGGAAGCGAAACTTAGCATAGTTCGGGCAGCTTCACACAAAGATCGGTTTCGTCTTTCGACAATTCCGTTCTGTTGTGGTGTGTAGGGAGCTGAGAAGTTGTGACTTATTCCCTTTTCTGCAAGAAATTCTTCAAACTCCCTGTTCTTGAATTCAAGACCATTGTCACTTCTGATGTTGCGAACGACTTTCTTGAGCTGTACTTCAATCTGCTTGATGAACACCTTCAGCTTATGAGTCGCTTCAGATTTGAGCTTTAGAAAGAACACCCATGTAAATCGTGAAAAATCATCAACAATAACAAGAATATACTTGCTACCACCGATGCTTTCGATAGATGAAGGACCACACAAATCAATATGAAGTAATTCGAGTGGTTCAACAACTTTTGTGTTAATTATAGATGGGTGACTTTGACGACTCTGCTTCCCCATTTTGCATGCAGCACACAAATGATCTCTGTCGAACTTGAGCAATGGAAGACCCCTAACATGACCTCCAGTGACAAGTCGGTTGATATCTTTAAAGTTGAGATGAGAGAGTCTTCGGTGCCACAACCAGCTTTCGTCAGATTGAGCTTTTGATAACAGGCATATAGCTGGGTTTCCTTTGATGGGTTTAAGGTTTAGAGGAAACATTTCACCCTTTCGCTCCGACTTGAGAATTACTTTCTTTGTCTTTTTCTCAATAATTTCAGAACCTTCATCATCGAATGAGACTTTGAGACCTGTACCTCCAACAAGCTGAGATACACTGATGAGGTTGTGTTGGAGTCCTTCCACATAAGCCACCTTTCTTATAGTAAAGTCACCATTTGTTATCATCCCGTATCCCTTTATGGTGCCGAAAGAATTATTTCTAAATTTGACATTGCCACCATTTGCAAGAGACCTGAATTCCCTGAGCTCCTCTTTCCTCCCTGTCATGTGCGTGAGCAGCCACTGTCGATGTACCATTCTTTGTCGAACTGCTCGTCACTTATAACCTGCAAAAATTAAGCAGATTTAGGAACCCAAAGTTTCTTGGGTCCACGTGAGCTTTTCATGGGAACAGGAACAGTAAGAGAGATATCAACTAGATATGTTCGTTTTATAAGTGTTGTTTCATCTTTCTTTTTAATGGTAAAAACTTTTATTTTATTAGGATTGGTTGAGTTCGGTTTGGACTCTGGTTTGGATTCATTGACCTTCTGTTTGCCCTTTTGTTCAGCTGACGAATGAGATTTTTGAGAATGAACAGAATTAGCTTTAGAGTAAGATGGAGATGAATTGGTGGAAGTAGAAGAATTAGAAGAACTAGAAGAAGTGGGTTTTGATTGAGAGGACTTCTTGGCTGGAGACTCTAGGTGATCCTTTTGCTTTTGATCATTGGAGGGACAGACCTTAGAGTTTTGTTCTCTTTTGACTTCAGAACCGAACCTTTGCATTCGGTTGGAATCGTTCTTTGAACCGAACCTTTGCTTTCGGTTGAAGTCATTCTCAGAACCGAACCTTTGCTTTCGGTTGGTATTCTCTTGTGAACCGAACCTTGGCTTTCGGTTATTGTGGCTCTCAGGCTTTCCGACAGGATTGTTTTCATACTTCAGATTCTTGTCTTGATGTGAGAAGTATGCATTCTGGGATTGCCAGAATTGTCTCCTTTTAGAGAGATTCTTCCTGTATCTTTGGTTCCTCTCACGTTTCTTGTTCCTCATCTGCTTTGGTTGATGATGAACATTAGCCTTCATTTTCGGTTTCTCCTTAGTTGGTTCATTTTGAACTGTAGGAATTTCACTTTGAACTGAGAGAGCAGAGGGAACGTCTTCTTTTGCCGAACTTTCATCCTCCTGAGGAATGTCTTTCGTACCACTGGTGCTTGGCTTATCGAAATTATCTGGCTTATTCAAGGGTTCAGGTATGTATCTACCTTTACTCATCCAGGAAGTTCTTTCTGACAGGCCTACTGTTTCATCAGCATTATCGATTGGAGCCGTCCAGAAGAACTCATCACAGCCATCAGCATTGTCTTCGTTCACAATAGCCGTGAGTTCAGCCGTCTGATGTTCGGTTACTCCAGTGACCTTGTATACTTGATTCGGAGTAGTCCTGACCTTTTGATACATAACTGCTTTCTCTACTAAGATCGGGGACTTTTGTTGGGACAATCGAGCGAACTCCACTGAATTTTCAGAAATTAGATTTTTGTGGTTTTCATGTTCGCTTTTTACAAATTCTGAGCAGTCAACCGTGTCCTCTACATAAATTTCACTCATGTTGTCGTCCTCGTTAAGCTCAGATGCATTTTCAACATCAATTTTGTTTTCCAAGCTTACGTTGGCGTTTAAAGAGTCAAATTTTTGTACGGTTTCGGTTCTCAGTTTAAGTCTATCATTTTCATCCAAAAGGTTTTTAAGCATGTCCTTGTGGTCCTTGGATTTAATGAAGGACTCAATTTTGTCCAGTCCATACATGTAGGTCGGATTGACGTCATTAGATGATATCACACTCTCACAGTTATAAGCTTCGGCATCAATTTCATCCTCCTTAAACTCAAGGAAGGGCAAAATCATGCGATGGATCTTTTGGCCTATTTCACAATCCAAGTGAAGCTGAGTAATATTAGAATATAGACGTTTTGCAATTAAACAAAAAACATTCCGCTGTTTTAACAACTTTAAATTGTCTCTTTGTAAATAAATTTTTTTGTCTTTTATTTTAACTAATTCAGACTCCTTCAACTCGATCCACATGCGCCGCTCCTCACTCTTCGATGACACCCTGCTTAATTGATCAATTAGGTTAGAATTGGTGACTCGAGTTTGAGTTAAGCTACTATCTAGATGAGAAATTCTTGTATTAACATTTTTTAGTTCTTTCTCATAAGAGGATGGTGGTACTTTAAATGAAACAAAAACCGATTGTACCTTCTTTATCAGTTCATCAAGCTCATTGAACTGCTGGCTGAGTGGCTTGGCCGTAAAGCACATGTCCTCCTGCACCTTCGGTTCCTTGCTTCCACTATCGGTGTTGTATCCCCTCATCTGAGATACATCGGACACCATGAAGCATCGTCCTCCACTGCTCTCCTCCTTTGCCACATAAGCCTTTCCATGAGTAGGCTTCCTCACTTCATCGTCTTCTGAGTCAGTAGACCAAACTTCCGTGCTACCGAACTCGTCATCAGCAACCAAACCCTGCACAATAAGAGCACTCATAGAAGGGTTAGCGGCAGACTTCTTCTTTCTCATCTCATCCAACCTTTTCTGCAACACAGCTTCCTCATCCTTTTCATCATCCTTTTCAGCCATCTTCTTAAGGACACAGTCTTTAGCATAGTGGTTTTTCCCACCACAGTAGTAACAGCTTACTCCAGAATCACCATCAGCCTTTGATTCCTTCTTGGGCTCTTCAACCTTCGGTTCATTGTTAACCTTTTCTGAACTGTAACTCCCCTGCCAGTTTCGGTTTTTATTGCTGGGGAATCTCTTCTTTATGAACCTCTTGGGGTTAGACACCATCATAGCATAATCCTCAGATGTGAGGTCATACTCCTCCAAGTTAAGGTCTTCATCCTCCACCGCAGCTTTACTTTTTGATAGGAGGGCCAGCGAACCAAGGCTTGACACAACGTTCTTCTCTTGCAGTACAATCTTCTCCTGGGACTTGAGAATACCCACCAGTTTCGCCAAAGAATATGATTTAAACTGCTCATGGGCTTTGACTGTGGACACTACTGCTCTCCATTCAGACCTTAGACCATTTAAGAATGTAACCTTCTACTCGATAAGCTTCCTTTCGATGTCATGTTTGATCATCCTGCTGAGAAGATGATTGAAGCGATCGAACGTCTGAGTCACAGTTTCTTCGGCTCCTTGCCTGAATTCTCCAAACTCAGATAAGAGCAAGGTTTGGATAGAATGTTCAAGATCCTCGTCTATAGAGTACAGTTCGCGAAGTCTATCCCAAACTTCCTTTGCCGTCGTGCATGAGCTGACCAACCTAAAGGTGTCGGACTGAAGGGCGAATCTGATTAACCTTAACGCCTTGATATTGCACTGGAATTTGTCCTTTTCGTATTGTGCAATATCTTTAACATCCTTCAGCAGATCATTGTACTCCTTTTGAGTTTTAATAATCCTGGACGTTGCTGAATGAGAAAACGGTCCATTAATGATAGCTTCCCATATGAGGTATCCATTATCCTCAGATCCTATCATGTAGTCTTCGAAGTGATGCGCCCAGACTTCATAGTCATGGGTATATAGGATTGGAATCTTTGTCGTCGAACCGATGCTGTTGGAGATATTGATAGGATTAGATTGCGACTCGTCCATTATGATCGAAAAAACCTGTTAAAAGATCAGACTTGTAATAACTCAGATAAGGGAAAACAATAAATATCAAGATACGTCAATAAAGAGATGACGGCTCAATAAATATTATTAATTGCGGAAAAACCCTAATTGTAACCTTTTCACAGAAAAGATGTGTATCGATTACACAGCCTCCTGCTCTGATACCAATTGAAGAGATTTAAAACCTTTAATCTATGAAGATCGATTAGATCTTAAACAGGTAAGTAAATATAAAACTGTAAGAACACGAAAATAAGAACGAGACAAGTGTGAATCAAACGAGTCGAATGATTAAACAAAATCCTCAGAAGAGCTCGATTAAGAACATCAACTGTAGAGGATTGGTAGGTTACAAGAACGATTAAAGAAATCTGTAAAACTATCGTTACGCTCTAGAATTATCGTATTAATCGTTAACCTAATATGCATGCAAGCATATACTTATATATTAAACATAATGGGCTCTCGGTTGGACAGGCCCAAACCGGAATACAAAATAAACATTCGAGCCCAACGACGCAACACTTAACCAAAACTTCAACCCAACACTCTTGCAATGTATAACACATATGATGATCTTCCAGATAAGGACCAAGAAAACCCTAAGAAATTCTGAATCTCAGATGAAGACTTTAGAAATTTCCAATCATAATCGCTTCTAACATTGAGAACTCTTCGCAGATGCACAACCAATAATTCTTATAGTCCATTCCATTCATAGCACCAATTTTCTATCCTGAAATCATTTGATTACCACTTACCTTGACCATAATTCCCTAACCATAAATCCAGTGCTTGGCCTTCCTATATCCAAAGAAAAAGAACCTTTATCACATATCAAGGCAACCAATCCACAAAAAATCTCTTATGCATTCCCACACTTCCATACTGCTGCTCACTCAGCCTCTTGCTGCAATCCTCAAGCTGATAAAAACAATCGCTTCTTTCTTGAGTCTCGCAACTCAAATTGTCACTGCTTCGAACAAGGCCTTCGACACCTTAGAACAACTAACTCACAAAGGATTGTACCATCCAAACCCAAACTGACATGGCCACTAAGGTCTAAACAATCACCAGACCCATTCTCACCCTGAACATCTGATAAACTGATAAAAATAGAAACATATTGCATTGAATCATGGTGCCACACCATCTACCCTCAACCAACAACTTAGAATCCCCAAAATTTTCTTCGATTCAAGTATGGATCTTATTCTTTTAGTAGTACCGGCCCAATACCGCCATTCACACCTATCTATACTTTCCTCAAAAATCATTTCGGAACATCAAAGTAACTACTCATGCTGGTACTCCTAAAACCCGCTAAACAGTGCAACAATCGCACTAAAGCACTTCCTAAGAGACATATATATATATATATATATATATATATATATATATATATATATATTCTATACTCATTCTTTCAAGAGTGTATAATCATTCCTCGTTGGCCTTCTACAAACCATACTATCACACCCCAAACCAGAATGTCGGAAACGTCTAGGGACGGATAACGTCATTGTATAGTATTATAACAATTGAATATAAATGAATCAAATCATTACAACCATTGTATAGAATACTTAATAAGTTTACATTATGCTCAAAACATTGTTTTCATGATATCGAATGCATATGGAAAAAACAAATATCGTGATGCGACGACGTCCCATTAGCAAAAACTCTTGTGATTACCTTTTTACTGATTTCTTGAGAACACAAGTGATTTTGAAAAGTGTCAACAATTAAGTTGGTGAGTTCATAAGAGTTTTGTATGAAAAAGGATTTGTATCTGTTTCATGAAAATGATAGTGTATACTTTTGGAAAATCCAATATTTTCTTTAAAAAGAAATGTAAGTCTTAATCCAAAGACTGAAAATGTAAATAATGTTGTACTGGAAAATTGTAGTATGAAGTTTTATCTTTATATAAAACTACTTGAATGTGTGTTATCATGTAAACCAATTGTTTTGTTAATACCCTCTGTGAGTTATTATAACCATACTAATGCAACTAATTGCCTGAACGACATTGTTCAGGCGTCGGAACTGTTACAATATTTGTTACCCTAGAATGGCCGGTCTAGCTGTAGCCTGTAGCTAATAGCTGAGGTGCGGGGTGTCAATCCCGTGTAGCTCTATAAACAAGTGTCACGCTCTCCCTCCAAGAGACTTTGGTTATAATGTCGGACTTAAGGTGTACTCTGGTAGTTAAGGTGAAGCTGAATGTCTCACAACCAGTATCAATCGATTTACGTGAGCTGAAAACTCCTTTTTCTTGTAAATACAAGTATTACTCTTCCGTAGTGGTTACATAGTGTAAAAATAATTATAGCTTTAAATAATTATATGTTTCGTCCGAAAAGACAAAGTAGTATTTGTGACCCATAAACTACACCAACTATAGTTTACTATGAATGTTTTGTTAAGTCCATTTATATAATCAAATATATAAATACATGTAAGTTATCATGTCTAGATGTTTTAAAATATTATAACATATAAACTTACATCCAAACACAAGTATAAAAACATTTAGTATGATGAAGACAGTTTCTGGTTTTTGACTTTTCTATCCATGTTTTTAGAAAAATTGTAGAAACTGTAAGTCAAAATTTGGATTCGTAAACTCTCATAGCTTATAAAATGAGTCTACTTTGTCCATAATATTTTCCCTGACCTTAAATATTCTGAAATGATAGGCAGTTTTGTAAAAATCACCATAAGTTGTAAAAAATCGTATGAATGTGTGCTAGTAGTCCTTAAAAAGGTATAGATGTCACACCCCAAAACCAAGAACGGCGGAAACGTTCTGGGGCGGAGGACGTCATGTAAGGTAATCACAACACAGTAAATGTAAATAAGCAAACAACATCATCCATTGCATTAAATATATAAATTTAATACATGCGTGTTCTGTACAGTTTTAGACACCAAAAATATAATGTAAATCAAAATAATAAAATGATGAGTCTTGAGTGCGCTCCATCATCTCAAAAGCTGGCATCGGTACCTGACTACTGATGACCTGAGAATACAAGTTATTTTGAAAGATTTTATCAGCATTAAGCTGGTGAGTTCATAAGTATTTTAGTGTCAATGTTTGTAGTCAAAAACGTTTGAACCTGTCTCAATGTATAAGTTTGTAAAAGTTTGAATCTCTCAGAAAATCCTATATTTTCTATAAAAGTAACCTTCTACCAAGGCTAAACTGTTTTGTAAACTCGTCTGTTGTAAAAGTGTGTAATTACCCAAGTATAACTATCATTTGTTAAAATATAGTTTGTACATTAATGCTTAAGTGAGGTTATCACTAAAATATGTAATGGGTAAATCATTGTAGCACTGTAGCTTGGTATAATAAGACTACTGTTGTCCTAAATACTACTACCTTAAACCGGATTTATATTAAAATATAATGTGATAAATTGCACCATGCTATCGACTGGTAACAACGACATAAAGAACGGTCGTAATAACGGAATGACGTTTGGCACCCGCAGACCTGCAGGTCCGGTTGTAGCTAGCAGCAAGGTGTAGGATAGTCAATCCAGTATAGATCTATACGCAAACTCAACGCTCTCCCTCCAAGAGAATTCTGGCTACAACTCGGGCCATGACATTTAAGGCATGCTCCGATACAGTGGATCACATTTGTTATCGTATTCTTGCATATGTGATGAAATGTTTCTCGTTCTAGTATAGTTGTATATGTTCTCATAGTATAGTTGTATATATTCTCTTCCTAGTATAGACTCATGAATGAACTGACTCATTGATCTTAGCAGTTGTAATAGTATGATTATGTGTTACCCCGATGGTAACTTGCTAACTGTGCGTCTAGTATGTATGATTATGGAAGTACTTTCATGTCTATATATGTATATTTGATATATAATTAATATGGAAACGACCTTCGGATGGTCACCCGAAATTCCACCAGACCACATCCAAATCGAGGAAAAGGAAATAGGGTGGATGGCCTTCCTAAGCCCTTTAAACATTATTTATACATCTATACATATATGGGCATACAAATTATAATATAAAAGCATAAATAAGTTTTTATAAGACATTTGAAACATAAGTATTATTTTTAAAGAAAGATCGACTTGATGTCAATCCATAGAACAAATTGAAGGCGTAGGGTTGGTTAAAACAGTTTAAGTATAAGGAACATTGGTTTAAATCACAGTTGTAATATAACTTGAAAAGTAAATGGGTTTGTAAAACATTTTGAAGTAAAACGGTTTGATAGACAGTTTGAACAGTGATAAAATCGCTGGTTTTCCCTAGTTATTAATCACACGTGATTAATGCAATCACATGTGATTGAAGCAATAACTATAAGTATTTAGCTTGTATCCCCCCCCCCCCTTGAAAGCATATAAAAGCATTTAGAATATTTAAAAAGGTTGATTAAGGGGTATGAAACTCACTTGATTGATTGAAGAAAGCGAGATGGAAAACCAGGCAGAGTTTCGTCTCGGAAAACGGATTTTTCTCGGGATTCTCGGGAATCTCGGGAGTAAAATCGACCCTCGGGACTTGAGCAAAAAGACCAGAGCTTCAGGTTTTAACGGGCACGGAAATCGAGGCAAGATCGTGAGAGAAAAGAGAGAAGTGAGCAAAATTTTCGGAAAGCCTCGCATTCTATTTATAGGAAGGCTGAACCGCCTCCGTACGCGGGGCGTACGCTCGTACGCAGCGCGTACGCGTACGTCATGCATGACCGAAGCCTCGACTGCCTCGGCTTCGGATGGGACGGGTAGCTGGGTACGCGGGTCGGATGGGTCGGGTACTTCGGACGGGTCGGACGGCTCGGATAGGGCGACGTGGACGATCAGAGGCCAAGTCTCTCGGGTACGCGGGGCGTACAGGGGTACGCAGCGCGTACCCGGATGAGGACGCTGACTCCTCTTCGGATAAGGTCCGAAATTTTGATTTAAATAAATATATAATTTATTTAATAAACTTCAAAAATTCATATCTTCTTCATACGAACTCCGTTTTCGATGGTCTTTATATCCACGCGAAGGTGAGACTACGCTCTACAACTTTCGTTTAGACTCCGATGGCAAATTCCGAAATTATTTTTTTATTATTTATTTTAAACCCATCGTGTTTAAGGAATTTCTTTGAAAATTCATAACTTCTTTATCTGATGTCGGTTTTTGCCAGACTTTTTACCGCTGGAATACCATTGTCGAGACCTTCGATTCTCGTTTAGGTCATTCCGGCCAAAAGTCGCTCGATCTCCGATTCGAGTTTTTAGTTGTCTGTTGCTAAGCCGAACTTGGAAAAATCATAACTTCGCTATATGAAGTCGGATTTGGGCGTTCTTTTCACGTACGATCATGGTTCAAAGACATTTAAACATAGAAGGAAATTAAATAGAACTTTTTGTACATTTTATTATGAGAGTAAATTTTATTACTCAAAAGTGGTTACAAAACTTGACCCTTTTTGGTCATTACAAAGAGTTGAAATATCGGGTTGTCACAATAGACCTGAACTATTTGCCTACCGAACAATTTTTAAATATATGAAGTTTAAGTAGGACAAAACAGTCGGTGAACAGACCACACTTTTTCCGTAGAAAGCTGATTTTTAAATTTAAATATGTTTAGTGACATAACTTGTATTTTTAGGTTGCAAAGCCTTTAGATCATCCAAATAATATTTGTTTACTTGTATTCCGTCCACCCCTAAAAACTTGGAAAAAATAAAAAAATGAAGGGGTATGAACTCACATTGAGTGGATTTCTTAGTGGATCTAGAGATGAAGATGAAGATCCTCAAGCTTAGAACACTTGAAGATGGTTGAAGAATACTTAAATATGGTAATACCCTATGGATAATAACACATATAAAGGTGTGCAAATGGAACAAAACTATTATTTTTATGTGTAGAATCACTAGATCTATGGAGAAAAGCTTACCGAAAATTGAAGAACCAACTTATGGAGAATTAATCTTGATGGAACTTGAGTTGTTATTGAAGAAGAAGATGAAGAAATGAAGAAGATGGAGATGTTCGCTTGGTTGTATGTTGGGTATAGCCTAGTTATTTTTGATGGGTTTTAGCCATAAGAACTTTCCTATGTGCGCATGCAAAACCCTAATGCTTGGGTCTAGGCTTTCTAATTAAACATGCTTTTGAATCCAAGACTTCTAACAACTAATTGAGTATAAGAACAATACAAAATCAGATCTAGAGGTTTACCTTTGAATCTCTTGTTTGATCTTGTTGTCTTGGAGCTCTAGAGTAACAATTGTCACTCCTCTAATTGCTTACAAACACCAACTAGCAAGGAGGATGATTTGAGAGAGAGGTTAGGAAGAAATCGGCCAGGGGTACTCTACTTTAGATGAGATGCCGATTTCCCTTGCTCAAGGGATCTATTTATACTTGTAGACTCCTTAGGGTTTCACCTTTAAACCCTAGTTGGATAATCTTTCCTTAAAGCAATCCAAATCCTTTCCTTAGATAAGCCTTGGACGATTTTCAGCTATCCTAAGCCCTAGAATCCGTCCATCCCTTATCCCTTAAGGATATACAGTCTAAAGTGTAACTATCAAAAAATTGACAATTTATACCCTCTTATTTAATTAATCTCTTTAAGTCACCAAATTAATACTAATTAATTTATGACTTATATTAATCAAATAACAATATTATTATTCCATTTATTATTCTCATAATATATTAATAATATTTATTCTCTCATAATAAATCATCCTATCAAGTTGCTATGGTGAAGGCAACCCAAAAGGACCATGCACAATCGGGTCAAATACTTGCCTAATATAGTTGCAGCCTTAGACACTATTCCAACAGTCTCCCACTTAGATAAGTCTAGTAACTATATGCACAAGTACAATCCGATTCGCAATCGTAGCTCTCAAAAACGCTGTCAAACTCTGATCTAATCAATCTTGTCCTTTAGATAAGGGATCGTAAAGTCCTATGTTAGATATCATGCTGACAATTCTATGGAATGATTAGTCAAGCATTTAGGTTTCTCGATCTCTGATTTATTTGACACATAACTTAATCGAACACATCAATTCAGTTCTGACCGGGCCCGGCACATAAGTCAAATAAAATCATCGAGCGGTCGAGATATCGCTTTTTCCATCTTAGGATAAAAGTTACAGATAAACTTCGACTTATATGCATTTACTTATTCATTAATCAACTATACACAACAATGCGTTTTATAACATCGAGTTACTGATGCGTTTTCGCATTATCAATGTACAATCAATTAACAAATAACAAACCATATATCTAGGTTTTAAGACTATATGATATTATCGTCTTGCGATCACCCTTTTATATATCATATTCCATAAGGTGATTCCAGCAAGCGCGGGTTTGTTCCAATGCTCAAAACCAGTTCATAAGCACTCATGAACGTCGCAGCAACCCTTTGCTATGTCTAATCCCATTTAGACAATCTACGCACCAATTCATGACAATCTTCATTCATATCTACTTCCAACATATGAACGATTGTGGACAATTTGAATAATTCGATTATTCTTAATAAACTCTATTATTCTGGAAGTTAAAACATGCAAAGTGAAACAATAGTTAAACAATTAACATAAGACAGTAACATTACTCATAAATAAAACTCCTTTATTTAATCATCAAATGTTAATTACATTTATCTATTACACGTTTCTAATACTATCTAATCTATGCTAATATCATCCTTCAGCCCAATACTCCTAGCATGCTATAAGTGCTTAACCCTACTTAGTCCCTTCGTAAGCGGATCTGCTGGGTTATCTTCTGATGATATCCTCTTCACTACGAGTTGTCCTTCTTCTACACGATGTCTAATAAAGTGATATTTTCTATCGATATATCTAGATCTACCATGATCCCTCGGTTCCTTGGTCAAGGCAACCGCTCCTTCATTATCATAGAAAATCTCCATGGGCTCCTTTATGGCGGGTACAACTCCAAGATCACCGATGAAGTTCTTCAACCATATTGCCTCCTTCGACGCTTCGCTCGCTGCAATGTACTCTGATTCGCACGTTGAATCAGCTATGGTTTCTTGCTTGGAACTTTTCCAAGTCACTGCTCCTCCATTCAAGGTAAAGACCCAGCCCGACTGTGAACGGTAGTTGTCCCTGTTGGTCTGAAAGCTAGCATCACTATACCCTCGCACCTTCAAGTCATCACTCCCTCCGAGGACTAAGAACCATTCCTTCGTCCTCCGAAGGTACTTAAGGATATTCTTCACCGCAATCCAATGGGCTCTGCCAGGATTTCCTTGATATCTGCTAACCATGCTCAAAGCAAAGGCTACATCAGGGCGAGTACAAGTCATAGCGTACATGATTGAGCCAACTGCGGAAGCGTATGGTACTCGGCTCATTTTTGCTATTTCAGCTTCGGTACTCAGACTTTGAGTCTTACTCAACTTGGCATTACTTTGTATCGGTAATTCTCCCTTCTTCGAGTTTTCCATACTAAAACGTTTTAGTACCTTCTCTAAGTAAGTGTTCTGAATAAGTCCTATTAGTCTCTTACTTCTTTCTCTTACTATCCTTATTCCCAAAATATAGGAAGCCTCTTCGAGCTCCTTCATAGCGAAGCACTTCCCAAGCCAGGACTTAACTTCCTGCAGAGTCGGGATGTCATTTCCTATGAGTAATATGTCATCGACATATAGAACGAGGAAACTTACTATACTCCCACTGGCTTTGACATATACACACGATTCATCTTCGCTTCGTACAAATCCAAACTCTTTGACTTTCTCATCGAAACAAAGATTCCATCTGCGAGATGCTTGCTTAAGTCCATAAATGGACTTCTCAAGCTTACACACTCTATTCGGATGCTTCGGATCCACAAACCCCTCTGGCTGAGCCATTTAAACATCCTCAGCCAACTTCCCATTAAGGAAAGCGGTCTTGACATCCATTTTCCAAATCTCATAATCATGAAATGCGGCAATCGCTAGCATCACTCTAATAGATTTTATCTTTGCAACTGGTGAGAAGGTCTCATCATAGTCAACTCCGGGAGTTTGAGTAAAGCCCTTCGCGACCAATCGCGCTTTATATGTGCGTACGTTTCCATCCACGTCGGTCTTCTTCTTGAAGATCCATTTGCACCCAACGGTCTTACGTCCCTGCACATAATCAACCAAATTCCAAACTTGGTTATCATACATGGATTGGATCTCGCCATCCATTGCCTCTTTCCATTTCACAGACTCCAGGCCTGCCATGGCTTCCTTATAGCTATTAGGTTCATCAAGATTTATTAGTGTACCATCACTAATATACGTATCCCCTTCGGTAGTAATATGAAAACCATAAAACTGGGGTTGAACTCCAACTCTATCGGAACGTATAAGGGGTAAGGACTCGTCAATCGTTTCAACCGGAGTTTCCTCCTCGGGTTGAGTGCCAGCGGTAGAGGTTCCTTCATCTATCGATTCTTGAATCTCTTCAAGTTCAATTTTCCTCCCACTGTCTCCTTGGCCTATGAGTTCTCGCTCTCGGAAAACCCCTCTCCTTGCAACAAAGACAACATTGTCCTTCGGTCTATAGAAGAGATATCCAAAGGATTTCTGCGGGTAGCCGATGAAAATACATCGCTCACTACGAGGTTCGAGCTTGTCGTGAGTATCTCGTCTTACGAAAGCCTCGCAACCCCAAACCTTGATATGTGCCAACGAGGGAGCTTTCCCTGTCCACATCTCGTGAGGTGTTTTGGCAACCTTCTTATTAGGGACTCGGTCAAGGATATGGGCGGCAGTCTCTAAGCCATACCCCCAAAAAGAGATAGGTAGTGAAGCACGAATCATCATAGAGCGAACCATATCCAATAAGGTTCGATTACGCCTTTCTGCCACACCATTCAATTGTGGTGTCCTAGGTGGCGTCAATTGTGAAACTATTCCACACTCCTTGAGATAATCGTGGAATTCAAGACTTAGGTACTCTCCTCCTCGATCGGATCGAAGCATCTTGATTTTCCTGCCCAATTGATTCTCCACTTCACTCTTGAACTCTTTGAACTTTTCAAAAGTTTCTGACTTTTGCTTGATCAAATAGATATACCCATATCTACTATAGTCATCGGTAAAAGTCACATAGAAGCGGTTCCCATCCTTCGTGGTTGATCTAAACGGTCCACATACATCGGTATGTATTAGGTCCAATAGACCCTCACCCCTTTCACACGTACTCGTGAATGGTGACTTAGTCATCTTTCCAAGTAAACAAGATTCACATGTGTCGTCTTCCCTAAGGTCGAATGACTCCAACACTCCATCCTTTTGGAGTTGGGCTATGCGTTTCTTGTTGACATGTCCAAGACGACAATGCCACAAGGATGCTCTATCCATACTATTGGAAGAATCTATGTTCAAAACATCATTTCCTAAGTTATCAACAATCATAACAGTTTCATAAATTCCATTACATGGTATAGCTTCAAAATAAAAGACACCATTTATATAAGCTAAAATAGAACCATTCTCATTATTAAAAGAAAATCTAAAACCTTGTCTAAAGAAACCATGAAATGAAATGATGTTTCTAGCCATTTATAGTGAATATCAACAATTGTTCAAATCTAAACTTAAACCATTCCTAAGCACTAAAGAATATACTCCAATCTTGGTCATAGGCGACAATCTTCTGTTCCCCATGATTAGATTTATTCTTCCAGCCTCCACATCCTTATTTCTTCTTAGTCCCTGCACATTAGAACAAATGTGGTAACCACAACCGGTATCAAGAACCCAAGAAATAGCAAGAGATGATTCGTTAGATTTAATTATGTATATACCTGCGGAAGATGGCTTGATCTTTCCTTCCTTGATGACTTGCAAGTACTCTGGGCAGCTTCTCTTCCAATGTCCTATCTTGTGGCAGTGGTGGCACTCTGCCTCCTTCGGGTTAGGGTAGGGTTTAGCAGGATCAACTTTGGTCCCACTTGAAGAGGCACCATCTCAAGCTTTAACCTTACGATAGTTCTTAGACGAAGCCTTCCTCTTCTTTCCCTTTCCTTGTCCAATAGCTAAGACAGGAGCAGCGGGTGGATTGGGAGTTGGTGCAACAGACTTGTCCTTGAAGTTGCTCTCAGCGATCCTTAAGAGACCTTGGAGTTTGCTTAGGGTGACCTCCTCTTTGTTCATGTGGTAGGTCATCCTAAATTGATTGTAGCTTAGAGGCAAAGAGTGAAGCACCATGTCGATCGCCAAGTCTTCCCCAAAGTCAACATTCAACTTGCGAAGGCGGTCGACATACCTTTGCATCTTTAGCAGGTGCACGGTAAGAAACTCTCCATGACCCATCTTAGCGGAAATCATGTTAGTGAAAATCTCATAACGCTCTTGTCTCGCGTTTTGGTGGTATCTCTCCAATAAGTCTTGATGCATCTCGTACGAGTACATGTCCTCATAGGACTTTTGGAATTCGGAGTTCATGGTGGCTATCATGATGCAATGTACCTTCGTTGCATCGCGCTCATGAGTTTCAAAAGCGGTCATTTTAGCTGGAGTAGCGTTTTCAGGGTTAATTTTCTCGAGCTTCTCATCGAGTACATACTCCTTATCCTCATAGCGAGCAATAGTGCGAATGTATTTTATCCATTCGCTAAAGTTCGTTCCATCGAAGGTGACCTTTTGACAAAGGCTCATCAATGTGAATGAACTAGCAACAACGTTGTTTGCGTTCAACATCTACAAATAGAAAGGACAAAGATAGATTAGAATATGAATCCCTAATTATCACCCAATAAGAAAAATTAGGGCTAGGATCCAACAACAATATTTACATATTAGAAAAGGGATTCCGTAATCCAACATGCAAATAATATGAAGGTAAGTGAATGACGATTCACTAATTCTCCACCATAAAAACATAACTTTAAGTCCTAAATGTATTGAGAATTCCTAGGTTCGGATGAGATTCATTGAAACTATTCAATGGCATGTTTAAATCTCGATATGTCCCTCTTGTTTGTGACTGGGATACCGAGGATCACAAAGCGGGTGTGAATTACCATGCAAATTCACATGGTGTCTTCATTGTAACGATCACCTATTCGATGTGCCGGTAAACCACACACGCTCCATCGAACTATGATAAACAATGAATCACCTTTTGCCACCTTTTCTTAGAACCAATTATTGTGCCGGTAAACCACACACGCTCCACTAAGTTCTTAGCAAGGGTGCAAAGTGTAATTTCATGGGATTGCACCAATTCACTTTTCCTAAAGTAACTAAGATTGGGAAATTTTAAAATGTGTAGTTACTTTGTATTTCATATTATACTTTTAATGAGAGGATGAGGTTTCCCTATCCTACCCGTTCGGCTAACGACCCTCCACCGATCAAGCAAGCGGTGGGTGTGAGTGTACACCCATTAAGCGCCATTTTATAGGCCACAACCTTATACCCACCTTATAGACCGACTTCGTGAATGAGGCCTACTAACGGTAAGACTAGCATTTTAGTTATACATATATATATATATATATATATATATATATATATATATATATATTAATCTTGCAATATTATATTAGTATAGGGTTGTATTTTAAAATTTTAAAATTCTAGGGTTTGAAATTTAAATTTCCTAAATTAAAACTTTTAATCACAAATCATAAATTTCAAAACTTGAGGACAAGTTTTAAACATTTAAAACATGGATGATCAAATAACAAATAATCTCAATTAACAATTAATTCCATAATTATCCATATTTGATTTGTTTAATGATTTCTTGCAAGATAATTACCAATTTAATCAAAATAATTAATTAATTATCACATAAGGAAATTAAATATTTTATTAGTTGATAAATATCTTTAATTAGATCAAGATTATAGTCATATATATCATAAAATCGGCTTAAGGTTGATCTAATATGATAAAGGCAAGTTTCCATAAGATAAATATCAAAAAATCCCGAATCTGGCCCTTCCTGACGCTCGAACTCGTCGAGTTCCCAATTGGACTCGTCAAGTCAGGCCAACTCCTCGAGTCCACCATGGGACTCGTCGAGTTCATGACACAGAAACACAAAATTCGAATTCTGCAAACAAGTTTCAAACAAACAAGCAACAATTTAATAGAAACCAATCTAGGCTCTGATACCACTGATGGGTTTTAGCCATAAGAACTTTCCTATGTGCGCATACAAAACCCTAATGCTTGGATCTAGGCTTTCTAATTAAACACACTTTTAAATCCAAGACTTCTAACAACTAATTGAGTATAAGAACAATACAAAATCAGATCTAGAGGTTTACCTTTGAATCTCTTGTTTGATCTTGTTGTCTTGGAGCTCTAGAGTCACAATTGTCACTGCTCTAATGGCTTACAAACACCAACTAGCAAGGAGGATGATTTGAGAGAGAGGTTAGGAAGAAATCGGCCAGGGGTACTCTACTTTAGATGAGATGCCGATTTCCCTTACTCAAGGGATCTATTTATACTTGTAGACTCCTTAGGGTTTCACCTTTAAACCCTAGTTGGATAATCTTTCCTTAAAGCAATCCAAATCCTTTCCTTAGATAAGCCTTGGACGATTTTCAGCTATCCTAAGCCCTTGAATCTGTCCATCCCTTATCCCCTAAGGATTTACAGTCTAAAGTGTAACTATCAAACAATTGACAGTTTATACCCTCTTATTTAATTAATCTCTTTAAGTCACGAAATTAATACTAATTGATTTATGACTTATATTAATCAAATAACAATATTATTATTCCATATATTATTCTCATAATATATTAATAATATTTATTCTCTCATAATAAATCATCCTATCAAGTTGCTATGGTGAAGGCAACCCAAAAGGACCATGCACAATCGGGTCAAATATTTGCCTAATATAGTTGCAGCCTTAGACACTATTTCGACAATTTTTTGGGTAAAGATTTTCGGTGGGCAAAGGGGAGACATCCTTGTCTCTTATGAGCGTTTTAGGCCGGGTATGGAATTTGTCGTATTTGGTGACGAATTCACCAAAATTTTGTATTTGCAACATTTGTTTTGAATTTGCCATGTAGTATAAGGATTATGAATTCCATTACATCGTGTTATGAATATTATTTATACTAAAATAATATAAAATTAAATTACCGAATTGTTACGTGACTAACATTGTTTAGGGTTTATGTTTGATAATTTCCAATAAGAGTGGTACTTTGTATTATATTGTAAATTGTAAATTGGACGCATTAGGGAATATCACAATTCACCTAAAATTCTAATACAAGTTGAGTTGACCTTGTTGACTTTGTTTGACCAAAATTGACGATTATCACACATACTCACTCATGAAACTTCCACTAACCCTACAGCCGCTTGTGTATGCTAATTATACATAACACTAGATTCGATAGACAATTAAATAATCAATTCTACGCTAAGCCCACAACTAGAAACATAACAGGAAATAAGGCTAAATAAAACATTCTCAGGCTATAAGATCTTAGTAATGTATAACTATGATGCATACACTAAGTAACTATATTAAAAATATCAGTTCCATATAACATAACAATAAATTCTCCTATGTTATCAGGCATCATACATAATGCAATTCCTGAAGATCCCAAACCTACATATTAGCATGCAATTCTATTATTTCATCAATACACAAAACAAGTGTGGGCATCTTGAGGTACACCTTATGATGGGTTTTGAGCACTACAACATTCCTATGGTGTACATGAAACCATAATGCTTTGGATCTAGGTT
This sequence comes from Lactuca serriola, assembly GCF_051521515.1. Lineage (NCBI taxonomy): Eukaryota > Viridiplantae > Streptophyta > Magnoliopsida > Asterales > Asteraceae > Lactuca > Lactuca serriola. The sequence continues at coordinate 37,408,417 of NC_136416.1, forward strand.
TTTCTCTATTGAACATGCAAATAAAAACTCCAAAGCAACAACCCTATAGACTAGCATACGATTTTGAAAATTTATATGTAAAATAGGGTTAGAATAATACCTCACTTGTTATATTGTAATAACAAGAACAATCCTTGCTTGATCTTGACTCTTGAAAGCTTAGTGCCCCAAGTGTTACACCTCTAATGGAGTCACAAACACTTAATGCATTGGATGACTTGGAGAGGTAAGGAAAATCGGCCAGGGTTCTTCTTAGAATGCTTAGTGTCAAAAATCCTAACTTGAGGGTTTTTAAATAGTTGTGTCTGCTAGGGTTTTCAGTTGGAAACCCTAATACCTTACTTAGGCACCAAACAACCAATGGGCTCCCTCCTTAGAGCTCTTGGACGAAATCTATATAGGGGCTCCCTATAGGATTTCGTCCACTCCACTCTATAGAGTACATCACCCCAGTTATGCAACTATCAATAAATAGCACAACCAGTCCCTCCATTATTAATCAGTCCTTTAACCCTAAAATTAATACTAGATTAATTTTTGATTAATTACTAATTAATAATATGATTTCTAAATAATATATTAATCTTATAATATATTAATAAAATCATTTTGAGTACCAATTTATTATTCATATAATAAATCCTACTCTCTCTCTCTCTCTATCTCTCTCTCCACTTGTCATCCTATCAAGTTGCATGAGTGAAGGTAACCCAAAAGGACCATGCTCATAGTTAAATCAAGTATATACCAAAAATAGTTATGGGCTTACACATCTAATCCAACACCTTCTTGCTCCGGCTGATCGTACACATCACATCCTTCCTTGGTTACGTTGTGAATGAGGACGAGATAACGAATGCGGAATCTGAAGAACAATCATGAATCAATCACCATCATATGCAAGTAATTTGTCAAAGGTTTTGTGTATATTGATTTTGATATGAATGTACAAAGAAACCCCTAATCAGGAAAAAGCTTACATCAAAAGCTAATCTAAAATTATTTATAGGGAACATAAAATATTTACCAAAAATATAAAACCCTAAAAAGGCTACCTTAAATAGCCAAAGATGCCGAATCAGTTTCAATATCTCAAATACTCAACAATCTCCCCCTAGATGTTGAAACTGATGAAGATCATAATTTTCGATCTTCTTGGCATTTCTCTCCCTAAATTGTGAGACTCATCAGTACACGGGGACTTCAAAGCGAGAGAAACAAATATCATCTTCCACATACGAACTCCCCCTTGAATAATCATCACTCCTTAAATCTTCAACAAATACCATGGAGAGAATCCAGAAAGTTAAGAAGAATCATCAACAATCTTCGTTGTCTCATGGAGAGAATCCAGAAAGTTAAGAAGAATCATTAACCCTTATTTCTTTAAAGTTCCAAAACTAGCCCCTGTTAAAAGTACACTTTACAACTAGCACCTACTATTGACTGAAACATGTCAGAATTGCATGCCTTTTTGTAGAAATGTCCTTTTCAGCCCATCTTTTCAACTTTTCATCATTTTGTCATTTCTAACCATTGAAAATCAATAAAAATTGATTTCTTCAACAAAATTTCACCATTTTAATTGAATTTTCATGGGCTTTCACCAGATTTTATCCCCCTTTTCAATTTTTTTATTTCATTTATTTATATTTTTTTGATAAAGGTTTTATGAAACCTTTGGTACCCATTTATGATTGAAGATTAATGAAGACTTTTTGCGTACCCACTTCTTTGAAGAAAAACGATCATCTTCTGAGAACGACATTCACTCTTTAGTTGGAAAACAAAAATTTCCTAAAATTTCATTAAACCAACCAAATACTCTTTTCTCTTTTCTCCAACTTCTAGCAACTTTATCTGAAGAAAAATGAGAATTGAAGTTTCTTTAAACATGTTTGACTTCAATTTTCTGAACCTTTTCAAAAGATTGAGGGAATTTTACATGGGCATCCAAACCTTCTTCATTTTACTCTTCTTATTCTTCTTATTCTTCACCTTCTTCTTTCTTTTCAGATTATGAGGCTTCAAATATGATTTTTGGATCTAAACATGTTTATTACATTTCGTGATCTGAACATTAGATGTCTTTTGAACACAATCATCAGGGGTTTGGTAAGTCTAAATATCTTCTATTATTGACTTTCAGTAAGGAACCATTCCTTCAAAAGAATCATCAGAACAAGAAAATCATCTGTTTGGGTTCCAATAGAACAATACTTCTTCAATTTCACGATTTCATAAAAATTTCTTTGAGATTCGTCTTCAGAAATACCGAGTTTGGAATGTAACACTTATGAAAAACTTGAACTACTGGACTCCCCCTCGATAAGAACATCTAGAGTCATCTTTTCTTCAGAAAGATGAAGAACGTTATGAACTTCACCAAGAACACCAAGACCACCCTTTTGATTTTGAACATCTTCTTCTTTTCTTTTTCTTTCTTTCTCTAATTATTCTTCTTTTTCCCGTTCTAAATGAGTTTTGATAATACGAAATTATTCGAACACAAGCTCATTTTCTTCCAAAAACTTTATAATTTGCTTTTCTATATTTATCAAATATGCATATTTATTAATCTCTCCATCCACTAAGAGATTGTACAAATCAAAGACACTTTGAGAACATTTTATTAGACCATAAACATGATACCAATGATCTGTATTTGAAAGTCTAAATTCCGTATCTGTATCTTTTATTCCTAATTCTTTAATCGAAGACAACAACTCTAAAACTGAAGAGTTCATCACTCGCACCCATAGGCTCCAAAACACAAACCGAACATTCGGATCACTTCTAATACATCACTCGCACCCAAATGGGCCTAGATATCACCTTTTCGAAAGCCATAATGCTTATGAAGACCAACCTCCGAGTCACAGCCGCAGACTAGGAGTCAATTCGGAACAGGGCGTTACAACTCTCCCCCACTTAAATTAGATTTCGTCCCCGAAATCATTCGTTACCATCCCTGATATACCAGACGACTTGAAAAATGCGGCCACAAACCCAAAAATACCATAGCATTCCTAAGATCTAAGTTCCATAATGGTCTGTCTCCGTGACCGACCACCTTCACTGCAATGTTACCAAACTCAAACCTCGTCGAACAACTACTCAACCACATAACTTCCAACTCTGATGACTTTGATGCAACCTCTAAAGAAAAAGTCCTTAACCATAATCCCGCTGCAGGAGTCTTATACTTGACAGAAGGCTCAGATAATCCTTTGGGTAGAAGATTCATCCCCACAACGGTTAGACTCATACGAGAGCTTCGCACCAAGGTCAAATTAACTACTCTGAGATTATTTAATCCCATAGCGATTGACTTGTCACTTCCTAATCTATCAGTTACTCCATCTATACCTGCAAACTTGAATCACTAATACTGTCTGAGACACTGAACTGCCTGAAACAATGAACTGTCCGAAACACCAAACTACCTGAAACGCTGAACTGCCTGAAACACTGAGCTGCCTAAAACGTTGAACTTCCTGAAACAACACGCTGCCACATGACTGCTTCCCCAAGGTCTACCGGGACCTCTCTAATTAAGGTCTCATAACTAGATTAGCAAGTCTAATTCATCTGGGGAAAACCATAAACCAATCTATGGATTTGCCCCGCCCCCACTGCTGCACCCGAACTGGTGGGTATCACTATTCCTTCTGCGATCTAACGACACTCCCATGCTATCAACATACCTAGTGAGTGCCACAGCTACGCCCACAAACTCGCAACAGTCTAGCACTACCTTTCAACCTTGTGATTGCTACGGCTACGCCCACTGACTTACAACACCCCAACACTCTCTGGCTACTAGTGAATGCTACGACAACACCCGCATACTTACAACACCCTATCATTATTTGACTGGTAGTGAATGCTACGGCTACACCTGCAGACTTACAACACTCTATCACTATCTGACTGCTAGTGAATGCTACGACCACACCCGCAGACTTACAACACTCTATCACTATCTGACTACTAGCGAATGCTACGGCTACACCCACAGACTTACAACACCCTATCACTATATGACTGCTAGTGAATGTTATGGCTACACCCGCAGACTTACAACACTCTATCACTATCTGACTGCTAGTGAATGCTACGGCTACACCCACAGATTTACAACACCCTATCATTATCTGATTGCTAGTGAATGCTACGACTACACCCGCAGACTTACAACACTTTATCACTATCTGACTGCTAGTGAATGCTATGGCTACACCCGCAGACTTACAACGCTCTCATGTTGTGTTGAACACGCACTCGACCTAACACTCAACTGAACTTGAGTCTTAAATAGGGCTTTATCCGGGTTCCTGAAACCTGCTATCCAAAGCCAAGGAAAAACGTAAACCAATTGTTGGAACGTTTTCTGAACTCCTAACACATCCAATCCTCAATCAAGACAACCACTCGACCGTCTTCCGTCCTGACGGAAAAATCTCCAGTCTGGTCTCCCAAACCATTCATCAGCTAATCGTGCATACCCGAACTCAACGTTGGGAAGCTTCCTAACTCCCCACTCATGTGCTCCTCTATCCAAACAGCCACTTCGGCTGCTTTCCTTCTCAACAATGATACGAACCCAATCCATTCTCGCACTTACTTCTGCTTCTAACCACTCGGGTGGTTCTCCCCCACTTTGATTCCACTAGCTCCTTACAACTTACAACTTGAAAAGGATTCTCATCCTTCTCTCCATCTAATTGGTCGATCTGCTGACAACAAATACTTACTATTGCTAGTGCTCCAAAACTAACGAATACTGAATCTGAACCACTCTAAAAGACTAATAGGATACCTCCCGAGCCCCTCCCACACTTGCTACAGTGATTGCATCCTGAGAACCTGCTCAAAAGGGAAACATCTTCGAACTACTAATCTAACATCCAAGGTATGCAGATGGCATATAACTTAATCATAAGCAGGAAACAGAATATTTTGAAATACATTTACTAACACCAATGAAGTATCATAACAATCATAAACAGAAGTTGAATTTGAAATACATACTAGTGATCTATTGCGACTCGATCTTGACTTCCTGCAGAACCATGGCCGTTGGAACTAGAACTACCTCTCTCTGCCGAAGTATCTGTGATGAAACCTGAGCTGCCTTAACCACTACACCAGGGCAACTTCCCCTGATATGTCCGGGCTGATGACAACGTTGGCACAACTCTACCTCCAATGTGCATTCCCGACGATTGTGACCCTTCCACTCGCACTTGCTGCACTTAGACCTAATGTGAACATTCTCATGTGTCCCTTCATCCCTTGCACACCCTCCACGACCACTTAGGTCTCTTATGATGGCCATAGCAGTGTTCGACTTCTCAGATCGTTGAGCCTGACTAGAAGTCTGCTTCCTCTTCCCTAACTACACATCCAAACCAAACTCTTGTTCCGGAGTTACCCAGACTACCCCATCAACCGCCTGAATAGTCGTTATCTGACCCTGAAACCTATCAGTTACCTTATCAATAACACGCTAAATAATGTCGGGTAACTTCTCCATAGCAATATCGGCCCGGAAGGCCTTGAGGCGGCTATTCAAAAGCTACAAAATCCCTTTGTTGACCGTACTAAAGATCAGAGGGGTCTGGTCCAATATACGGTGTCTAATATCTGCTAATATAAACTCTCATCTACTCTCTGAGTTGCTCAGCTCCTGAACCCAAGCCTGATCCCTCACCTGCACCTGAAGTGTCACCATGCTACAAGCATACCGTAACTACCATCAGAATACTCATCACTACTGAGGGATCTCACACACTCACTGCAAGTTCCCTGGTTTTATCTCAGCCCTTTTTGAATCGAGAACGGATCCTCTACTTTCAGTATTATGGGACCATACTACCTTCCACATCTACCCGTACTTTCCTCAAGAATTGCCTCAACTCCACCAAGTCACTTCCTCAAACTGGTATTTCTCTCTGCTACTCTCACCCTAGGCTTGCCCTAGGGTAACCTCCAACCCGCACCCATTCCTCAACTACTGAAGGTATCTTCATAATGCCAATTAGCCGCTACCTGAATACCATAACATGTGACAGGGCTCAGATAAGCCTTCGAGTAAAGAACTTGTCCCTACAACGATTAGACTCAAACGAGAGCTGTGCAATAGGGCCAAATCCAGCACTCTGAGATTATTCAACCCTGATCACATGTGACTTGACGTATTCACCTAATGGCTAACTCCCATCACTCAGAGTTCCATAAAGCAAAAAGCAAGTAGCATTCAGACATTGGAAAATCTAACCATCATATTCCAATCTAACCATTCTATCCTCTAATCAGGAATCTGTACATGCAATTCAAAGGCTCATATAATCTGGCATAACCTAAATAGGCTATCCTATCACTGATTGATCGGTACTAGAATGCAAGCCTACAAGCACATGCAATAGGCATATAAGTCATCTCTTCGTAGATCCTCAGCTCAAATCTAGCATGCAGTTCTCATATTTATAACATAACATAACATAAACTTGTATGGATAATTTGAGAGTACTTACTTGAGCTCGGCTAATTGCATGCACCACACCCTTTTCTATTTTCAAAGTTCTTTTCTTTCTCTTTTCAAACTCTTTTCAAACTTCTTTTTAAAAAGGGTTTTACTTTTGAAAATTTTCATGCCAAGTCCTTAATTTAAGTTTAGACACACCCGGGAGTGTGCCCGAATACCTCAAACCAAGGCTCTGATACCAACTTGAAACATCCCAAAAATATGGTCTAAAAATTTCGTTTTCCAAAATCATTTAATAAACATAAACATCATCACCATTGTATAAAATCATAAACCATGTATCTCAAAATATCATAAAATCTGTCAACGTATCACAATCTCATATAAAATATCAGAGTAAACTCCCAGGGTAAGAAAAATGTGGTGTGTGCCATGCGATCATTCCGAACCCTTCCCTTTTGCTAGCTGAAGTACCTGAAACCAAAACTAAAACTGTAAGCACGAAGTTTAGTGAGCTCCCCCAAACTACCACATACCATACACTTAATATATAAAAAAATAACATAGCTCTGGGACTACTCCAAACTGCATCGGGACGAATACCGACATCGTCTTACCCGACATTGGACTCTTGCCCAACATCCGACCGCATCGGGCATCGAGCTCACCCCAATATCGGGCTTACCTCGACACATACACAACATAACATAACATATATCATAAACACATAATCTGCATCGGGATTTCCTCGACATCGGACCGAAGCTCAGAACATATAACATATAACATATAAACTAGCATATATCGGGCTTGCCCCAGAACACATAATACAAAACATATAACACGCATGAATCATAAAGACATCACGCGTACTTAACTACTTCTCGGGACCTCCCCGGCATCGGACCGAAGTCCGGAAACATATAAACTCCATCGGGCTAACCCCGACATTCTGCAACTACATAAACAGGGTGACATTGGTGCCTTAGACCCGTTCCTACTAGAGGAAAACTCACCTCTCAAACTAGATGCTGAAAACTCGGGTGAGGGTATCTCTGTCAGCTGCTCCAACGACTCCCCGACTATTATGAAAAAAATAAACACTTAGTCAAAAACTGAGAATCCATCTAAGGGTAAAATGACTATTTCCCCCTTTGATCTAAATTGGACCATGACCGAGGCCCAATCCTTTTTAATCTTTCCAAACTCACTAAGGCCCATTAAAGTCCTCCAATGGCCCAATTTTCTAAATTGGGCCCAACTCCTCAAATGGGCTTTCCACCCAAGCCCAAACTAGTCCTTGGCCCTTAATTGTCTCCTGGTGGCCCATCACGACCCAACATCTGCTAAGCCCAAAGATTGGCCCAAACCGAGGCCCAGTAACGTAAAGACCAAAATCTGAGTGTACGTTGAGCGTACTCTTTTGTACGCTGCACATACAACTTGCATGGCTTGTACGCTGCGCATACTGGCGGGTACGCCCAGCGTAATCTCCTGTTAAGCCATTTTCTTCAAACCTTTTAAACCCTTAAGACACTTCATCCAAACTACAGATCTGAGTCCAATAACCCTTCTTAACCCATAAAGTTGATCACTTGGTGGCTTGCACCCCACTAATGAGATCAAACTTGTAAAAATAGCAACTATCTTCATGGAAATGTCTAGATCTCTTGCATGGATGCAAATGGGCCTTTAAGATTGCAACTTTACTGATCAAGGGACTCAAATAGCTTCATGGGTGCCCACCCTAAGTCCAGAAACGAATTTGCACCATAAAAATCCATTCTTGAAACCAGAAAGGGACAATATCCATGAGAACCTAGATCTATGATGTAAAAGCACCAAGATGAGAACTTTATACCTTCAATAGGCTGGAAATGATGTAAAACCTCTGGATCTACAAACTCTCTTCAATCTCTTGCTTCTTCTCTAAACACCTTCTTCTTCAAAAACACCAAAATACTCCTCTAATGGCCATCCAAGCTCCAAAATCACTCAAATGAGGGCTAAGGGTCAATTTCTAGGGTATAGAGGGTGGAGGCCGAATATATTAGGGTTAGGTTTTGAGATAAGGTGCTTAAATAGGGTCCAAGACCCTAAAATAGGGTTCTGATCTGACTGGCGTACGCCCATCGTAATTCTGGTATGCCCATCGTACTCCAAAGAATATTCATGACCATCCTGGTCAATATGCCCAACATACTTCCGTCTTCACTAGTACGCCCCGCGTACTCTTTGTGTACGCCCCATGTACTCGGCTAAGCCTGAAAACCACGAAACTTCTGAAGGCCATAACTTCTTCGTTATAAACCCGATTCTAATGATACTTATATCCACAGAAAGGCGACGAGAAGCCCTACACTTCTATCAACTCATAAATTCCTTAAGAACTTCTGAACAAAAGTCCATTTCCACAAAAGCCCAAACTGATATTGTACCGAACACCCCTAGGCTCCAAAACACAAACCGAACATTCATATCACTTTTAAAACATCACTCACACCCAAATGGGCCAAGATATTACCTTATCGAAAGCCATAATCCTAATGATAACAAACCTCCGAGTCACAACCTCAGACTAGGAGTCAATTCGGAACAGGGCGTTACATAGTGACTTCCACTAAAGCACCACCACATGACATAACAAACAATAGCATGCAAATATTAGCTTTTAGTCTAACTGGACCGCCTCGTAGAGCCTACAACCTATTTGTATCTCTCTCTCCGAGCCTTCGACATGATTGGACCGCCTCGTAGGGCCTACAGCCTCTCCGGACCACTCTCCAAGTATATTGGCCTTCGGCACCAAGCAGGACCACCTCAACCCCTCCTTAATATGTCGACATATACAACAGATACACATAAACACATATCCAACAAATACATATAATCATACAAATATACTAATCTATCATATAACTAGCATAAAATCATCATATATACTAGGATATACATTCTAGTGTGCCGAAATTGGTGCCTTCAACCCACAAGTACAGTGAGGAAAACTCACCTGAATAGCGCGTCATCTAAACAATGAGTCCTTGTTGCAATTCCATGTCTGGAAAACAACGCAACCTTAGACGTTATCCCTATGTGTCGAATTCTCCTAAAGATCAAACATAATTATAATTATTTAGGCTAAATACTACTCCCTCCGTCCCAAATTAATAGTCAATGTTTCCTTTTTGGTTTGTCCCAAAATAATAGCCTACTTCTAATTACAAATATCTCTTTTACCAAAATACCCCTCATCTACCATGTCATTAAATGCAACAAAAGGATAGAATTAAATGCAATAGAAGGGTACAATTGCCATTTCATTTAATAAAGTTAGTGGTAATTAATGTTTCCTTAATCTGTGTTTTATGTTTGTGGACAATAATTCTGGCACAGAGGGAGTATATCTATTTATATTTTATTTAATGACTTTAATCACTATATTTACCTAGAACTAATCACATACTCGATCAATGAATGGATATCTCCCAATAAATTACATCATTCTAATATTCCTATATATTAGCAAAAATGAAAGTTATGATCCATTAAATTGTATTATCAATGGTTATGAAATGAGAAAATTCAGTAAACCTAGACTAGAAGAGTCTAAGTGTTGAAAATCCTAAAACAGAGTTTTAGAATCATCAAGTGGCAAGTAATGCGGAAAATAAAGAGGTGTGAATACCAAGTTAATAATTAAAAACGTTTTTGTATGTTCAAGATCAATAATTCAAAAGTGTCTCATATTCATAAAGATTCAGTTACAAGTGTTTGAATGTAAAGCAACTAAAACTCTCAAGTGGCTCTCTGAAAACAAGTCTATATAGGAATTGTGCAGAATAAGCAGGAATGAAGCAAGAAGATTAGAATTGAGCAGAAATCGTCAGAATTAAGAAACTTTATAATGGATCTTAAGGAGATTATTTATAGGCTTTGGAAAATCCCATGACATGGCTTGATCAATCAGGTGTTGACACATCATCATGACTTAGTCATCAGTTGACACCTTTGTTCTACTTAACAGAGCATGGATGGATTATTCCAATTCCATTAGTATTCCATTAGGGTTCCATCTAAGTTATGAGTCTTCATATTTCTTGAGCCTTCTTGATTAACATTAAAAATGTGATGAGCAACATGAGCACCATGTTGCTCAATTGTCTTCTAAGATGTTATCAACTTCCAGAAGTATCGTTGATCAAGTTGAGTTGTTTCTTGAATGTTGGAATGTGTCTTCAACTTGAAGATGTATAAATACGTGTTCATGATAGACCATGGACGAATTATATGTGCCATTGAGTACTTGGACGTGCATGATATGCCCTGTACAATATTATTGAGCCATCAATGTGATCATGTTGATCCATTCACTTAAGTTAATCCACAAAGTATTCATGTTGATCCATGATCCTCTTGTTGAGCCATAGAGTTGTGGATGAGCCAACAATGTTTCTGATGAGCCATAAGCATTCATGTTGAGCCATTAATGTCTTGATACTCCACATATGATCTATATGTACCATCTAAGATCATGATGATCCAACTTGTTTTTAGCAGGTGCTCCATGTAAGTTGAAAGTGATCAATGTTCATCAAGTGCTCCATGTCAACTGCAAGTGCTCCATGCCAACAACAAGTGCTCCATGTCAACAACAAGTGCTCCATGACCACTTCAAGTGCTCTAACATTTGATTCTTCAAATACTTGTTGAATCTTAAGGATCCTTCCAACCTGGAACATTCTGATAATGTTTGTTAGAGAGATATAGACATAGACTCAACTTATTTCAAGTGACAATCACATACAAATATTTTCCAACAGACCTTACCACTTAGTGAGCAATTTAATTATATAAACTAACAACTATTGTTTTTATATTTCATCAAAATGGGATTTCACATATTCAAACACTTTTAATGCCTTTTAGATTTAATTCATAACTCGATAGACCGAACTTACAAGCCATGAGCCCGCATGACATAAAATCATCCCATTTAAATTTAAAACTCATGAAATGGAGTTCGTGAAAATATATTAGCCCACAATCTTTATATTTAGAGAGTTGAGTCTATTTGAAAATCCAAAAAGTATAATATCCACATGAACCTAGCAAGTCCAATACTTTTACCTTAACGAAGGTACCTTTGCAGCAGACAATTAGGCATAACCTTCGACGATAACCCCCCTCACTAACGACGTCACTTCATCTGGTAGCGCACCACTACCTACGAAAACTAGAGTAAGCTCCAACCAAGACTAAAACTCACACAATGGAGATCTTGTTGCTATCAAAACTACAAACAAAATGCCATCGGAAGAGATAAGTTCTCAAGCTAGTCTCTTGGCTTATTTCTCTTCTATATCCCTTTCTCTACCAAACTCTTATTCACAGGTTTGTCGGGCGGTTACTAGAGTTGCAACGGAGGTCTCCAAGGAATGATGCAATACAAACCCAAATTAATGATGGGTCCACCATTGAATTGAAACTGGAAACGAACATAGGCTATTGCTTCCAATTAGCCCCTATTAGTTGTCAGAAAGAAGAGCAACAATAGCCACCCACATACTACTTGCCTTCTTCAGTTGTGTCGCCAGAAAATAGGGCTGATAGCTCTCCTTGGATCACCACCTATCAACTTCTACGTTTCAATCTCTCTCTCTCTCTCTCTCTCTCTCTTTCTTTCTTTCTTCCTCTCTCTCTCTCTCTCTCTCTCTCTCTCTCTCTCTTACGCCACAACCAGGAGCACACACTTACACCCAAAATTCTATAGCTAGCTAGGACTTATAAGAAGGAAACAACGCATGCATCTAAAAGAAGGCAGAAAAGGCACCATGCAAATATTGCATCTGATGAAGGGGACAAAATGTCAAAGATTCTAAATTTTGCTTCTTTGGTCCTGCGAAGTTGACATGGTGACAAAAAGTACCCTAAATTTGGTTCTTTTTATAATATAATGTTTTTGGAATTGCACTATAGTCCTTGGACATATAAATTATCCAATTATTCCTATTCCTATTGTTATTATTATTATTATTATTATTATTATTATTTATTAATTATTATTATTATTTCTTAATAATATGTTTTATAAAATGATAAATCAATGTTTTTCTTTTAATAATTAATCTCCTTATATATACTGCCTTTTACTTAGTTAAAACGCTAATTGAGTCTTTTCTCTATTTTTTTATTATGATTATACTTTATATTCCTCCATTAAATAATTAAATGAAAAACAGGGTGTTAGAACCCTGATGAACCCTCTATACCCGCACTGAACAATCATTAGCAATCTCAACCTCTAATGGACAATCCAACTCCCCTGGAGTATCAAAAAAAACATCTTGTTGAGCAAGACAAACAAAGGATTGGGTAGCCCCAAATAAAAAAACCAAAGAAGAGATATTGTTCAAAAGTAACTATCCTAAAAACAAAACACACAGATATAAGCAGGAAAACCAACATAAATAAAGAGATAGGGAGATGATACATACCTGTGACTATATTAGTTGATGCATGAGCCTCCTTGGCTATCTGTTGAAATGACCTACTCCTTAAAACATGCGCTTCCACCTTGCCCTGATGGCCACCATAATCCATAAGGTTACTGGATTGGTGCTACAACTGGTCATGCCGCTGCTAAACTCGAACAATCGTCCTTTTTATGGCCCATATGATTACAATGGAAGAAAATCAGACTCAATCCCTGGGTGGTAGCTGTGCAATCCCACCTAAAGTGGTCAATCTTGCACACTTGTAGCAACCTGAACCACCTCCCTTCCATGCTCCATCGTGTGACTTGTCGCACTTGCCACAATGACCCCGACCCTGTTAGCCCTTTAATATCGAATCAAATTTCTTGGGCCTCTTTCTCGAACCCTCAAAACCTTGAACCTGATCGGGCTTCCTCTTCTTCTCCATCTCCAAATCAGTCTCCCTCTCTCTGGATCTCGCTACCATATCCTCCAATGCCCCTACAACTGTATATACTCACAAACTGCTTGATGTTGCTCATCAACATATCTTGATACCTCGCCTTTTTCATCTCTTTGTCTGCTACATACTGCAAAACAAGAAACACCCTCTCACTAAACGTAGTGGTGATCTCTGCCGCCATCTCAGTAGTCTAGAGAAGGTCTTAAAACTCCCTTGCCAACTTCTGGACCTTAATCACAGTTGAAAAATTAGCCCGAAAGTCATCAAGAAATCTTCCCAAGTCATCGAATCAACCACCTCGCCTCCTAAGGTGTGCCCAACCTCCTCTTACTAATCTCGAGCTATGTCTTTCAGAAGACAAGAAGTAAGTCTTCCCTTTGCCCCCTCAGGGCAATAGCTAGTCTAGAAGGCGTTAGTGACATTCTCTAACCAATGCATGCTCGCAATTGGGTCCTTCTTCTTGAAGAACTCTAGAGCCTCGCATGCCTAAAACTCTCAGAAAGTAAAAGTGTGAGCTCCTATCATCACCACCATCTTAGAACGAAAAGATTCTAATCACTAATCAAAAATCTCCAAGATACCCTCCTTGACCATACCAAGGATCACAAAAGTCTGCTCATTAATACTACAGGTAATATCTGAAGAAATGAACTCCCGCATCTGATCATCCATCAACTTGGCTCCAGAGCCTGAACCTGAACCATCATCGACACCAGAGCCATTAACAGAGCCTCCTCTAGTAATCACCATACTAAAAATAAACCATATAAACCATCAACACATACTAGAATAATCCTATAGTCTAAAAGCTTCCTGGCATCTTCGTGACTCTCCTTGGCTCGAGTATGGATCATCAAATACCGATAGTACGGGCCTATACTACCTTCCACACATATACGTACTTTCCTCAATAATTACACCGACTCCCTGATGTTACTTCCCTATAAATCCAAACAACCCTCACCAAAAAAGGCTCCCGACAGCGAATTACCTCCTCGATTTTCCTAGGGCTACCACCATACCACCCTCCACCATCAACTATAGAAAGAACTTCCTTAACACCCTCTAACTAGCTTACAAATACAATTACATACCATCGACACCAGATAATTCTTCGAATGAAAGGTCTCACACTACAATGGTTGGACTCAAACAAGATCTGTGCATTAGAGTCAAACCTAACCTTCTAAAATTATCTAATATCAGTAATATGTAATTTTGTGTATTCGCTTACTAGTTAGTTGATGTTAATGAAAACTTCTAAAAGCACAAAGCAAGTAGCATTCGAGCATTGAGTAATCGAAATCAAGTCCTAACCTAAACAGGCCATCCTATCACTGACTGATCAGTACTAGCAGGCAAGTCTACAAGCTCATATAGTAGGCATATAAAAGCATATCTCTTAGAATTCTATGATACAATCCTAAGCAAATCCTTATCCCTAATCTAGCATGCGATTAACAAATTCTCAATTCAAAGCATAACACAAATATGTATGGGTATTTTGGGAATAGTTACTTGAGCTTGGTCGATTGCATGCACCGCACCTGTTTTTTTATCAGAAAAACTCTTTTTAATAAATATTTCTTTTTATGAAAAATCTAGCAAACCCTCAATTTGAGTTTAGACATACCCGAGAGTATGCCCAAATCCCTTAAAACAAGGCTTTGATACCAACTTGTAATGTCCCAAAATTAAAAACATTTTTTTCATATTAAATAAAACATCAATAAAACGTGTTTATCAAAACCAAAGGGGAAATCATAATTTATTCATAATCACCAAAAACACATCAGATTCAAATAAGTGAAATGTCATCGTGTGTGTGATACGGTCATAAAGAGCTCTTCCCATTCGATCGGGAAGTACCTGAAACATAAACTAAAGTGCATAAGCTCGAAGCTTAGTGAATTCCCCAAAATACCACAAGACATACACATATGCCAGCTCAAGGTTGTTCCAGGTCTTTTACACCCCCGAGACTATTTCAACTCCTACACCAGCTCAAGGCTATGTCGGGTCTATTTCACCCCCAAGTCTATTTCAACTCACATGTCAGTACAAGTCTGTAACGAGTGTATTTTTCCCTGGGTCTATTTCACCCCACATACATATAGTAAATAGGCACACATGCATACAACACATACAACAAGAGTCACAAAGACCAAACGCACATACAATCCCTAGTGTCCTACAGTATAGTGAGCAAATTTACCTCAGTCTCCTATCAGTCAAATAGATGCTAGGGCGGTTGAACCAGAAAATCCCCACACTAACCAACCAAATAAAACCCTAATTAATAAATGGGTCATAAACCATAACCAGGAATCTATTTCATTTGTCCAAAACCTAGGGTAAAAGACCTTTTACCTTTCCTCACTTGGCCGAATAACCGAGGCCCAAACTCAATGGCACTAATAGCCCAATAGTGGCCCAATTTTTAAAGGACACCCAACGCCCAATATGAGCCCAAATCTAAAAAGTCCCAAAGCCTAACAATGGCCCAAATTCAGAAAGGCTAGTAGCCCAATAATGCCCAAAACCCTGATTATCTAATATTTCCCAAATCACAAAGCCTATGAACAGGCCTAGTATGCTATGCATACCAGAAGTACGACCGACGTATTAGCTGACTTGCCTGCTCGGGGACTCGAATGCATACGCCCAATATATGCACCCATTAAGCACCTAATGCTTACAACCAGACATCCAAACTTCAGATCCAAGCCTTGGGGAACGTCTTAATCCATAAATTTAATAACTTGGACCTTTACATGGCTCAAATGAACTCAAACCCTAGATTTAGCATCCTACTTTCACCAAATGGACATAAACATATGCCTGGCTAGTCCTCAACCATCAAGATGCTAACTTTATGGACTAGGGACCTTAGAAACATCAAGAGAATCAACTCCTAACTTTTGAAGTGGAAGAATCCCATAAGATCTCATTTATGGGACCAAAAAGTAAACAAAACTCCATAGAACTAGATCTAAGCATACAATAAGCAAGTTCCATGATTTATACAATAATGAAGCTAAAAATGATGAGTGAAATCTGGATCCACAAGCTCTCCCTTGATCAAAGCTCCTTCTTCAAGCTTGTTCTACCTCAATGTTCACCAACACACACTAAAACACACAAAACGAGGTCAAATCTTCTTTGGATGGGTTAGGGTTTAAAATAGAGGCTAAAAGGGTAAAAGAGGCCGATAAATAAGGGGATCATGGGTCATAATGATGCTTAAAGAGGGTCCAAACCCTAAAAGTTAGGGTTTGTCGTTGGACGACGTACGCCCATCATACTAGAAGTACGCCTAGCGTACATACGCCCCCCCCCCCCCCTCAAAGTTTTACTTTACACCCCTTGGGACCAAATTTGAAAATTATTTACACACTAAGGGCCAAAATGAAAAGTATATTGAATCAGGTGTTACAACCATGTTAGCCACAATTTGAATGTTTAACTTTGATTTTCGTTAACTTTATCAAAACAACAACATACTTTCACCTCAACTTCAGACAACCATAGCTTTCTCATATGAATTGGACGTGGAAAAGTCCATGGAGGAAGTGGAGCTCTATCAAATTTGGTTGTCTCTGAAAATACAAGTTTTGGACCTAATTCTGAAGCGCCTTCATCTACATAGACATCTGTTGAACAATAAAAGGCTCATGCAAGTGTGTTTTGTAATATGACATTCTCGAATAAGCGTTTGTTTGGTAAGTTTCATGAACTTTACTTGTGTGCTCAAAAACATAAAATTTATTTGTGTGGGAAGTTCCATGGACAATTATGGACCATTAATATCAGCGCGTCAAACCATGTAAGCAGAAATCTCAATATCATGTCCAATGTTAGAAATGCTTGGTGCATAGTCGGTTTTCCTAATGGCAAGAAAGTTGTAGAAAAACATGAAGGATATGTTAAACTAATAGATGGCATCGCCCTTATTCATGTTCTTTATGTTCCTTAGTTGAATTGCAACTTGATTTTTGTAACCCAACTTTGTCATGATCTCAATAGTATTGTCATATTTATTTCCTCAATGTGTGCTATATAGAACCAAATGAAGGGATTGATTGGAATGGGAAGTAGACAGGACAGACTGTACTACTTCAAGGAACCACGTCCAGTTAAAGTAGTCAAAGTAAATAAAGATGATTCTTCTTTTTCACTATGGAATTACAAAAAAAGGCATCCTTCCGAGAAAGTAGTAAAATACCTACCTTTGACTAGTAGTAGTAAAGATTATTTAAATAAATCATATGAGATTTGTTTTAAGGCGAAACATCATAGAGACTCTTTTCCGGTAAGTGAACATACTAATACTTAAAATTTTTAATTAATTCATATAGATTTATGGGGTGCTTACAGACACATGACCTCTTGTGGTGCTAAATATTTTTTTGACCATTATGGATGATTTCTCACGTGTTGTTTGGGTTTACCTAATGGTTAATAAAACCGAGGTTTTTCGTATGTTCATGAATTTTGTTTCCATGGTTAAACGTCAATTTTTTACAAAATATTAATATTATCCGAAGCAATAACGAAACTGAGTTTGACTGCTTACTTGATTACTTCTCTACTTCTAACATCTTATTTCAAACCTCGTATGTTAGCATTCCATATCAAAATTGGAAGGTAGAGCAAATAACATCGACATTAATGTTGATCGGGTATTAAGATTTCAAGAAAACTTACCAATTTATTTTTGGGGAAATTGCATGTTAGCAGCAGCTCATTTGATTAATAGGACACCTTCTAGTGTTGTTGACTACAAGACTCCTTATGAAAAATTGTTTGGTTACTTCCTGTAATATGATGCAATTTGTGTTTTTGGGTCCTTATTCTTTACTCATAACCAAAAGTCAAAAGGAGAGAAGTTTGATAGTCACTATCGTAAGTGTGTTTTTGTTGGGTATCCTTTTGGCAAAAAATGGTTGGAAACTTTATGATCTTGAAAACCAAGTATTCTTTGTTTCACGAGATGTTTGTTTTCTGTGAAAACACTTTCCTTTTTTATGATAATGAATATATATATATATATATATATATATATATATATATATATATATATATATATATATATATTTATATTGTTGGATTAGGTGTCTAAACCCATAACTATAAATGGTAAATGGTATATACTTGAGTTGATAGTAGCATAGTCCTTTTGGGTTGCTCTTAAGACTAGCAACTAGGAAGGATGATTTTGGAGAAAGAGGTTGATTTATTATTTGATTAATAAATTGAAATAAATAATTTTTTAATATATTATGAGAATAATATATTAATTAGAAATCGTAATATTTAATTAATACTTAATCCGAAATTAATCAGAATTAATTTTAGGATTAAAAGAAGTAATTAAAAGTGGAGGGACTAAATTATAATTGTTCGATAGTTAAGCAAGAGGTAACCTAGAACCCTCTATAGGCTATGGACAGTTTTGCTTGTGCCTTAGGGTTTCTAGAATAGTCTCTAATGGATAATCAGGAAAGTGGTTAATTACCCGGTTTAAGATAATCTTGGACTTGGGCTTATCTAGGGTTTCTTATCTGCACTATCAATTGAGACAAAACCCTACAATTTTTGGCCACTTGTTCCCAAGAGATCCAACAAAAAATTTGATGCTTCCCTCCTCCACAATATTCTTCCATTGCTAGTTTTGGGTGTGAACCAGTAGAGGCGTAACAATTGTGACACTTGTTCTCAAAGTCTCGACAACTCTAAGGATTTGCATTGTTATTTCTATACAATAATCAAATGTATGTTTTGTAACCCTAACTGCGTATTTTGATTATATACTAGTGTTTTAGGGTTTCTACATTGTTGTCCATATTGTATGTTCAATTAGAGAAAACATAGATCAAAATATTTAGGGTTGCATACACACATAGGATTATATGTTTTGCATAATTCCCATCAGTGGTATCAAAGCGTAGGTTTAGTTTTCTATTGAATTGATAAAATGGTTGAACTTGAACAAGAAGGAGTAAACAAAGTCATCATTTTGTACCGCAAACACGCCGTGGTGTTCTTCCAACATGGAGTGTTGGCATGCAAATTTGTCCTAACACGACATGGTGATTGTTTACAACGGCGTGTTGGACTGTCAGATCCACAAATTTCAGTTTTAACATATATCATGTATTGATCGGGATAATTACCTTTAATAATGTTTTTTAATTGTATAAAAATAAATATGTTAAATATGTAATTTGATATCGTTATCTTGAATTCATGATTGGTTTTATTTTTACTTTAATTAATTGGATATTAATTTTGAAATTTTAAAATATAACCTTAGTATTTTTGAAAAATTTAAAAGCTACACCCTTATATTAGATATAACATTAAAGGTCTAATATATACATACACAAACATGTGCGCGCGCACACACACACACACACACACACACATATATATATATATATATATATATATATATATATATATATATATAAGAAAAATAAGTCGAATCGTTAGTACGCCTCATTCACGAAGCCGGTCTATAAGGGGGTTATAAGGAAATTTCCTATACAATGGTGATTGAATGTGTGCCCACTCTCACCCACCGCTTCCTTGATTAGTGGAGGGTCATTATCCGAACGAGTTCGAAAGGACAACCTAATCCTCATTAATAAGTATAACTAAACATATTTTTTTTATAAAATTCTCAATCTTGGTTACTTTAGGAAAAATGTGAACTTGTATGCTAACCCATGAAATTACACATTGCACTTTAGGAGTCGTTAGTGAAGCGAGTGTGGTTAACCGATACACGAATAGGGACGAATAGAGAGTGGCAATGGGTGTCTAGAAAATTATCATTGATTAATGGAATGTGTATGGTTAACCGGCACATTAATATGAGATGGTAAATGACATCGAGAATACCAAGTCAATTTGCATGGTTATTCACATCTTGTTTGTGATCCTTGGTATCCCAATAAAAAATGGAAGATCATAATCAAGATTAAACATGCCATTCAAAAGCTAAATGAGTCTCAAATAATCTAGGAATTTTATTTAAATATAAATTCGTTAAAATTTTATTTTTCAACGGTGAAATTGGTAAATCATCATTTACCTACCTTTATATAATTACAATTAGATTACAACATCCATTTTCTAAGCTATGAATTATTTAGTTGGATCCCAGCCTTGATATTTCATGTGGGTGTTATATTGAGGATTATTCTTATCTAACTAAAACTATCTTTCTTCTCTTTATAGATGTCTACTCCAATAGATGCTTTTGGTTCCTCCTCCTCCTCCA
The DNA here is from genome assembly GCF_051521515.1 of Lactuca serriola. Taxonomy (NCBI): domain Eukaryota; kingdom Viridiplantae; phylum Streptophyta; class Magnoliopsida; order Asterales; family Asteraceae; genus Lactuca; species Lactuca serriola. The sequence goes on from NC_136416.1 coordinate 37,429,131, forward strand.
ACAACAAATTCTCTCTGTTGAACATATGCGCAACGGTGCAATTGGATGGTTCCAACTACAATGACTGGATGCACAACATAAAAATGACACTTCATTTTGAGGATAAGGAGTATCTACTCAAGAAACCACTTGATAAAATTGATGAAATGAAGGCCACTCCTGAAGAAATGGCTACCTACGAGAAACACTACATGGATGCCACAAAAGTTGCTTGCATCATGGTGGCCACAATGACTCTAGAATTGTAGAGGAACTATGAGGATTACTAGTCGTACGAGATCAACAAGGACCTTATGGAAAAGTACCATGAGCGAGCTCTTCAAGAGAAGTACGAGGTGGTAAAGTCCCTCACGGCATGCAAAATGAAAGATGTTGAGTCTATAAGCAACCACATTTTAAGAATGCAAAGATACATGGATATGCTCATCAAACTAAATGTGAGTTTTGATAAAGAGTTGGCAATCGACATATTTTTGAACTCTCTTCCAAGTTGTTTATGATAAGTTCATATTGAAATATCATTTTATCAACAACAAAACTACTTTGTCACAATTGCACAACCTTATGCGAACAGCTGAAGCAGGAATGAAGGGAAAAGGTGTTGCCTCTGCTTCTGCTGCTGCTCCTATTTTGGCCACTGGTCAAGGGAAGGGGAAAAAGAGGAAAGGTCCTTTCAATCTAAACTGGAAGGGGAAGTTCTAAGCTGGGTTAGTCCAGTTTTGATGCTCCTTATGTTTCTGACCTAAAGGAGGCCACTTGCTTTTACTGCAATGATAAGGGGCATTGGAAACGAAGCTGTTCGAAATACTTGCAAGATATCAAGGTTGGAAATGTGAAGCCAGCCTCAGCATGTATTCACATTATTTTATCTAATAACTTGTCATATTCTCATTCTTGGATCCTTGATACAGGATGTGGGTTTCACATTTGTTCTGATTTGTAGGGGGTAAGAAGAAGTGAGTATGTGGAGCATGGAAGGATGAACTTGATCGTAGGCAATAGGCGGTCTTCACCTGTTACCAAGATTGGGGTTTATAGTGTAGCGCTTAGTAGTGGGTTAGGGTTAGATTTACTGAATTGTTGCTACTCATCAGAGATGACATGAAACATCATTTCATTTCATGCTCTATTTAAACAAGATTTTTGATATTCTTTTGATGATAAAAATGGTTCTATTTCTTCTTACAAAAATAGTGTGCTTTATTTTTAAAGCTTTATCTTGTGATGGTGTGTATGAAACTGTGATGATTGTAGACAATTTAGGAAATAATGTTTTTCATATTAATTCATCTAATGGTATAGACAAAGCATGCTTGTGGCATTATTGGCTTGGAAATGTTAACAAGAAACGAATGGCTCAACTCCAAAACATGGAGTGTTGGAATCATTTGACTTAAGGTCAGATGATACATGCGAGTCTTTTTTGCTAGGTAAGATGAAAAAAATCACCTTTCACTGGTTCTTTTGAAAGAGGTGAAGGATTATGGGATCTCATACACACAAATGTGTGTGGACCCTTCAGATCTACCACAAGGGATGTAAATCGATTCTATGTGACTTTTACTAATGATTATAGCAGATATGGCTATATATATATATATATATACACACACACACACACATACACTTAATCAAGCATAAGTCAAAAACCTTTGAAAAGTTACAAGAGTTTAAACAAGAAGTCGAGAATCAATTGTGCAGGAAGATAAAGATTCTTAGATCCGACATAGGTGGTGAGTATCTTAGTATCGAGCTCTACAACCACCTCAAGGAATGTGAAATAGTTTAAAAACTGACTCCTCCTAGAACACCATAACTTAATGGTGTGGCTAAGAGATGTAATCAGACCTAGTTGGACATGGTTCATTCCATGATGAGTCAAACTTCTCTTCTAGTCTCTTTCTAGGGGTATGCCTTAGAGACTGGTGCCCACATTCTTATTCTTGACCCAACTATGAAGGTTGCCAAAACACCTCATGAGATGTGGATAGGGAAGGTTCCCTCATTAGAACATATCAAGTTTTGGGGTTGTGAAGATTCCGTTAGACGAGAGACTCACGACAAGATTGAACCTCAAAGTGAGAGATGTATTTTCATCGGTTACCCACAGAAGTCCTTTGGATAATTGTTCTATAGACCTAATGAGAACATGGTCTTCATAACACGAAGGGGAATCTTTTGCGAGAGAGAGCTGATATGCAAAGAAGACAGTGGGAGTACAATTGATCTTGACGAAATTCAAGAGTAAAACGATGAAACAACTTCTGATAATACTAGGGGTCAACCCGAGGAAGAAATTCTAGTTGAACCAATTGACGAGTCATTACCTATTAGGCATTCCACTAGAGTTAGAATAAAAGCAGGGTTGTATGGTTTCCATATTACTATAGATGGTGATATGTTTATTAGTGATAGTACACTGGTAAATTTGGATGAACCAGCTGACTACAAGGAAGCCATGGCAGGCCCTAAGTTAGTTAAGTGGAAAGAGGCAATGGACAACGAGATCAAGTCCATGTATGGCAATAAAGTTTGGAATTTGGTTGACAATGTACTAGGTCATAAGATAATAAGGTGCAAATAGATCTTCAAGAAGAAGACTGACATAGATGGAAAGGTACACACTTTCAAGGAAAGACTGGTTGTGAAAGGCTTTAATCAAACCTTATGGTTGACTATAACGAGACTTTTCACTAGTAGCTAAGATTAAATCTATTAGAGTAATGCTAGTCGTAGCTTCATTTCATAACTACGAAATTTGGAAGATGGATGTCAAAACTTCTTTCCTTAATGGGAAGTTGGTTGAGGATGTTTACATGAGTCATCCAGAGGGTTTTGTGGATGTAAAATATCCCAATAGAGTGTGTAAGCTTGAGAAATCAATTTATGGATTGAAACAAGCCTCTCGCAGATGGAATCTTTTCTTTTACAAGAGAGTTAAAGATTTTGGTTTCTTTAGAAGTGAAGATGAATCTTGTGTATATGTCAAAGCTAGTGGGAGTGTAGTAACCGAGCTGGTTTTGTATGCTGATGACATACTTCTTATAGGAAATGAAATTCCAATTTGCAAGAAGTTAAGTCTTGTCTTGGAAAGTGTTTTGCTATGAAGGATCTAGGAGAGACTGCTTATATTCTAAGGAGAAGGATTTTGAGAGATAGGAGTAAAAGGCTAATTGGACTTAGTCAAAGTTCATACTTGGATAAGGTACCAAAACATTTTAGTATGGAAAATTCCAAGATGGGAGAACTACCAATACATAATAATACAAAACTAAGTAAGACATAGAGTCCGAGTACCGGTGCAGAGATAGCAGAAATGAGTAGAGTTCCATATGCTTCCGCTGTTGGATTTATCATGTATATATGGCATGTACTCGCCTTGATGCGTCTTTTTCTTTGAACATGGATAGTCGTTATCAGGGGAATCCAGGTAGAGCTTATTAGATAGTGGTCAAGAATATTCTTAAGTATCTCCGAAGAACCAAGGATTGGGTCATTGTGCTTCGTGGTAGTGACAACTTAAGAGTAACCGGGTATAGTGACGCCAACTTTCAAACAGAAAGAGACAACTTCCGTTCTCAATCTGGTTGGATGTTTACGTTGAATGGAGGAGTGGTAACCTGGAAAAGTTCCAAATAGGAGACAGTGGTTGATTCTACCTTTGAATCAGAGTACATAGAATCAAGTGAAACATCAAAGGAGGATATTTGGTTCTTTAGAGATCTTGGAGCTGTTCTAGCAATCAAAGAGTCAATGGAAATTTTTGTGATAATGAAGGGGCAGTTTCCTTAGCAAAGGAACCAAAAGATCATTACAGATCAAGGAATATCGACAGAATGTACCATTTCAATAGACATAGAGTATAAGAAGGTCACCTCATCGTGAAGAGGGTATCGTCTGAAGAGAATCCAACAAATCTCCTTACAATGGGTCTGAGTAGGATTAAGCACGTTCAACATACTAGGAGCATTGCTCTGAATGATGATATTAGTTTTAGTAGTTAGATAGTTGTTTAGAAACTTGTAACAAAATAAATGTAAATGACTCTTGATGATTAAGTAATGGAGAATTATTTATGAGTATTGTCTACTATCTTTTGTCAATTATTTATTATTGTGTTTCACTTTGTTTTACTTCCCGAATAACTAGATTATTCTAATATCCGCAGTAGATCATACTTTTAGAAGTAAGTAGTGAATTAAGACTATCATGAATCGATTATGGATTGTCTAAAGAGTTTTAGGCATAACAGTGGTATTGTCGTAATATTCATGAGTACTTTGAGATGAGAATTTAAGTATTAGATTAACCCATGCTAAGAGAATTACTTCATGGAATTTATCACGAGTAATTATGAGACGATAATATCTTATAATCTTTAAACGAAGATATATAAGTTGTTGTTTACGAGTTGGTTGTGCATTGATAATACGTAAACGCATCAATAACTTGATGTTATAAAATGTATTGTTGTTCATAATTTTATGAGTAAATAGTGCAAGCATATAAGTCAAATCTTGTCTATTCCTTTTTTTCCTTAGGGGAAAAGTGATATATTTGTGCCCCCAATGATTTTGTGTTAACTTATAGTGTCCGGCCCGACCAGGACTAAATTGATGTGTTCGATTACTAGTTCATTGTCATTACAAATCAGAAGTCGGGAAAAAAAGTTTTGGTCAATGAGATTGATTATGCTCAATGTCTCATATCTGTATGATATCTTGTAGAATGAAGGATTATCTGATCACTTATCTTAGGACACGTAACTGACAAGGTCATAGTTCGACAACAGCTTTAAGAGCTAGAATTTGCTAATCAGTTTAGAAGAATATACCGGCAGTTATTGTTATTAGACTTATCCGAGTAGGAGACTATTGGATTAGGTGTCTAAGCCCATAACTATAATTGGTATATACTTGAATTGATAGTAGCATAATCCTTTTGGGTTTCCCTCAAGACTAGCAATTGGGAAAGATGATTTTGGAGAAAGAGGTTGATTTATTATTTGATTAATAAATTAAAATAAACAATTTGTTAATATATTATGAGAATAATATATTAATTAGAAATAGTAATATTTAATCATAAATTAATTAGAATTAATTTTGGGATTAAAAGAACTAATTAAAAGTGTAGGGACTGAATTATCTAGGGTTTCTTATCTACACTAAAAATAAGGACACAACCCTGCAATATTTGGTCACTTTTTCCTAAGAGATCCAGCTGAAAATTTGAAGTCTCCTTCCTTCTCCACAATATTTTTCCATTGCTAGTGTTGGATGTGAACCACTAGAGGCATGATAACAGTGACACTTGTTCTCGAAGTCTCGACAACACTAAGGATTTGCATTGTTATTGATATATGATATGTTTTTTTAACCCTAATTATGTATTTTGATTATATATTAGTGTTCTAGCATTTCTACATTGTTTTTCATATTGTATGTTCAATTAGAGAAAACATAGATCAAAATATTTAGGGATGCATGTACACATATGATTATATGTTTTGCATTATATATATATATATATATATATATATATATATATATATATATATATATATATATATATATATTGTAACACTTGCCTTCCAGGATGAATCGGATTATCGTTTTGAGGAGTTAAAAGGTTTTATTTTTGAAGAAAAGAAGCCTCACGACGTGAGATGGGTTGCATAAAAACTTTTGTCCAATACTGATCTTAAGACGTGAGAGCCGATGCAACCCAAGCATATGATTATTTTACGGTTTCCTTTGTACTGAAGCATTTCTTAACTCATTCTAGAGTTTCTTATCATCCCCAAACCCTATTTCATCTCAGAAAAACCCTAGTCTCCATCCTTGCTTGATCTTGGACCATTGTTGAGCTTTTCTTGGTTTGGAAGAAGGAGAAAAGAAGAGGAAGAAGGTGATCATGAGTTGAGGTTTGCAAGGAATCTTCACCATCACCATCTTGCATTCTTTCTGGATCATTATAAGTATTAAAGATTCCTCCTTTATTGTTCTATGAGGCTATATCTAGGTTTTTTCCCCACTTTTCCTCCTGATTGTGCAAGTTTGATGAATGGAAACCATAAAGTTGGCAACTATATAATTTATTAGTCTCTTAAGTGTAATATGGAGTTCATATATAGTGAATGGTTGATTTTTTTGAAACCTTGCATGAAAATTAGATGTCTTTTCTTCAACTTTTGACCCAAATGAGATCTAGACATGTATTGGACACATATGTCTTAAAAGTATTGACTTTATAGTGCATTATGGAGTCATAAGACATTATGGAAAGTTAGAGTTCAAGGCTTAATGGATTAAGGACTTAAAAGTTGAACTTTTGGCTTTAGACAGATCTGACGACATGAGACATGGGGTCACAACATGAGGGTTGAATGACCCTATATCTGGTAAGATTTTTGAAGCTCATGACATGGAGGTGGCTCTCGCGCTGTGAGGTCTGATGTGTTCACTTTTCTTGATTGAGTTGGCTAGGGTGATTCATGATGAGTTAGAATCAGACCGAGTGAGATCTCACAATGTGACCAAGGGTTGGTCACGACGTGATGATGGATAGTTGACCTTTTAGGCTTTTGGTTGGGGCTTTATGGAATTGGGTCTGCATTGGGCTTTGGGTGTCTTTTGGATTAGGACCGGTTATTGGGCTTTTATTGCCACTGAGTTTGGGCCTTGGTCTTTGGGCCAGTTAAGGGGAACGGTAAAATAGTCTTTTACCTCAGGAACCGGGATTAGTGAATTAAGTCATAATTATGGTTATGACCTGATTATTGATCACGATTGTATTTAATTGGTGAGCGCGGGGATTTTCCGGTCTAGTAGCTCGAGCATTTGTTGGATTGTCTACAAACTAAGGTGAGTTTCCTTCACTATACTCGTGGGTCGAAGGTACCAATGCTAGCCCACTAGATTATGTTTGTAGGATGATGACTGTCTTCGTGAAAATTCTCTGTTATACCTGTATATGCTTGTTCTCTCTATGATTCTTGTTGTTATGATTATATGGTAGATGTAGGGGGTAAAATAGACCCAGTATTGGTTAAAAGATACCGAAGCGCATGAAATATACAAAACACCGGTTAAAAGATACCAAAGGGCTGAAATAGACCCAGTACCGGTTGAAAGATACTAAAGGGGATGAAATAGGCCCAATATGTTTTTGACTGTTATATATGCATGGTATGGGGTGTTTTGGGGGAGGTCATTAAGCTTTATGCTTACGGTTTTCAATTTATATTTCAAGTACTCCCAACTCGAAAGGGAAGGGCCCGATTTGATCGCACTGTAACCGCCCATGTTTTTCGCATTATGTGATTTTGGGATTTTATACACTGATTACTATTTTACCTTGATATACTTTTTAATGATTGAAATGATTAAATGGTGTTTATGCTTGAACTAAAATTGAATTTTTTACCTTGTAATTTTTGGGATGTTACAAGTTGGTATCAGAGCCTTGGTTTGAGTGATTCAGACATACTTTTGGGTGTGTCAGAACTCAAACTGAGGATTTCTAAAAAAAAAATTAAAAGAAAATGATTTTCTAAAAATTATTTCTAAGAAAAAGAGGTGTGATATATGCAATTAGCCGAGCTTAAGTAAGTATTTCCCAAAATACCCATACATGTTTTGTGTTTGATGTTTGTTATGCTATATGATATGAGATCTGCATGCTATATTAGGGATAAAGATCTACTTATGATTTCATGATTAGGGTAGATGCCTTTGTATGCCTGTTATTTGAGCTTTAGAATTGCATGCTAGTATGGATTTCAAATTATGGGATAAAATGGCTTGATTAGTAGGTATGCTGGTTAGAATTTCCGATACCTGAATGTTGCTTGCTTGGTGCTTTTTGGTACTCACACTGATGTGAGATAATTATTTCATGAATATGTTTAGTTGCATTTTCATGGCTTAGATCAACTCAGATTGATTGATTTGGCCTTATGGCGGAGCTCTCATATGAGTGTAACCATTGTCGGGTTGAGTCTTTAGTCGAAGGATTATCTATGCTTTATTGCATGCAGTTATATTCATGAAGTAGTTAACTGACATTAGTATGGGATCATCAGCAGTTGACGAAAGGTTGGGTTGAGGAATCCTTGGAGAACCTAGGAAGAATGATAGTGGAGCAAAGATGTTGATAGCCAGTGAGCTTGAGAAGTCCTTTGATTAGTCTATGGTTTGGAGTGTTACTGCATGAATGGTACTTTCTTTATGCCTTGTGGGAGTCTTGAGGGTGTGAGTTAACTACTGAGTGATTATGTTAAGTCACATTTTGCAAAGGTTAGATAAACTCATAGTGATGGATTTGACTCTATTGTGCAGCTCTCGTCTGAGTATAACCGTTGTAGGGATGATTCTTTTACTCAAAGGATTATCTAAGCTTTGTTGCATGTGATTATATTCATGAAGTAGTTAATTGAAATTATTAGGAGTTCTTCAACAGCTGATGGCAGGGTGAGGAAGACAACCTAGGATAGACTAGGAAATGATTAGTGGGATAACTGTGTTGTTTAGTAGGTATTGGAGTACCAATTTGAGGATGTGACTTGGAGGATTTGGAATGATTCTTGAGGGAAGTATGGATAGGTGTGTAAGGTAGTATTAAACCTGTACTACTGAAAGCACAAGATCCATAATCGAATAAGGAAGCGTCACAAGGAATCTAAGAAGCCAGTAAAGGGTTGATGTGCAGAAATTTATATTCATTGTTAAACTATGATGGATTAATGATAACAATTTGGTCTTGATGTATAGGATGACGATGTCTGGATGGGAATGGAAGTCCTCTGAGATGGTTACGGATAACGCAAAATTTCATGATGGGATTGGTTGATTAGATGTCTAAGCTCATAACTATTATTGGTATGTACTTGACCCGAGAGTAGCATGTTCAATTTGGGTTGCATATCATCGGGACAATTTGTTAGGATGGATTCTTGAGTGAAGTTTATATATATGATTTATTAATATATTATAAGGTATAATATATTAATATGAAATCATATGTTTTAATTAGTATTGTTCAAGAATTAATTTTATGATCAAAAGAGACTAATTGAATCTATTGGGACTAATTATGGTAATTAGTTATATTTATATGTGTTGGGCTTATGATCCATGTTGGACCAAGTTTATGTATGGATACATAAAAAGTTGGGACACATGAACCATGGATCATAAAACCCATGGGTATGGGTTTGGGTTAACCCATGACCTTTGGAATTCCACATATAAATATGCTGCTTCATAGCCAAAATCACCACTAATGTATTCTTGGAGGATATGGACGGTTTTGGTGTGTATGAATCTCTCTCAAGTTTCATCCTTTGTCCATGATGTGTTGTGGCTTCATTTAAGGCTTCCACACTATTGGGGCTAAGCTCTTAAGGCCAAATACATCAAGACTTCAAGCTACATAAAATGTATGTTACCCTAACTAGTATCTTATATGGTTTATGTCAAATGCATGCTAATTATATTCTTTAATTCCTTGGAAACCATGTGCATGTATAATTTGTGAAAACATAGATCCAATGTACTTAGGGTTGTATGTGCACCATAGGATGTTGTAGCATACAAAACCCATCAGTGGTATCAGAGCCTAGGCTTGGTTTTCAATTATACTTGATGCAATTGCTAAAAAATCGAAAATATGGCAATATGGACAGTGGACTCTCCGAGTCCACTGGTGGACTCACTGAGTTCAAGGCAAAAGTTGACCAACTCGCCGAGTTTTTTCATACACTCGACGAGTTGGAGTCCATGACAGGAGTTTTCGAGTTTTTTGGCTGGAATTGGACTAGGAACATTACCCTAAGCTGTTTATGAACTTATAAATCTGTTTTTGATGTGGTAATGTTCATGCTAATCCAATTCAAAAGATAATTGTCAAAAGTTTCATGTTTTATATTAGTTTAATGTTTAATCTAGATCACAGTTTTTCTTGACATGTTTGTTTGTTTCTTAGATGATCTTAATGGCCTTTAATGGATTCCATAACTTGTCCTCAAGTTATGGAAAACCAAAAGTCTTTCTTGTTAATGATTCTTTAAAAGTCATGAGTTATGTTTTTGAAGAGTTTTTTCCCATAAATTGTTTTATGACATCCATAAACTGTCCTCAAGTTATGGATTTTCAAGAGTCTTGCCATTAAAATCCGTATTAAACTCATATGTTATGGATACCAAAAGTTTTTTGAACTGTTCAAAACTTGCCCTCAAGTTTTGGAATTTATAAAGTTTCCCCTCATGAATACTTTAATTCCATGTTAAACCCATAAAATTTTAAAGGTTAAAATTCAACCCTTATATTATTATAATATTAATAGTTAGTAGTTATATATATATATATATATATATATATATATATATATATATATATATATATATATATATATATATAAGAACAAAGTCAGTCTTACCGTTAGTAGGTCTCACTCACGAAGTCGATCTATAAGGGTAGTATAAGGTACTCCCTATAAAATGGCAGTTTAATGGGTGTCCACTCTCACCCACCGATTCCTTGACTGGTGGAGGGTACTTAGCCGAACGGGTTTGACAGGACATTAATTCTCCTTTCATTAAAAGTATACTGATAAATATAAAGTAACTAAACCTTATTAAATTCCTAATCTTAGTTACTTTAGGAAAATGTGAATTTGGTGCTAACCCATGAAATTACACTTTGTACCTTATCAAGTCGTTGGTGAAGCATGTGTGGGTAACCAACACACTAACACGGACTAGTAAGAGTGGAAAAGGGTAACTTAATGTTCATCATAGATTGGTGGAGCGCGTGTAGGTAACCGGCACATCGATTAGGTGATAAAAATTAAGGGTACCAAGTTAATTTGCATGGTTATTCACACCTTGTTTGTGATCCTCGGCATCCCAGTCACAAACTTGAGAGGGCACAACCGAGATTTAAACATGCCATTGAAAAGTTCAATGAATCTCAAAAGATCTAGGAGTTTCAATCTAATTAAAACCCTATTAGGTTTTCATGGTGGAAATTGATGAATCGTCATTCGCCTACCTTCAAATATTTTATAGCTTGGATTACGGCATCCCTCTTCTAAGTTATAAAATATTGTGTTGGGTCCTAGCCTTAATATTTCATATTGGGTGTTATATTAAGGACTTAAATCAACTAACTTGAATTTCTCCCATTATAGATGTCTGGTTCAGATAATTATGATCCTCCCAAATCTCTTGGAACAAGCTTTCTCCATCTCGTCCAATAAATCTCCCTAACCCACACATTTAAAGACTTGAATAGTTCAAGGTCACTCAAGCCCTATTGGCAAGTCTATGTGCACTCACATATTGGAGATGAAGTCACATATTGACAGGCTCGGAGAGTTAGGTGTCAAAGTCTCAAGGAAGTTGGCTGTTGACTGGGTTCTTCAGTCACTTCCTAAGTCACATAGTGAGTTCTTTAAGGACTACTATGTAACAGACTATGACATGACCCTTAATGATCTTACCTATTTTTTTGTTGCTGCTGAATCAACAATGATTTAGGGCTCTGGTAAAGCAAATTTGATTGGAAGATCTACTTCCCAAACTTTCATCGACATTGACAATGGAAACATTGGTAGTCTAGAAAAGTCTTCCCTTCCCAATGGAAAGGGATCGGCCATAGTCAACCCGGTTGACCAAATGGTAAAGAGAAAGGCTAAGTCTAAAATAGTCCCATGTTCCATTACCAAAGAGTCCATATGTTTCTGTTGCCAAAAGAAAGGGCATTGATTGCGAAGTTTCCCAGTTTACCTGAAAGTCCATAAGGATGCTAAAAGTCAACAAATTTGACTATGCTTCAGGTAAAGTTCATAATCCGACTCTATTAAGTTCCAATTTGGAGATTTTTATTGCATGATGTGACTAGGTCACATTTTGATGTTTTGTAGAATCGGAGAAAGGAAGCTTAAAGGAAGAGTAAGCTAATTCTGATTGTGAAGAGATGGATTTCAATCGCATGATCTGAAGATCAAAATTTTCAGCTGCTACTTAAGAGTTATGATATATTGCTTAAGAATAGATAACAACAAGTTTTTCATATGAATTTGTATTTTAAGGATAAGTTTTTACCGCAAGTTTTAAATAAAAGAAAAGTTTTGATTTTATTTATTTTAAATTTCCTTACAATGACATTTTTGAAAATTGTTGTTTATATGATTCCATTGATAGCAACATTTGAAAAAATGGATTTGATTCTTTCGTTTGTGGAAATGTCATAATTTACCAAATAAGGAAAGATTCTCATCACCCAAGTTTCAGTTAGATAAAAACTTGGAATCATGCAACTTGTATTGTGTGATGAATGAGAATTTTCATCTTTGGGAAATTAAGAGTAACTCCTTGTTAACATGTATATGTGAATCAAGTGAAGGACTAGGGGATCGGGTGCACTTGGTTTTGTGTTGATCAGGTCCACCACAAAGAACGATAAGGCTATTCGTCATGATTTACTAAAGTTTAGTAAATATCGTTGTGCTTACAAGTTTACTTATAATTCTAAAACATTGGAAAAAGATTCAATGTAAGGTACAACGAATAAGAAGAATCAAATAAGGCAGAAACATAAAAGTTTCTTCAATCTGAAAAGATGGGATTGTACTTGAGTATCTTGTTTTATGATTATCTTAGTGATTATGAAATCATATCACAATTGATCCTCTAAGGACATCTTAGTGCATTTGTTTGACTAAGAAGAGGAATTGTGAATTGTTGAAATGTTTGAATCAAAAGATAAATCATACTTCGTTCCAAAAACAAGTCTTAGAGTCATATTCCATGATTGTAACTTGAGTGACATAATCTTTAGAAGGTTTATAACACTTGTCAAATGTAGAGTAAAATGTTTTCTTACTATGTACATTTGAAATTGGTAAGTTGTGATGTTTTGGATAAAACAAAGAATAACTAATACCAATTGTGTGAAGTGTTTATCTTGATAAGAATCCGCACTAACTCTTGAATATTTGTTTTTTCAAGGAATGGTTCTTGACAAGAGAATCTTATATGTCAAGAGATCAGTGGGAGTCTTAAAGATCTTGAAAAGTTTCAAGAACTAATCAAGAATAAAACCTGGTGTTTATCACTAGCACACGACTTGAGGTTTATAGCCTACCGTGTTGACATGTTATTGTTTCTGTTCCCATTCCAGTTAAAGTTGACTATGCATGTGAGTTCTATGAGTTCTCAGTTTTTTGCATAACTACTTGGAAGCAATGGTAGGCCCTTGTGTTGCCAGGTGGCAAGAAGTTAAGATTGAACAAGTTCAGTCCATATGAGTTTGGATTTGTCACTAACCTCCTCTTGTGGTTATGAAAAATTCACATGGATAGGAACACATACACCATAAAATATAATTTCCATAAGGTTTCTCTCCGATTCATGAAAATGATGGTGAGGAAACACTTTCGCTAAATAGATTTTAAGTAGATAGCAATTGTGATATTTGCATTCTCAAAGTCATTAGTGGAGCGTGTGTGGTTAACCGGCACACTAACATGGACTTGTGAGAAATGGAAAAGGTCTAAACAATTAAGACTATGATTACGACATCCCTTTTCATAGTTATAAAAAGTGTTTAGACACACATATGAGTTATCTAAGGAAAGGTGTATGATTTTGATAAAGTCTTATCAAAGCATCTTGTATCAGAAATCTGAACTTTGGTAAGAAAATCAATAAAGTATTGATTTCTAGAAGTCCAACTGATTTTAGGTTACATGTCAAAGCTAGTGGGAGCATCAGTGTTATGCCAAGAATTATCATGTTAGTGGGAGCATAATTATTATGTTAATTGTTGCAAGTTAGCAATGTTAATTATAGAAAACAAAAGTTTCAGTTTGCAAAATGTACTTTGCAGGGTTTGAAAAGTTGTTTTGCTATAATTAAGGGAGAGGAAATTATACTTCATTCTAATTCTAAAAGCTTAGATTGATATTTTATATAAAATTTAGTCAAGTATATAGATGAATGTTATGTTGGAATGGTTCAACATAAGGAAATTCTATATATGGAAATGTTTATTGCGTTCACCAAATTTGATTATGATAACGGCATCCCTCTTCATAGTCCGAATTGTTAGAACATGGAAAATAGAAACATTATAGCAAAAGACTGGTAAAGTATAATGTATTTATGTGAGACATTATGAATCGTATCCCATATGCTTCGGGTATAGGATCGATTACATATGCTATAATATTTCTATGTGTTCTAAATTTCCAAATGCCTAGGGCATTAAGAAGGAAAAAGGACCAAAAGTGTATATGGCTAAAATGGTTAAGCAATTGTAGAGGGCAATATGAGGTTTACCAAAGATTGATTGCTCATGGACAATTAGAAGTATAGTGTTAATTTTTGAAGGACCATATTGACATATTCTGAAAGGAGGCAACTCTTGTTCAGAAGTGATAGTCAAAATGGGAATATGGAAATGTTTCCAAAGGTGGAAGTTATTCATTAAATCTGTGTAAGATTAGAAAAATTAATGCAAGAAGGATGTTCAAAGGAATGTACTTTGAATTTGAGACTTCATTTCCATGGAATTGCTCTCCATCGGAATACTTTGTAATGTCTGTTGACAAGTCTTTATGACTTTGTGCATAGTCATTACAAGAGGATCAATGCATATAAGTTTAGAATCTAACAAATTTCAGTAAATGGCAGGAATTTGGAATTCTTACATTTACGGTAAGGATTTGGGATTGTGAAATGAGCATCATTGGAATCATGTTCAATTGGTCTATTTCAAAAAGTAAGGATCATAGACAAACATAGTGTGCATACTTGGAGTATGGCATAACTATTGTTTGGACAAACATAGTGTGCATGCTTGGAGCATGGCATGACTATTGTTTTGATTCAAGTATAAAGTTGATTATTTGAAACATAATCCAATGAATAATGAGTAATCAATATGGTGTTTAAATAAAAGGTGTTTTATTTACTCTCAAAAGTGGTTAGGGCCATATAAGATTAGTATTATTCTTGTGTTTCACTTTGCATGTTTTGACTTCCCAAATAACTAGGTTATTCAAACTCTCCATAGTCAATCATACTTTGGAAGTAGGTATGAATCAAGACTGTCATGAATTAAGCTTGTAGATGTCTAAAGTGTTTAGACATAGCAAAAGTTGCTGCAACATTCATGAGTGCTTCTGGAAAGAGATTCGAGTATTGGATTAAACCCACGCTCATTTGAATTACTTCATGGATTTTATCATGAGTGATCATGAGACGATAATATCTTATATTCTTTAAACCTAAAGATATGATTAGTTGACTATGAGTTGGTTATACATTGATTATACGAAAACGTATCAGTAACTTGATGTTATAAAATATGCCTTTGTGTATGGTTCAAGAAGTGGTTAGTACAAGCATATGAGTCGAAGTTTATCAATTCCTTTTACCCTTGGAGGGATAAAAGCGATATCCATGGGTCCCTCGATGATTTAGTGATGACAAACGTAAGTGATCGGCAGGGCCTGGACTGATTTGATTTGTTTAATTAGTCAGTAGTCATAAATCGGAAATCGGGAAACAACAAATGGACAGAGATAATGATTATAATCCATGTCTTAGTCCATATGATATCTAAAATGGAGGAATATATGATCCCTTATCTAATGGACATGTAATTGACTAGGTCAGAGTTTGACAGCGGCTTTTAAAAGTTACGATTGCTAGTCGGGTTTTGGAGTTGTACTTGCAATAATAGTTTTAGATTTATCCAAGTGGGAGACTATTGGATTAGATGTCTAACCCATAACTATTATTGTTATGTACCTGACTTGAGAGTAGCCTGATCCATTTGGGTTGCATATCATCAGGACAATTTGTCAGGATGGATTCTTGAGAGAAGGTTATATATATGATTTATTAATATATTATAAGTTATAATATATTAATATGACATCATATGTTTTAATTAGTATTGATCAAGAATTAATTTGGAATTAATTTTGTGATCAAAAGAGACAAATTGAATCTATGGGGACTAATTATGGTAATTAGTTATATTTATATGTGTTGGCCTTATGATCCATGTTGGACCAAGTTTATGTATGGATACATAAAGATTTGGGACACATGAACCATGGATCATAAAACCCATGGGTATGGGCTTGGGTTAACCCATGAACTTTGGAATTCCACATATAAATATGTTGCTTCATAGCCAAAATCACCACTAATGTATTCTTGGAGGATATGGACGGTTTTGGTGTGTATGAATCTCTCTCAAGTTTCATCCTTTGTCCATGATGTGTTGTGACTTCATTTGAGGCTTCCACACTATTGGGGATAAGCTCTTAAGGCCAAATAGATCAAGACTTCAAGCTACATAAAATGTATGTTACCTTAACTAGTATCTTATATGGTTTTATGTCAAATGCATGCTAATTATATTGTTTAATGCCTTGGAAACCATTTGCATGTATAATTTATGAAAACATAGATCCAATGTATTTAGGGTTGTATGTGCACAATAGGATGTTGTAGTATACAAAACCCATCAGGGATTGCCACTGAGGTTTCACGGATCTTAATGGAGGAGTTACCCGATATCATTGTTCGGATCATTAACATAATGATTGTCAAGTTCTAGGAGAAGAACATAATCTTACATGCTGAAAGAGAGGTAGGTGAAGCTATTGGTGAAGGAAATCTGGATGTGGAGCCATGACAAGGAAAGAGAAGGCTGACACATGATTCAAAACTATTAGAGGGAGGAGGAGAGTTTGATACAGCTAACCCGGGTACTGGAAGTCGAAAGAACTATAAGATATATGGAAAGTGTGGAGGAACTCATGGGTTTGCTTGTCACAAGTTCAGGTGTTTCAATATGGGGAAAGAGGGCATATGCACCAAGATTGTAAGAAGGATCATATATGTTTTTATTTTGACCAGCCGTGTCATTTCAAGTCCAGCTGTCCTACATGGGTGGCAGAGGGTGTGTAGGCCCCAACACTATCGCCCCATAGGAGGTAAATGTCGAGCCACAAGAAATCAGTGGTATGTATTCTGTAATGATATTTATATTTAGAATAAATATGTTCTTAGCCAGCGTCATATCGTCGGATCCGACATTTTTTATATGGTAGGATTGTTAGAACCATATTGGAATTTCTACAATTTCAGTGGTTTAGGGTTCAGTCCTCAGGGCGCTTCATGTTTCAGAGGTGTGAAGATCGCACTTGCTAGGTTTGAATTTGTGCAATTGGAAAGGTTCCAATAACCCCTCTCTAAAGTTCAGGGTTCCTCTGTTATTGAAAAAGTCACCGTTCAAATAATTTTCCATTTTCATACTGAGAATTATGTTGAAAGGTAGCTGGATGAGCCGGTTGCAGGCATCAACTCAAGAGGAGACAATTTTTGTTAGCATGACCCCTAGGTAAGAATAAGATGAGTGCTTTGCTTGGAGGATCATCATCTAGATCGATTATGTTGGTTTCCGCGTCATGGCTCGAAAGGAATTGCAGAGTAAGTTCATGAGATTATTGGAGCTCAAGTTGGTGAAAATCTACCACGATTGATAGGTGTAAAGGATTGTGCGGAGTGGATATGCTGGATAAGTAACTACCAAATTCATGTCTTCAAGAATGCAAGTGTAGTTGTTCCCATCTCGGACAACAAAGTCAGAATTCAGGAATACTTGTATCACTCAGGGGGAGATCATTCGATTGTTGACAGGCCTTGAATCGATTGCCACTGTTGGTAGACCAAGATCAGAGATGTGTACATATGGATTTTGAATGTGTGTGACCACTAAGATTGGTTAGTAATGGAGTGCTAGTGCTTGCAAGCTTAGGCTATTAACAAGTTTGAATTGTAAGGTTGAGAGATGGATTGGGAACCTATCACTTTTTTGTAGATTGAAAGAGCACATTCGAATCCAAGTAGGAGAGAATCGTTGGTCTAAAGGTTGCACAAGGGTGAATATTTAGGTTTCATTACACATCAATAAGACCATGAGTGGGTCCATGACAGTGTGAAAGTGTTGTTAGACTGCGTGGTAGACATATCATTCACTAGATTGATAGGTATTTGTGGAAGTGTTGCAAGTCTATGAATGGATCGTAGCATTCACTAGTATGAGGCAGGCCATGGTTCGAGTGGTCAGTTAGACTGAAGAAAGATCAACGCATGTTTGGTCGAGGCGGATAGTATTGATGGAGGACTAATCCTTGAGTAGTATGAGGATTGATGGATCTAAGGAAATGAGGGGCCCATTCGATTGGGTAGTGTGTGTGCGATCCGGTAGGATCGGCTTGAGCAAAGTATGGGGTTGCATTTAGAGTGAGATGACTCTAGGGCCATTGGTTGGCATTCATGTAGTGGTTAGGCTTGAGTATCCCTTATTAGTTGGACTCTTAGTCAAAGTATTATGGAGGGACTAGGTCTAAGTTTGTTAGCCTCTGCAGTAAGTGGAAAATTTTCTATTTCAGTTCAGTGAACGGTCACCTTAGAATCAGAGGATTTTGGATAGGATGAAAGTGTAAATCTTTGGATTTCGGGATGGGAGTTATGTTCCCGGTTGACGCAAGGGGGTTGAGACTTACATTGGGAGTCACCATTAATATCAATTGAAAAATTCAATCGTGATGAATGGTTGGTTATGTTATCTTTGGTTGGATTAGGAGGGTTGTTAGAGCCATCATGGAAAGCGAGCTAGGGTAGCTCTTTCCAAATAGACACTCATTCAGAAGTAGCGTGGTGCGACTGTGTGAGGTTATCAGCCTCAACAACCAGTAGGAATTCCAGTTCATCGGTTAATTGGTAGGTAAGTAAGAGACCACGTAGTTTTCGGTTGCATCATAAATGTAATTATGGGACAACAAGATGTGCCCGAGTTGGTACTAGTGTTGGAGACTCATGCAGGGAGTCACATGGTTAACAAGCGAAGGGGTTGTGGGGGAAATGAAATATTGGGTTAACAAGATAATCCAGGTTTAGAAGATTTTATGCTCAGTTTGGAATATGAAGTGGAGTCGAATTAGTAGTGCTTCAGTTTAGGCTGCTTGTCTGCGAGTTAGACAGGGTTTTGGGATTATGTTTTTCAGGCAAAGTAACGATGGTCCCTCTCAGTGGTTAAAGATAAGTGGGGCAAGGATCCATTTGTTGATAGGATTTGAGAGCCTTGCTAAGTTTGGGTTCAGTTATAGTTTTGGAAGGCTGTTATATGTATAAGTCGACTCCTCAGTTTGTATCAGGGTTGTGGGAGTATTGCCCAGGATGTCTGGCATTTCTAGAAGCTAGTAAGGATTGATTTTGAGGACTAAGTCTAACTTAAGTGGGGAGAGTTGTAGCACCCGCCTTTCGGATGAATCGAATTAGTGTTTTCGAGGATTCAAAAGGTTGGATTTTGGAAGGAAAGAAGCCTCACGATGTAAGATTGGAGGCTCATGACGTGAGATGGATTGCATGAAAACTTTTGTCTAGTACTGATCTCACGACGTGAGACATGGGGCTCACAACATGAGAGCTGATGCAGCCTAAGCCCATGATCATTTTAGGGTTTCCTTCGTATTTAAGCATCTCTAAACTCATTCTAGAGTTTCTTATCAGCCCCGAATCCTCTTTCACCTCATAAAAATCCTAGTCTTTATCCTTGCTTGATCTTGGGCCATTTTAGAGCTTTTCTTGGTTTGGAAGAAGGAGAAAATAAGAAAAAGAAGGTGATCTTAAGTTGAGGCTTGCAAGGAATCTTCACCATCATCATCTTGCATTGTTTTTGGATCATTGTAAGTATCAAAGATTCCTCCTTTATTGTTCTATGAGACTAGATCTAGGTTTTCTCCCACTTTTCCTCTTGAATGTGCAATTGTGATGAATGGAAACCATAAAGTTGATAACTTTATGAGTTATTATGGTCTTAAGAGTATAATGGAGTTTAAATGTAGTGAATGGTTGAGTTATTGGAACCTTACATGAAAGTTGGATGTCTTTTCTTCAACTTGTGACCTAAATGAGATAGAATCATGTATTGGACGTATATGTCTTAAAAGCGTCGACTTTCAATTGCATTATGGATTAACGATGTGAAGGTTGAATGACCCTGTTTCTAGTTAGATTTTTGAAGCTACGGCTTAGGAGGAGGCTCTCACGACGTGAGGTTAACTCCGTTGACTTTTCTTTATTGATTTGGCCAAAGTAGGATGAGTTGGAATCAGACCGAGTGAGATCTCACGACCTGATCAAGGGGTGGTCATGATGTGAGGACGGATAATTGACATTTTAGGCTTTTGCTTGGGCCTTTATGGAATTGGGCCTGTATTAGGCTTTAGGTGTCTTTTGGATTTGGGTCGGTTATTAGGCTTTTAGTGCCATTGAGTTTGGGCCTTGGTCTTTAGGACAGTTGAGGGGAAGGGTAAAAAAGTATTTTACCCTAGGAGCCGAGATTAGTGAATTAAGTCTCGATTATAGTTATGACTTGATTTTCGATCATGATTGTATTTGATTGGTTAGCACGTGGATTCTACAGTCCAATAGCTCAAGCATTGGTTGGATTGTGAGCAGAATGAGGTGAGTTTCATTCACTGCATTCATGGGTCGAAGGCACCAATGCTGACCCACTAGCTTATGTTTGTAGGATGATGATTGTCTTCATGAAAATTACCTATTATACCTATATATGTTTGTTGTCTCCGTGATTCTTGCTGTTATGATTATATACCAGCTGTAGGGGGTAAAATAGACTTAATATCATTTGAAAGATACCGAAGGGGGTGAAATAGACCCAATACCGGTTGAAAGATATCGAAATGGGTGAAATAGACCCAATACCGGTTAAAAGATACTGAAAGGGGTGAAATAGACCCAGTATGGGTTGAAAGATACCAAAGGGGTGAGATAGACCCAATACATTTTTTTTACTATTATGTATGTATGGTATGAGGTATTCTAGGGAAGCTCACTAAGCTTTGTGCTTACAGTTTTCAGTTTATGTTCAGGTACTTCCAGATCGAAAGGGAAGGGCCTGACTTGATCGCCTTGTAACCACCCTTCGTTTCTACATTATGTGATTTTAGGATTTTGTACTCTGACAACTATTTTACCCTAATATACTTTTGAATGATTGAAATGATTAAATGGTGTTTATGGTTGAACTAAAATTGAAGTTTTTTATCTAATAATTTTTGGGATGCTATATATGTGTGTGTGTATGTGTGTGTGTGTATGTGTGTGTATATATATATATATATATATATATATATATATATATATATATATATGTGTGTGTGTGTGTATCAACCTTTACCTAGTGTTCAATCAGATGAAGTGGTTAACATGGTTTTTGTGGAATTTGACAACAACCATGCAGTACCTTCCACCTATGTAGTTTTAGACTCTTAAAACCGTGAAACAACCAATACTCCAGATAATGAGCCTTCACTCACACTACACTTGAATCCAGGATCAGAAGACTCAACCAATGTTGACATGACTGAGTTACATATTGATCCTAATGTTGGTGTTGATGTGATTCCGAATAACACTAGTGAACCCTTGGGGCGTGGAATACAAATCAAAACACCCATGGCTCTTCACAAATACAATGTTGTTAAACACATTACACACGAGAGTCCATCATCCACAACTCTTTCCCTTCCACGGCACACCTTAGGTACTCCTTATCCTTTAGTACACTTTATTAAATGTGATAAGTTTACTATGTCATAACAAGCATTTCTCGTGGTTGTCCTTGTGGGAGATAAACCAAAATCATTGAAGGATGCAGTAAAATATGAATTATGGAAAAGTACAATGCAACGAGAAATCAAGGCATTAGAAGACAATGACACATGGACTTTGGATGCTTTACCTCCTGGAAAATGTGCATTAGGAAAGCAATGGGTTTATCGAAGAAAATACAATTCCAATGGTACTCTTGAATGTCTAAAAGCTTGTCTAGTTGTTATCGACAATCACTAGATTGAAGGTATGCGTTGCAATGAAACATTTTCCCAGGTCGCAAGGATGACAATTTTCCGTGCTTTTCTTGCTTTTGCTACCTCTAAAAATTAGCAATTCCACCAGATGGATATTGTTAATGCTTTCTTACATGGAGATCTAAATGAGGAAGTCTACATGAAATTGCCTCAGGGGTTTGAGTCATATAACTCAAATTTGGTCTGTCTCTTACAAAAATCAATATATAGTTTAAAGCAAGTGCCTTGTTGTTGGTTTGCGAAGCTTGTCATGTCTCTAAAAGCTTATGGTTTTCTTCAATTCTATTCTAACTATTCCCTATTTACTTACATCAAGAATGACTTTCAACTAAATGTCTTAGAGTATGTTGATGATTTGATTGTTTCCTGTAATAACTCAGGTGCTTTACAAGCTTTCAAAACTTACTTAAGTGAATGTTTTCTAATGTATGATTTGGGAACTCTCAAGTATTTTCTTGGTATAGAAGTTGCTTGAAGCTCCTCCAACTTATTTCTATTCCAACGAAAGTATACTCTGGGTATCATAACCAAGATTGGCTTATCGGAAGTAAAACCTGCATCCTTTCCTATTGAGCAAAACTGTAAACTCGGTTTAGCTACCGAAATAAAACTTATTGACACAGAATTTATTACCGGCGCCTTGTAGGTAGACCGGTATATTGATTTGTTACTAGAACCGACTTGGCCTATTCAGTGCGTGTATTATCTCAATTTATGCAAGCACCCAGTCAAGAACATTGGGAGGCGGCTTTACGATTGGTTAGGTATCTTAAAGGTTCCTTAGATCAAGGTAGCTTATTAAGCTTTGATAGTAATTTGTCCTTAAAAGGATGGTGCGACTTTGATTGGGCTTCATGTCATGTTTCCTGTTACTTGGTCATTCTCCGATCTCTTGGAAGACATAGAAGCAACATATCGTCTGAAGATCATCAACCGAAGCTGAATATCATGCAATGGCTAACATATATAACTTGTGAACTCATATGACTCAAAGGTCTTTTACTCAGCTTAGGAGTTCACCATCCCAAAGCTATTCATTTGTTCTGTGACAATCTTTCAGCTATACATATTGCTCAAAATCAGGTACAACATGAACGTACTAAATACATCGAGGTCGATTGTCACTTTGTTCTTGATACTCTTAAGGACCGTTTGATTGACATTTCTGATATTCATACCATTGATCAATTGGCAGACATCTTTACAAAAACTCTTGGCAAAAAATAGTTTGATCAACTTTTTCCAAGTTGGGCATTTTGGATCCTTATGCTCTAACTTGAGGGAGGATATTAAGATATATTGTAGATTACATAATATATTTAGAGATAAAGATAACTTTAAAATTTTTGGATTGCAATATACTTTGTATTCGGTATTCTATCTCTCTAGATTTCCTTATATGTAACGTAATCTTTAATGGAAAAATATCAGTTTTGGTTTTCGGCCAAACTTTACACAATATCTCCAAGTTTATAATTAATTTCTTCGATGTCATATAGACTTAAGTTGTATGTATATATACATGTATACATGTATACATGTACGTATACTAAAAAACAACAATTGGGACAGCTTGGCTGCCAATTGCCATTATGTTGCACTATCAAAATCGTGAATTGTTTTTTAATCCTTAATTTGTTGTGCTATTATTATCTATTAATTTGTTTATTGCCGTTCCATTGTCTAACCACTACAAATTTTATTTACAATTTAAGCTGTTTAGAGGAGGGAGGATCAACTACATCATCATTAAACTCGTTCAAACCCTTCCAAAATTCAACTCTCACATGTCCTTCACGCAATCCATGGAAATGTTCTTCTGTCAATAGCCTCATCTACCCACTACTGAATCCTTTTTTACAATAAAAAATTCCTTAGGGGCCAAGTAATTTTCTATATATATAGCCTCATTATATACCCCCAAATCATTTACAAATCTTATAGGGAATTCATCCTATCTTTGCATCATGCGGTCGACAATGGTGTCTTTGCTGTTTCCGGTTGGAATCCTACTAGTTTTTCTCTCCTTGTGTTTGTCAACAACATCAGCCGCAATAGTAGAGACTTCATTTCATGTACCGACATCCTACTTTCCTTGTATATTAAGTTACTTCCATTGTCGTGTTAATTTCTTACACCAGAAAGAAAACATGAGTTGGTGATCAGTGGAAATATAATTGTCATTTCAATTCATTGATTGATCTAACCCTATTGCATGCTCTAGCTAATAGTTGTTTAGATAAAGATAGATATATCTAACACATGTATTTCATTGTCGGCTTGTTGGTCTATTATTAAATGATGTACAAAATTGACATGTTGTAATTTTCTTGAAACTCACATGGTTTTTTTTTTTTTAAATAACTTTATTGGTGTAGGTAAAAAATCTGACGACGAGTCGATTATGTCAAAATCATGTAATCGTGGCAGTAAATGGAAGCCTTCCAGGGCCAACTCTAAGGGTACAGGAGGGTGACACTCTTATTGTTCATGTCTTCAATGAATCTCCATACAACCTTACTATCCACTGGTAACTAGTAACATTTATTTTCATGGAATGTTTTGAATGCAAAAATGATATAGTCGATTGAGTGAAAACATGCAACTCAAACGTACGTAATGGCTGTAATGCAGGCATGGGGTGTTCCAAATGCGAAGTCAATGGGCGGATGGGCCTGAATTCATCACACAATGCCCGATTAGACCAGGAAATAGCTATACCTACAGGTTCAATCTCACCGGACAAGTGGGCACTTTATGGTGGCATGCACATACTCAATGGCTCCGGGCAACCGTTTATGGTGCTCTGGTCATCCGCCCACGAGACGGACAAAAATACCCTTTTGTTAAACCTTATCGTGAAGAGACAATCCTTTTGGGTATGTGAATGTCTTGTTTCTTTCCTTCGTTTGTAGGAGTATGTTCGTCTTAACTCTGTAATTAATATATAATAAAACATTTCAGGAGAATGGTGGAATGCTAACGTTATCGATGTTGAGAACGCTGCACTAGCTACCGGAGTGGCACCTAACAACTCTGATGCTTACACCATCAACGGGTGGCCCGGTGATTTGTATCCTTCTTGCCCGTCAAACAGTAAGTAGCCGACCACCTGATATTCTTACAAATTTCTAGT
The DNA here is from genome assembly GCF_051521515.1 of Lactuca serriola. Lineage (NCBI taxonomy): Eukaryota > Viridiplantae > Streptophyta > Magnoliopsida > Asterales > Asteraceae > Lactuca > Lactuca serriola. The sequence goes on from NC_136416.1 coordinate 37,454,254, forward strand.
TTCTTCATCATCTTCTGAAGGTTTCTTGTTTTTGTTCGAATCAGAAACATACACACTTCAAGTTGTCCCAGGCAAAACATATCTCTTGAGACTAATCAACGCTGCTCTCAATGGTCAACTCTTCTTCAAGATAGCGAACCACAACTTGACAGTGGTTGGGGCAGATGCAGCCTACACAAACCCTTTCCAAACAGATGTTGTCGTCATGGGTCCAGGTCAAACCACCGATGTCCTATTGACTGCAAACCAATCACCGGGATTATATTACATGGCGGCGCGTCCATACCTTAGCGCAGTCGGAGTTACGATCAATAACAGCACTACCACCGCGATATTAGCTTACAAAAGCGCCACCCAAACAACACCAGTTCTTCCAATCCTACCTGCTTTGAATGACACACCAACAGCTTTTAGATTTGAAAGCAACATGACTGCACTTGTCACTAGCCCATTCTGGTCACCGGTTCCAAAAACAGTCGACGAGAACATGTATGTAACCATGGGACTCGGGATATCGGAGTGTGGAAACAACCAAACATGTGGAGGGATATTCGGGCAAAGAATGGCTGCAAGCATGAACAATCATTCATTTGTTTCACCATCAACGATCTCTATGTTGGAAGCTTTTTTTAGAAACGTTAGTGGGATTTACACGACTGATTTCCCAAATCAACCACCGATTGTATTCGATTACACCAACACTAGCAATAGCTTCAATCAGACTCTTATGACTACACCAAAGTCCACAAGTGTGAAGAAGCTCAAGTTTAACTCAACTGTTCAAATCGTGTTTCAGAACACAGCCTTGGTGGGTATTGAAAATCACCCCATGCATTTGCATGGATTCAACTTCTACATCTTGGCTCAAGGATTTGGCAATTATGATCCCATAAACGACCCTCGAAAGTTTAATTTGGTTAACCCACAAGAACGGAACACGATTGGGGTTCCCACCGGAGGTTGGGCTGCCATCAGATTCCGTGCAAATAATCCAGGTGATCACCTCATCTCATGACTAATCTCGTCAGAATTTGATTTATTATAAAATGTTGACCTTTTCTGCAATTTGATTTTATTGACTATTTCTTAACCTTATCTAGCATAGCACATGTTTCGCTGGAAATGATCAGGATTATACTGTGTTTGACTTATGCTTTATTGAAGCGACCATGCATGATTAACTCATTTTCATCTAAATAAGCTGAATATTCATACTCTAATACAATTATCGAATAACTTTTCACCTTCTTGACTTTTTTATTTGTTTTTTTATATAAATTTCCAGGTGTGTGGTTTATTCATTGTCATTTGGATGTACACTTGCCATGGGGACTAGCTACCGCGTTTTTGGTGGAAAACGGAGGAACACCGGAATCCACGTTGCCACCACCGCCTGCCGACTTCCCTCGGTGCTAAAAACAGGCAGCGAAGAATATCAGACGTAATTAAACTGTGCATAAAGATGGATTTGCTTGCATTTGTATGTATACATATGAGTATTCAATATTTGTTTTATATCATTAACACACCTGTAAGCCTATGACCGATTCTTTTTCTAGGCATAATATGTAATGCTTTTTATATATGTATTGATTTGTTGTCATATTATTTTTTGGATAAAAATCAAATCACTTGTCGAATATGCGTTGAAAAGTTCCAACGGAAATCAAATGAGTTTTTTTTTTTTTTTTTTTTTTTTTTTTCTTTGGTAAACATTGTATTCACTCATAAATAAATCTTTGGCAATCAGCCCCTTTGCCACCCGATAAAGATCCCCAAAACACCTTTGATCACGACTCTCATGCATTTTCAAGGTTGTCGGGGTTTCTGTGTGTTTACATTTAATGAAAACCGGCCACCGCCAATGAGTTTCAGAACTCTAAGCGAACTAAAAATTTGGAGTCCATTAACATTTATTATATTTAATGTTATAAATCCTCATCTTTTATCCTTGCGACCGCCAATAATAAAATAATGTTTATAAACGGTAGAGTTAAATATTTTTTATATATGTGTTTTTTGTGAATATATTTAAGACATAAAGTTAATTTTTTAATCCTAACATCACTATGCATTAAAATTTTTATTCTTTTTCAACTCAAACATGTCAAATTGTTAAAGAAGATGGGAGAGATAGGGAACATTTATGATTTTAGCCTTCAAAGCTAGAATATTTGTTAACTCTCTCATACAAAGCCAATGATTTTCTTTTTCTGCTGTCAAAATAAGAGCAATAATCCAAACTTTTCACGAAACATAACTCAAAATTATAATACACAATTTACAATACAAAAAACCTGATAAAAAAATTAACCTTAATCGAGAAAAAAGAATCAGTCAAGACTATTCTACTTTTTACATCAAAGTTCAAACAGATTTAACTTAATGATTAATCAAAATAACAATATTTATCATATATTATCAGATTATCACAATTCAGAAGACACAAATCCACAATCAATATTCAACAATGGACAAATTATCAGTTATGTAGAAACAGAGAATCAAAGGAAGAATCGAAGAAGAACATATCTTTTCACTTTTCAGAATTCAGCCTTTCAGATCATCAGAGAAGAAAGAATCGAGAAACAAAATTAGAGTATTAGACTAGTAGTTGTAATGGGTTCTGTTGCAGTTAAAGAACGAAATCAGAGGACAAAGATGAAGAAAAACGGTCGTTGAGTACCTAAGTTGCATTCAATTTTTGTGTTCGAGAATGATTTATGTGTGCCTGCGTTCTGCCGAGAATCAAATCGTCAATGTCTATTATAATTATGGGTTAAGTGGGGGCCCTTTGAATTGGGGTCCTAAGCAAGAGCTTAGGCTGTTGGGTGTGGGCAACATGTTATTACATGTTACTTCATCCAAAAGGTATCACGTCATCATCCTAGTAATAAGTGGGTGTTATAACACCAAAGGTGGAAATGGGCATCACCAAATAACATGTAATAACACCTTTATTTTCTATTTTATTTTTTAATTTTTTTTATGTTTGTAATTCCCATTTTTCTATTTTGTTTTATTTTTTTTAATTTATGTCATAATGATTTTTAAAAAAACATATAAATTAAATAACACACAATTAAATTAAATACTAATTAAAAACTACATTACAACGAAAAAACATAAAACGACATTCCAACAAAAAAAAATAGTCCGAAAAAAAATAACAAAAAAAAACATTACAATGAAAAAAAAAACATTAATCTTGGAGAGTTAAGAGGCTTGGAGCAAGGGGCTTTGCAAGGATTTGGATTTCTCTTCTGTTGGAGCTTTCTTTTGAGGTATTATTTCGTTGCTTGGGCTGATATTCTAGATTCATCATTTTGGAGTTTTTGGAAAGTATAGCTTGTGATATTTTGAGTTTGAAGGTTAGATCTGAGGTTGCTACCTCAGATCTGGAATAGAGAAGGTCTAGAGTACATTAAAGTCCCTGTTCTTGAGTGATTGGTGAAGCCATCTTGTCCCAAACTCTAACCCTAGAGTGTTATATGCTTAGATCTCTTTGGATTCACGTAAAGTTTGCCACTTTACGTGATGGATGGTTTGTAGAAGGGTAGATCTATGGTTTGGATCATCTGCATGACCTGGAAAGCCTCTGTATGGATTAAGACCTAAGGGTACTCGGCGAGTCACAAGGGTGTACTCAGCGAGTTGCTTGAAGATGGGCAGGAACTCGACGAGTTGGAAGAACAACTCGGCGAGTTGGTTGAAGATAGCCTTGGACTCGGAGAGTCTGGTCGTAAGGTCCTAACCTTTTTCTGGTTAAGCTGTGAATCGGTGAGTCAAGGGATGACTCGGTGAGTTGAGTGAGAAAGGACTCAGAGTTTGTTGGACTCGGCGAGTCTTGGGGCGACTCGGCGATTTGAGTCGCGGATTGGGAAGTTCTGAGCATGGGGACTCGACGAGTCATCGGGTTGACTCGGCGAGTAGAGTCAGTCAGGAGGTTGACTTTGACTTTGACTTTGACCAAGAGTTGACCAGATGACTTCCAGGGGCATTTTGGTAATTGTTGGCATTTGTTTTGAGTTCAGTGTTTTGGTGTTGGCTAGTGGTGGAGATCGTGTCAGTGGTCGGAGCAGCTTGGTCTTATCTCTTCAGTCAGTAGTTGCAAGTGAGTTATCCTCACTATATCGACAGGGTCTACGGCACCAAGGTCGGCCCTTTATCGGATTGTAATCTGAGTATCGTTGTTATGTTATTGCTTTGCTATGTTTTCATCCTGGTAGTTAGGATGGTATGTGTTAGAGACTTGTTTAAGGTCGGTATCCTGGTATATAGGATGATGCTATGCTAGTGACCGGTTAGGTCTGAATCCTGGTTAGGATGATGCTATGTTATGTGATCTACTAGATCGGTTTGATTGGATATGAATTGTTATATGATTGAATGTTTATGTGCACATGGCTGTTGGACTGGGGTTGGGTTGAGGCGGGTCCTGCTTTGTGTTGTAGACCAACATACCAAGGGCGGACCGGTTATCCCGAAGGCCCAGCGAGCGGTCCGGATAGGTTGTAGGCCCCACGCAGGCGGACCAGACATGCCGAGGCTCGGAGAGTGGACCAGGCCGACTGAAGGCCCAGTGCGGGCAGACCAGTCATACTGTAGACTCAGAGAGTGGACCAGGTGGATTGAAGGCCCGGTGCGGGCGGACCAATCACATTGTAGACTCGATGTATATGGCTAGACTCGGAGGGTGGACCAGGTGGACCGAAGGCCGGGTACGACGGACCAGTCACACAGTAGACCCGAAGTGCATGGTTGTTTTGTGTTCTGTTATGATATGGCATGTTGTGCGTGTATGGTATATGTGGTTGGTATTTTGGGGGTATCTCACTAAGCTTTCGGGCTTACAGTTGTGGTTTAATATTTTTAGGTTCTTCAGGAGACCGTGGCAAGGCAAAGGCGTGATCGTACCGCTCAACATGATTATGTTTTATGATGTGGTTTTGGGAAAACTCTGATAATAATTGTATTGAAAACCTTTTTGTAATAACTTTATGAAACTGGGTTGTTTTTGAAAAGTTTAAATTGGTTGAAATTTTTAGAGTGTTACAGCTTGTTGTAGGTGGAATTGAACTTGGTGCACTTCCTGCTTATTTGAGTCCATTTGCTACTCAACATGTCGTGATTGCGGTAATTTTCATCTTTATTCAAAAGGATATGAAATTTCCCAATCACGACTTCCCAAAAGACAACTCTTCGAATGCCGTTTCCTTGCGTTGGATTTTTTGATGTCCCGCACCAAGCCACCGCCAATGCGTACTCCTCGTCCGCGGTCCACCATGTTGGAGGTTCGTCTTCCGATTGCTCCACCGCAACTATTTTCCCTTTCCTTCGTGATCTCCCTTTTTGGGTTGTTTTTTCCACTCCCCCCCCCCCTTGCTTCTCGGGTACAATTTGTTGGGTGGGTTGTGGTTGTGTGGTATTTTGTTGAATTGTAGCAAATGGGTTGAAATTTTTTTGTGGAAGGTGTGTAGTGAATTGTGTTGGTGGTGAGGCGGGGTTGAAAAATTTGTCTTGTGTGTTGAGAATGTTTGCGTACATTTCGTATTGTGCAAAACTAACAGACGAAGGTGTATTTCTGTTTGGAGGAGAAGTGTTGGGGTTTTGATCCATAGTAGGGAAAAGAGTATTTTTTTTTTTGAACATTTGAAGGTAAAAAGGTTTTTATAAGACAAAGGTTGATGTATATGTCTATATACATAGTTGTAAAAAGATTGAAAATCTATTAATTTTTTTTTTTTACTTTTTTGACCGTTTTACAACGGTTGAAAAATCAAAAATATATCCGTTGGAGTTAATTTGCGTAGAAAAATGTCCCGTTGTCAAGCGTTACCATCATAACGCCTTGTAACGTAACGCCTAAAAACGCGAGGTGGACACGATGTCCGGCGCGTTATAACGCCGTTTTTTGCTTGCCACGTCGGAATAACACGTACTCACGTTGCCCGTACCTGCCCGCCTTAGTTTAAAACTATGTAAGGGCAGGTGTGCCTTTATCAAGAATCAGAGTGACATTGTTAATAATATATGATCCTATGGTGTCACCAAAACCAACACTCACCCACACTAGCCCAACCACCTTCACCACCCACCTACCACCTATTATTATGACTACCACCCACCACCCACCACAACCCACCACCACCCTCCATAACCACCCCAACCCACCACCCATCAAGACCACCACCGACTATCACCACCACCCACCTCCATCATGTGACGACCGGCAGATTCAAGTCAAACTCAACAAGTCAAGTCAAAGTCAAACCGGTCAAACATAACTTGTACTTCTATGATAAAAGTTATTTTATGTATAAAAAATGTGCATTTGTATGTCAAGAATCCAAGTGTCTCGAAGAATTTATGTGTTTAGCAATGTAAAACCTTAAAAAGGGAGTTAAACGCATCAAAACACGACTAAGGACCCTTTCGGGGACTTAAAACAATCATAAACGAAGCATAACGAGGTTCACAAACCTTGCATTGTGAGTTGATACAATAATAATGGCTAAAATTAAATCTCTCCCAAAATCCCTCTTAACTTTTTATAGTCAACCGGGTCATCCCGACCCTTAACTTGGCCAAAAACCGCTTGAAACGGGAAGTTAACTTGAAAATTAGCTAAATAGGGCCGAAACCCTTCGTATGAACCGAACCCTCTTAGAGCCGAAGCCTCTCAGAACCGAACTTGTTAGAAGCGAACCTGTCAGAACCGAACTGCTCTCCTCAGACCGAGCCTCTTGCACCAGAAGCGAACCCTCCCTTCGGCCCCAAACCTACCTTCGGTCCCTTCTCCCTTCTCTTGGTTCTCACCTCCTAAGGACCGAACCCTCGCATGTTCGCTTCTATTGTCCGGTTTTCGACAACTTTCGCCTGTTAAGCCCATTTTTGACGGGGATTTTTCACCAAATTCATATTTTTACCATTTTAAACCCCCAAAACTCATATTTTATTTATTTCCCAATGATTTATTAATTTAAAATCATTATTTCATTAATAAAAATATCTAAGGATATTCTACCCCACAAGTGGGTCAAGTGTGCCCACTTGCCTTCCATGTGTCACTTCCTCATTAGTCCAACCTTATCCACATCACACAAACCAAGGCAAAAATCCCTTCAACCTTGCAAGTTGCTCCAGCCACATCTATATATAGAAGTCCTTGGAAGATCTCTTGATTTACTTTGATCATTTCCACACTTTTACATTTTTCTTACCCCAGAAGGAAGTTTAGTTTCTCTCTACTTCCAGCCACTTTTTGAAAGTGTTCTTGAGTTATTACTTCACTTTTTGGTAAGTATTTCATCTAGACTCAAGTGTTATTCCATGTTTTCATAACACTCTTGGATCATCTACACACATTTTAACACCAAAAATCGTTCTTAGGATCATCCAAGCCTTCACGTGTTCATCAAGTGTTCTTGACTTGATACTCCTCGTCTTCGACCTTCCGTTCTTCAAGAAATCACTCAAGGTGAGTTCATACCCCTACATTTTCCAGTTTTCTTTAGTTTTCAGGGGAGGGGGGGGGGAATAAAAGTTAAAACACCAAAACATTTTTAAAACTTAACTTGACAGCTTACAACAGAAAAGTTGTGACATGTTTACAAACTATTTTACCCAACTTAAACTTAATATTTTTCAAAACTGTTTAATATGAAAATAATTCAGGTTTATACCTTTAAAATGACTACTTGCACATCTCCATAAGATTTTTCTAAAATTTATGGTGATTTTTACAATATTGCCTATCACTGCAGCAACGAAATCGGACCAGGTTGTGAAGATGAACATTTTCACACTGGTTTGAGAACACCAAAAATTATATGAAAATTTATGAACATAGTAGACTCTTTTTCCAAACTCTCCGAGTTTACGGATTCAGTTTTTGTCTTACGATGAATTTTCTATAAATATTCTAAAATAGTAACAGTTAAGGGCAAAACTATCAAAACAAGTTTTAGAGTTATTCACACCTTGTAACATGTTGAGCAAGGTGTGTGAGATTTTATACTTAGTATTTTCATGTCATTTTATTGAAATACAAAGCCATGCATAACAAGGTTTCATTTAAAACATAAAACACTCTTGATAAACTATAATAGGTATAGTTTGGACACTTCGTTTAACAAAGAAACAGTAACACAATCGATTTACAAAACAGGTATTTCATTACAAACTACGTGAACATGTTAATGAATAAATTTGTGAGACATTCACCTTCGGGGTACTCTTAAGTACAATAGAAAAGTCATGTAGTTATAGCCGAAATCTCTTGTAGGGAGAGTGTGATAGTTGTGTATGCATATATATTGGGTCTGACAAACCCGCACCTAAGCTGCTTGCAACAGCTAGACCGGTAGGTCTGGGGTGACAAGTGTCATAACATTCCGACGCTTGAAGAACATCGAGTACGAGGTGTTCGAGTCTTAGCATGGTTATAACAACTCACATGGGGAATTAACAAAACACACAGTTCACGGGAATTTAAGGATTTCACAGAATGGAGTTTTATTAAATATAAAACCACGAATAAGTGTGACGATTTACTTACATATACTAAGTCTTGGTTCAGTTAAGACTACAACAAACCTTTTAGGAAATATTGGATTTTATGGAAACAAACTTTAAGGAACAACATCCATTTTTCATTCATAAATTGCTTACGAACTCACCAGCTTTAATGTTGATACTCTTTCAAAAACGACTTGTATTCTCAGGTATTCAGTAATACATGTAACAACAAGATTTTTGAAGGCAAGACGCTAAGATGCAGATTTTTTTTGAACTATTTTGACATCATATGTAATTTATTTGGAAACATGTATTGTTTTGCAACGATGTACCCTTTTAAATTATATTTATGATGGTTGTGTTTACTTTCTTCACTATAGTTATGATACTGAGCATGACGTCCTCCGCCCCCGAACGTTTCCACCGTTCAGGCTTAGGGGTGTGACACATCACGCATCACCACTACCCAACACATCACCCACCACCACAACCACATGTCACCAGCACCACCCACAACCCACCACTAACCTACACCATTCACCAACTATTACCACCACCCTACCCATCACCCACCAAAACGAACACTACCACCACCCACCACCATCTACCACCAACACCACTCACCACCACTCACCACCCACCATTATCACTACCACTCACTGCCACCCCTACCACCCATCGGCACTACCCACCTCTACTAACAACCACCACCTACCACCATTACCAATAATCGCCAATTCCACCAACACCACCACCCACCTCCACCTCTCATCACCACTATTCGCCACCACCACCACCCATCACCTACTAAAGCCACCATGATACACGGACCACCACCCACCTCTACTACCCACTTCCACCATCCATATAAATCAAATGTGTTTAGATACATATAATCAAATGTGATTAAAGTTTCTAAAGAACAAATATTGAATCAAGAACACGAAAATGAATTTTGTCTAAACAAATCATATATTTTGTCATCTATGTAATCACATATGATTATATGAACAATATTCATCTTTTCATTTTCAATTCAATAATTTTTATCATGTATTTAATCATATTTTATTATAAGTATTTTATCACATATGATTTATAAGACACAATTTTTTCTTTTTTCATATAAATCAAATTTTATTAGATACATATTACCACATATGATTATATGTATTTAATCACATATGAATAGAGTGGACAAAAAACAATTATTGAATCAACAACGCAAAAATTCATCTTCTCCACATAAATCATATGCGATTGGATACATATAATCATATGTGATTATATATATATATATATATATATATATATATATATATATAATGATTTATGATTTACATGACAATATTTCATTTCTATTTTTTGATTCAATATTTGACTTTGTGTATTTTAGTCAAATGTTTATATATATATATATATATATATATATATATATATATATATATATATATAATAATGTATGATTTATGTGCACGTGGTTCGTTTTGCGCTCTTAATTCAATAGTTGTTCTCTATTATTTAATCAATGTGATTATATGGAAAATATTCATGTCACGTCGCTTTAAAAAGATTTCTTATGTATTTAATCACATATCTTTATATGAAGTTAATCACGTATGATAATATATATAATTAATCACATGTGACAAAACCTATTACCATATTCTTCCCTTAGAACCTTAAAATAAAATGTGTACAACATTTAAAGGCATGTAATCAGATAAATGGAGTACAACTAATAACAAAAAGATTTTGTCTCATTAAATGTTCACTTACTGGTCCAACCTTTAACGATCACAATGTTCATATATGAACATTTATAAGTTATCTTATAGAAAAAAGAAACAGGAACCAACTTAAAAACATAAACAATACACACTGTTGTAGGTGGCTTCATCAGATCCAACTCTTATATGAAAATTTTTAGGACGATTTTTTGTTGGATCTATATGCCCAAAAATCATTATATTATCTCTAAAACATCATATGGTTGGTTTTATTTCATTCTAACCTCTATAAATGGATCCATGATGGTTTGGTTTTGTAATGAACTAAAAATAAAATTGTTATTTTAAAGTCAACTTTTATATAATATTAAAACCCAACACTTTTATAAAACAATAGGTGTGCAAAATAAAAATTTCACCTCCACAAATAAAAACAATTCATAGATTTGTATATTCATCTTCACTAATGTTAAAATTAAATCTAATAAATAAAGTCAAAAAGTTAGCCAATAATAAAACTAAAACTCATAAACCAAGTACAACAATTACAAATCGATGATTTGATTATCTTTATTGGGTGCTTTTTAATCTTAAATATAAATAAGGTGCTTGCAACATAACCCAAAAAAGAACCATCAGAGTTCACAAAATATACACAAAATATACTTGACAGATGATTTGAATAGCAAATGTATCTCTTTACATCATGTTTCAAATTGTAATAAAAAGAAGCTACTACTGCCACTACCAGAACAATTAGACACAACAACATACAAATAATATATATATAATATATATATATATATATATATATATATATATATATATATATATATATATATATATATTGTTGGATTAGTGTCTAAGTCTATAATTATTTTTGTACGTACTTGACCCGATTACGAGCATGGTCCTTTTGGGTTGTCTTCACCATAGCAATATGTAGGATAAATTAAGGAGAGAAAGGTTTAATTATGATTTATTAATATATTATAAGAATAATATTAAAGGAGAAATCATAATGTTTAATTAATATTAGTCAATAATTAATTAAGAATGAATTTTGTGGCTAAAAGAGATTAATTAAACTTAGGGGACTGGAATTGTAATTATAAGATAATTGCAATTGGGCTATGGATCACCTTGGAATAATAGGTTGGACGAATTCTATGGAGAAGCCCATTAGAAATCGTCCAAGGCATGTTCCAGAAGGGGTCCATGGGCTGCTTAGGGCTTAAGCATTCAAATTAGGGTTTTCTTGTTAGATAACCCTAATTGTCTACCTATTTAAGGAGCCCCTAAGCCCCCAAAAACATGGTGAATGGTTCCTTTAGGGTTTCTTGTACATTTTGGAGCCTCCTTTCTCTTCTCTTCTTCATCTTGTTGCTTAGTGGTGTTTGTGACTCCATTAGAGGTGCAACACTTGAGGCACTAAGCTTTCTGAAGCCAAGGATTAGATTGTTATTGCTATATAACAATCAAAAGTAATTACTAAACCCTTATTTCATTTCTTATATGATAGATCTAGGGTTTATAGCTTTGGATATTCAATTGCATGTTCATTAGACAAACTAGATCCAAAATCTATTAGGGTTTGCATGTACACCATAAGAATGATGTATTGCTCGAAACCCACCAGTGGTATCAGAGCCTAGGACTGTTTGTTAGTGAATTTGATGTTTGATTGATCGATTTTTGCATGAAAAACGAAGTTTTTTGCCCTCTGCCTTACTGACTCGGCGAGTCAGTGGATGAACTCGGCGAGTCTAATCCCTGACTCGGCGAGTCCTTGGATCTGGCAGCCTATTTTTGTGATTTTCTTACCTATTTTGCCGTGGGATAATTACCAAAACAGTTTTAAATAATAAAATCCGATTTTTTATTTATTTTGGGTGAATATCCTTAACAAAATAGTAGATAATTACCATTTAATCAAATATTTTTTACCTTATAAGATAATGTTTAATTATTTGAGTTATTTGATGAATTATCCTGCAAGAAATTTGACTAGGTCAAAATTAGATAACTGCCTTATTTGAATTGTTGATCTAGAATGTTCTTGGAAAAGTTTCAAATTACTCCCTTTAGGTTTCATAGTTTAAATTTAAACTCAATACTTTTAGTTTTTGAAATTTAAATAGTTGAACACTAATGTTTTGAAATGTTTCCAAACTTGCCCTCAAGTTTTGGAATTTAAAAGTTGATTGAAAGTTTAATTTTGAAATGTTAAATTCTGAAACCCTAGTATTTGAAAAATGTTCAAATTACACCCTCATGGTTTTGTTAAATTAATTAAAGGTTTAATTAAAAGAGAAAGTTAATAAAACCACCTAGTATTTTAAAAGTGTAAAATACACCCTATACTATATATATGTAACATTAAAAGTCTAATATATATATATATATATATATATATATATATATATATATATATGACTAAAGAGTCAGTCTTACCGTTAGTAGGTCTCATTCAGGAAGCTGGTCTATAAGGGGTGTTTAAGGAAATTGCCTATAAAATGGTGATTGAATGGGTATCCACTCTTACCCACCGCACTCTTGACTAGTGGAGGGTCGTTAGCCGAATGGGTAGGATAGGACAGAAACCTTCTATTATAAGTATAATGAAGTACAAAGTAACTAAATGCTTTTACAAATTCCCAAATCATAGTCACTTTAGGAAAAATGTGAAATTGTATGCTAATCCATGGAATTACACTTCGTACCCTTGTCAAACGTTAGTGGAGCGTGTGTGGTTAACCAGCACACTAATTTGAGGATGACATTGGTAGCGAAGGGTGGCTCGATGCTTATCATAGATCAATGGAGCGTGTGTGGCTAACTGGCACATTGATTAGGTGATAGTAGCATTAGGTGCACCACGTGATTCGTACGGTTATTCACACCTTATTGTGATCATCGGCATCCCAATCACAAATAGAAGGGCATAATCGAGATTTAAACATGCCACTGAAAAGTTCAATGAATCTCAAAAGATCTAGGAGTTTCAATTCATTTAAAACTTAAACTTCCTTTTCGTTTTTCATGGTGGAAATTGGTAAATCGTCATTTACCTACCTTCAAATATTCTGCAACTAGATTACGACATCCCTCTTCTAGGTTGTAGAGTATTGTGTTGGATCCTACCCTAAATGTTTCATTTGGGTGTTACATCAAGGATTCTAATCAACTTAACTTGAATTTTCTCCCGTTTTGTAGATGTCTAGTTATGACAATCATGGTCTTCCCAAATCCCATGGAACAAGCTTTCCTAATGAAGATGATGTTCCACGATATGATTGAGGAACAAGAAATCATGCTTCACTTCCTCCACATCCTCCAATTATTCTCCCTAACCCACAAGTTCGAAGGCTTGAAAAGTTCAAGATCACTCAAGCCCTTTTGGCAAGTACACACGAAGATGGGAAACATGTGTGTCCACACGTCTTAGAGATGAAGTCACACATTGATAGGTTAAGGATGTTGGGTGTCGAGATTTCAGCTGAGTTGGTTATTGACTGGGTTCTTCAGTCACTTCCTGAATCATATAGTGAGTTCGTTAGAGAGTACTATATGATTGATCATGATGTGACCCTCATTGATCTCACCTATTTGCTTATAGTTGCTGAATCAGTAATGATTTGGCGTGCTGGTCAAGCAAATTTGTCTGGTGAATCAAACTCCTAAACTTCAATGGACATTGAAAATGGTGACATTGGAAATCCAGAAAAGGTAAACTCTGAGATAGTTCCTTGTGTCATTCCAAAAGAGTCCATTTGCTTTTATTGCCAAGAGAAGGGGCATTGGAGATGAATCTGCCCTATTTATTTGAGAGATCTAAGAGATGGGAGAGTCAAGACGTATGGCTCTACTTCAGGTAAAAATCCATTAAATAACTCTTTTAGGTTTTTATTCTAGATTCTTAATACATGATGTGATAAGATTACATTTTGATGTTTTGTAGGATCGAAGAAAATAGAGGAAGCTTAAGGGAAGAGGTGAGCTAAATCTAATCGTGAAGAAATGGATTTCGATCGCATTGCTTGAAGATTGGATTCTTGAGCTACTACTTGGAGTTAGAATCCATTGCTAAGAAATATGTAATAACATAGTTTTTCAATTAAATTGCATTGTAAGGACAAATTTTTCTGCAACAAAATGAATTTTGATTTTATCTTATTTATTTATCCTTGCAATGGTGTGTATGAAAATTTGATGTTTGAAAGTTTCTATTATTAGCAATAATGGATTTGATTCTTAATTATGTTATTTGTGGAAATGTCAAGAATTTACCAAATAGGGAGAGTTTCTCATCGCCTAAGTTTCAATTGGACAGAAACTTGGAATCATACAACTTGGTTGCGTGATGAATGAAAACTTTCATATTTGGAAATTAGACTAATTCTTTGACAAAGTGTCAAGTGAAGGACTAGGAAATCGAGTACACTAGGTTGTGCGTTGATCAGGTCCACCACAAAGAGAGATATGATTTACTAAAATTTTAGTAAATATGATTATACTTATAAGATTAAGTGTAATTCTGAGTTGATTGAAAGAGTTTCAATGAATACCAGAACGAATAAAGAAGAATCCAGTATGCAGAAAGATAAAAGTTCCTCTATTCTAAGAAGAAGGGAGGGTACCTTTTATTTTCTTTTATGATAAGTCTTAATGATTAAGAACCATATCTCAATTGATCCTCTAAGTGAATCTTAGTGCATTTGTATGTCTGAGAAGAGGAATCGAGAATTGTGGAAATGGGTAAATCAAGAAGTCAATCATACTTCATTCCAATATCAAGTCTTAGAGTTATACTCCAAGATTGTGAATTGAGTGACAGGTCTTTAGTAGGTTTATAACACTCAACAAATGTGGAATTGGAAAAAGTATTCTTATTCCGGCACATTTGAAATTGGTAACTTGTGATGTCTTGGATAAGACAAAGACCAACTGGGACCAATTGTGTGAAGTGTTAGTCTTGATAGGATTTCGCACTAACTCTTGAATATTTGTTTTGTCTAGGAAAGTTTCCTGACAAGAGAATCATATATGTCAAGAGGTCAGTGGGAGTTTTAATGATCTTGAAGAAGATTTCAAGAACAAATTAAGAATAAACCTTATCGATCATCACTAGCACACGACTTGAGGTTTACAACCTATCGTGTTGACATTATTTTGTTTCTGTGCCATTCCAATTGAGTTAATTATGTATGTGAGTTCTATGAGTTCTCATTTCAATGCATAAAGACAAAGCACCTTGATCGATGGAAAGTACATTGATATGTAAGGATAAGTTGCTAAACTACTTGGAAGACATGGTGGGCACTCGTGTTACCATAAGGCAAGAAATCACGTTTAAGAAAGTTCGGTCCATTTGAGATTGGATTTGTCGCAAACTTTGGTTTTGGCAAATTCACATGGATAGGAACTCATACACCATAAAATCTAAGTGTCATAAGATTCCCTCCTTCATGAAAATGATTGTGAGGAAATGCTTTCACTGAGAGAGATTTTAAGAAGATAGCAATTGTGAAAATTGTATTCTCAAATTCAAATTATGGTTACGACATCCCTTTCCATAGTTCGAATTGTGAGATTTGGCAATTTGTCTAACATTTGGGACTTATTGATATAAGTTATGAATTGTTTAGACACATATATGAGTTATCTAAGGCAAAGGTGTATAAGTTTAAGAAGCTTAGATAAAGGCTTATCGAAGCATCTGGTATTAGAAATATGAACTTCAGAAATTCAATAGGCATTGTTTTATGGAAGTTCAGCTGTTTTCTGAGTACATGTCAAAGCTAGTAGGAGCATAAGTGTTATGCTTATATGATAATAATCATCATGATAGTGGGAGCATAAGTGTTATGCTTGTATGATTATTATGGAAAGTATTGCATGTTAGCAATATTCATTATAGAAAAACAAAGATTCAATTTGCAAAGTTGCATGGGTTGAAAAGTTGTTTTGCTATAATTAAGGGAGAGAATATTATACTTCGTTTCAAAATCTAAAGCTTAGATTGAGAAATTTTAATAAATCTAGTCAAAGGATACATAGTGTGTTCTTAAATTTCGATTATGATTACGGCATCCCTCTTCATAGTTCGAATTGAGAGAACGTGACACATAAAATATTATGGAAGAAGATTGATAAAGTATCATATCATTATATAAGACATTATGCATCGTGTCCCATACGCTTTGGGTATAGGATCGATTGCAAAAGCTATAATATTTGACCATTCTAAAATTTTCCAAATGTCTAGCGCATTAAGCGGGAAAAAGGACTAGAATCGGTTTTGACTAAAATAATTAAACAACTATCAAAGGACGATCCAAAGTTCGCTGAGGATTGGTCGCTTGTGAGTAGTTAGAAGTATGGTATTGGATGGACCATATCGACATTATTATGAATAGATAAGATTCTATTAAGAATGAGTTGTCATATGTCAAATATGGAAATGTTTCCATATTGGGAGTTGGATGTTGAGAGTCTATGTCTAGATTAGAAACTTTTATGCAAGAAAGATGTTCAAAGGAACGTACTTTAAATGTGAGACTTCGCATCTATGGAATTGTCTTGTAACAATTTCCGATAGAGTAATTTGTAATTTCATTGGCCAAGTCTTGGTGACATTTGTGCTATGACTTTGCGAAAGGATCGTTGCATAAAATGTTAGAATCTAGCATATTCTAATAGTGGCAAGAAACTTGTGTTCTAACACTAATGATAAGGATTGGGAATTGTGAAATGAGCATCATTAGAAAAGTTTTCAATTGATCTATTTCACAAAGTAAGGACCATAGGAAACATAGTGTGCATGCTTTGTGCATGGGACAACTATTGTTGTAATTTGAGTAATAAGTTGATTTTCTGAAACAGTAAACGATAAATAATGAGTAATCAATATGGTGTTTAAACAAAAGTGTAATCAATATATATGGGCCCCTCGATGATTTAGTGATGACACCTAAGCGCTTGGCCAAGCCGAGACTAAGTTGATGTGTTCAATTGTAGTATGTTGTCATTCGTCATAAATCGGAAGTCGGGAAACAGTATAGAGAGAATGATTAAAATTCATGTCTTATGTCTATACGATATCTTGAGAATGGAGGAATATATGATCCCTTATCTAAAGGACACGCGTATCTGATAAGATCAGAGTTGACAGCGGCTTTTGAAAGTTACGATTGTTGATCAGGTTCTGAAGTTATACAAAATAGTTATTAGACTTATCCAAGTGGGAGACTGTTGGATTAGTGTCTAAGTCCATAACTATTTTTGTATGTACTTGACCCGATTATGAGCATGGTCCTTTTGGGTTGCCTTCACCATAGCAATATGTAGGATGAATTAAGGAGAGAAAGGTTTAATTATGATTTATTAATATATTATAAGAATAATATATTAAAGGAGAAATCATAATGTTTAATTAATATTAGTTAAGAATTAATTAAGAATTAATTTTGTTGCTAAAAGAGATTAATTAAACTTAGGGGACTGGAATTGTAATTATAAGATAATTGCAATTGGGCTATGGATCACCTTGGAATAATAGGTTGGAAGAATTCTATGGGGAAGCCCATTAGAAATCGTCCAAGGCATGTTCCAGAAGGGGTCCATGGGCTGCTTAGGTCTTAAGCAGTCAAATTAGGGTTTCCTTGTTAGATAACCCTAATTGCCTACCTATTTAAGGAGACCCTAAGCCCCAAAAACTTGGTGAATGGTTCCTTTAGGGTTTCCTGGACATTTTGGAGCCTCCTTTCTCTTCTCTTCTTCATCTTGTTGCTTAGTGGTGTTTGTGACTCCATTAGAGGTGCAACACTTGAGGCACTAAGCTTTCTGAAGCCAAGGATTAGATTGTTATTGCTATATAACAATCAAAGGTAATTACTAAACCCTTATTTCAGTAATTATATGATAGATCTAGGGTTTATAGCTTTGGATATTCAATTGCATGTTCATTAGACAAACTAGATCCAAAAGCTATTAGGGTTTGCATGTACACCATAGGAATGATGTATTGCTCGAAACCCATCATATATATATATATATATATATATATATATATATATATGAGAAAAAGATTGGTTCTTTATCATAAATCTCGTTTGACTACAACAGAAACATAAAACTGTTTATCAAGCGAAGAAAACAAATTAAAAAGTAATAAAAACGCTAAAAAAAATAATTCAATACACCTATTTAAGAGGCACTTCAAACAATACAAAACATTCATTGAAATTGCTAAACGTATGAAAAAGGTACAAATTATTTCTTTTACGGTTATAACTTAAAAAAACCCATTCTTATACATTTTTATTAGAAACCAAATCCAAAATCAAAACTATAGAATCTATGGAGCCTTCAGTCAAAAATTACCATAAATGAAGAGCACAAATGAAAGATAGCCGAAATTCTAAGGATCCTTCAATATGAAGTGTAGATTCTAAGGGTTATAACTTTGGTTTTTGCATAATTTCATCAATAACATCAAAAGCCAGCTGAATAACATCGCATCACAATTCACAACTTAACCAAAACCCTTACGAAACAATATAGATTCTAAGGAGCCTTGTAACACCCACAAAATTTACGCCAAATTTAAACTTTTAATACTAACAAAAGAGTCATATAGTAATTGCTTTTACAAAACATTTCCAATTCATTTATCATCAGAGGTTCCCAAAAATAGATCACGAGGATAAGGTGTGGTACGGTCATGCCTTCGCCTTCCCTCACTCTCCTGAAGTACCTGAAACAATAAACTGAAAGCTGTAAGCCCGAGCGCTTAGTGAGCTACCCACAAAATGCCAACACCACACTGGCAGGAACCATAGCCATAACGATCAATCAAACAACACACATACTGGGCCATCAGCCGGACTGGTCCGCCCTACTGGGCCTTAGTCTATCTGAATCTATCCCGAGCCTTCGGCATGACTGGTCCGACGTGTAGGCCTACAGTCTCCTCGGACCGCTTAGAGGGTGTGTTGGCCTTCAGCACAAAGCAGGACCGCCTCAACCCAACCAAGAAGCAACTAACCATGTACGCATACTATCATATACTGGTTATACACATAGCAATCATATCTATCTCATTGACCATCAATCATAGAGTTTCACTCGTAACTAGAGTATCGACCTAATAGGTAACTAACATACCAATCCTCATAGATCATAAAAGCATAACATACTATCTATCTTGATTCCGATCTAATAGATCAGAATCATATGTAGCATTCCATAACAACCGATCTAACCGATCTCTAGTATAACAACCATCCTAAACAGGATAAATTCTAACAAAGCAATAACATAACACCCTCCTAAACCAGGATGAATTCTAGCATGGCAATAACAAGCGAGCATCCTAAATCTGGATGTGAATCTTAAAGGGCCGACCTTGGTGCCATAGACCCTATCGATATAGTGAGGATAACTCACCTCGCAGATGTCGATTCGAAAGCAAACTCCAACTATCAGATCACTTGAAACTGGCTCCACTACCTATAACCATAGCACAATATACTCATAAGTTCTTACCCTTATGAGACACCCCATAACCTCTTAGTAATTCCTGATCAAGGTCAGAGTCCTCAGTCAAGGTCAACAGTCCATGTTGACCTCTACTCGCCGAGTCCTTGGAGCACATTCCAACTCGCCGAGTCATCGGAGTGACTCGTCGAGTTCCTTCGAATCTTGATTAATCCTTAAGGGCCACCCGTCGAGTTTCTTCCTTGCAACTCGACGGGTACACATGCAAGCCTATCCAAGGAAAAAGCCACCCGACTCGCCGAGTTGTTCTTCAACTCGTCGAGGTTTATGGTGATCTTCATCGGACTCGCCGAGTTGTTCATCCAACTCGCCGAGTTCAATGATCATCTTCATGTGACTCGCTGAGTCACCCTTGCGACTCGCCAAGTCCATCCAATCCTCTTTCCATACAGACTTGTTTTGAGCCATGCAGCGGCTCCAAATCACAGATCCAAGCTTCTAGGGCATACTTACCACGTAAAGTTGCAAACTTTACGTACATGCATGGTTATAAAGGCTCCAAATGTCTATTTTAAGTTATTAATGGAGCTTCTAGTCCAAGAGGGACTTCAACCACACCCAATACAGCAACTTATGATTCTAGCACCCAAGGAGGGTCCAGATCTGAAGTTACAACTTTAGATCTAGCCTATAGCCCAACATCCCAACTTGAAAATCCATAAAAATCCCTAGAACTCAACAAGAGGAAAGAAAAGGAAGTAAAAATGGCACTTTGATACCTTCAAAAGATGCTAGCTGAGGTAAAACCCGATTCCCCCTCCTTTCTTGCTTCAATTTCCTTTGCACTCTTAGCTCCCTTCCTCCAAAATCCTCTCTTCCAAGCTTCAAACCCACACCAAGGCACACACACACGAATTAGGGTTTATAAGGGATCTCAAAGACTGTAAGGAAGCCCAAAAGAGGCTGAGGCTCCTTTAAATAGGGGTACAAACCCCGGGATTTAGGGTTTCATCTGCCAGCTCCTACTCGCCGAGTCCCAATAGTGGACTCGCCGAGTAGGTCACTAAACACGCGTTCTCAGCCCGCTGCTACTCGACGAGTAGGTCGACCAACTCGTCGAGTAGAGCTTTATCCAGAAATTCTTAATAAATAAATATCTGAGGATTGGGGCGTTACAATTCTCCCCCACTTTAACTAGACTTCATCCTCGAAGTCCGCTGAAGAAAACAATTCCGGGTAATGCTCGTGCATTTTCGCTTCCGGCTCCCACGTCCACTCGAATCCCCTCCGATGCTCCCACTGCACATTTACTAAAGGTATTTCCTTATTCCGTAAAATCTTCTTCTTCTTTTCCAAGATAGCTACAAGCCTCTCCACATAGTTCTGGCGCTCATCGACCTAAATGTCAGCCAACGATACCACTGCCTCCTGGTCCATGACGCACTTTCGCAATTGCGAAACATGAAATGTGCTGTGGATCCGGCTAAGTTCCTCCGGAAGCTCTAGCCTATAAACCACCTTGCCAACCCTGCCAACAATCCTGAATGGCCCAATGAATCGGGGACCCAATTTTCCCCTTTTCCTGAAACGGATCACACCCTTCCAGGGTGAGACCTTCAGGAGAACCATGTCACCCACCTGAAATTCCAACTCAGATCGGCGTCGGTCGGCATAACTCTTTTGTCGACTCTGAGTGGTCTACAGCCGCTGTCTAATCTCCTGTATCATCTCGGTAGTTTGCAGAACTACCTCTGTCCGACCCATCACCATGTGCCCAACCTCGCCCCAACAGACTGGGGTCCTACACTTCCGCCTATACAACAGCTCGAAAGGCGGAGCACCAATACTGGAATGATAGTTGTTGTTGTAGGCGAACTCTACAAGCAGTAGGTGGGAATCCCAACTCCCACCGAAATCAATGACGCATGCCCTCAACATATCTTCGTGGGTCTAAATGGTCCGCTCACTCTGCCCATCAGTCTGCGGATGGAACGTTGTATTGAAATGCAGTCTCGTACCTAGTTCCTCGTGGAATTTCTGCCAAAAATGGGAAGTAAATCGGGCATCCCGATCGGAAACTATGGAAACTGGAACCCCATGGCGAGAGACAATCTCGCGGACGTATAGGTCGGCCAATTTCTCTGCCGACGAACTCTCCCGAATAGCTAGGAAGTGAGCACTCTTGGTCAATCGATCCACGATGACCCATATAGCGTCGAATCCCTTTGCCGTCTTTGGAAACTTCGTGACGAAATCAGAAATCACACTTCGAGAACTTGGCATAAAGTCGTTCTCGTCGCAGCACCTCCAACAGCTCCCTGAGATGCTCCTCATGCTGGTCCCGGGTCTTGGAATACACCAAGATATCATCTATAAACACAATGACCGAGCGATCGAGCATCTGTCTGCAGACTCGATTCATCAGATCGATGAAAACTGTTGGGGCGTTGGTGAGTCCAAACGGCATCACCACGAACTCGTAATGACCATAACGAGTCCGGAACGCAGTCTTCTCTACATCTTCCTCCCTCACCCTGACCTGGTGGTAACCTGATCTCAAATCAATCTTGGAAAACCAAGATGCACCCTGCAGCTGGTCGAAAGGATCATATATCCTCGGGAGTGGATAACGGTTCTTCACCGTTAACTTATTCAACTCCCTATAGTCGATGCACATCCTATGCGAACCATCCTTCTTCCTTACGAAGAGGATCGGTGCTCCCCAGGGTGAGCTACTCGGAAGAATAAACTGCTTACCCAGCAGTTCCTGCAACTGAGATGACAGCTCATGCATCTCTAGCGGTGCCAAATGGTACGGCGCCTTGGCGATAGGGGCCACACCTGACACTAGATCAATCCTAAACTCAACCTGCCTCACCGGAGGCACTCCGAGTAACTCCTCCGGAAAGACATCAGCAAACTCTCTAACCACAGGGACCTTTGAAACTGAGAGATGCTCTCTAACCCGCGTATCTACCACATACGCCAAATAACCGACACACCCGTGCTGAATATACTGTCGAGCCCTGGCCGCCGAACAGAATCCTGATCCCGACTTGGTGCCCTCACCATATACCACCAGTTCTCCCCCACTTGGGGTTCAAACCACCACCCGTTGTCCCTCACAGTCAATCATGGCACCAAAATGGATAAGCCAATCCATTCCCACAATCACGCATACATCCCCCATGGGAATACGGCTCAAATCTATTGGAAAAGACACTCCGAAAATCTCCAACTTGCATCCTCGGTAGACCGAAGAAGTAGAAACCCCTTGCTCGTTGGCGATCGAAACTCGCAACGGGCACTCAAGATCATCTATCAGCACACTGAACCCTCTAGAGAAGGTCTGAGATACGAAAGACTGACTCGCCCCCAAGTCAAATAAAAACAAGGCAGGAAAAGAATTTATTGAAAACGTACCTGATCATAGGTACAACCAATAAGCATAGCACAAACACAATAACTGAGATAGAGAATAGAAACATACCAGCAACTACATCTGGTGTTGCCTTGGCCTCCTCGGCCGTGAGCTGGAAGACGCGACCCTGAGCCTTCGGAGGCTCCATCTTGACCGGCCTCCCATCTCCAATCCTCACAGTAGATGGCGCGGAACCCTGCGCCGGTTTGGCAGCGAGCTGCGGACAGTTGGTCTTTACATGACCAACTTGATGACAATGGAAACAAATCCTCATATCTGCTGGAGGGGCGGACTGACGACAGTCCCTGGCATAGTGCCCCTCCTTGCCACACCTGTGGCACCTACCTCCTGCTCGACAAACCCCTGAATGAGCCTTGCCACACTTTCCACAAGTGTGGCTCTGATGACCCCCGGACTGTGTATCATCGGTTTTAGACCTCTTAGGCGCTGGCTTAGACTGTGTCGGTGCCTGACGCTGCTCCTTCAGCTGCAGCTCTATCTCCAACTCACGCCGCCGCGCGGCTTCCTATAGGTCCAGGAGGGTATCACGTCACTGAGTACACACAAACTGGAGAATATCCGTCTTAAGCATACTCAGATAACGAGTCATCTAAGAATGCTCTGAAGCAAAGTCCGGGCAAAACATAGCCCTCTCCATGAACATACGGGTAATCTCCATCACAGACTCCCCATCCTGTCTCAAGGTCAAAAACTCATGAGCAAGCCGCTCCCGCTCCACGCGCGGAACGTAGCGGGTGCGAAACATATCCCAGAACTGCTCCCAGGTAATTGCAGCCCTCTAATCATCAATATACAACCCAGTCATCAGCCTCCACCAGTCCTTCACCCCAAGCCTCAGCAGGTTCAGGGCACACCTGACCTTCTGGTCAGCTGGGCATGAACACGTCAAGAAACACCCCTCCATGTCAGATAACCACCTCATAGCCCGAATAGCATCACGTGTACCATTGAATGTCAGGGGCTTCGTATTGTCGAAGTCCCGGTTCTGGAAAACCCTGTCGTCTCCTCCTCCTCCTGCAACCCCTGCAGAAGTTACCGCCGAAGTGGCTGCAGCGGCAGCAGTCTCTGCTAGAACGACATACCGCTCATCAAAATACTCGACCATCGCGGTCTTAATCAACCCAAACATCTATGGCAGCTGCGCTCGGAACGCAACAGCAATCTCATCATGCATGATCTCCCGAATCTAGGCATCCAACTCCTCAGTCCCTATCTGAACCACAGGCTCAGGTGCTACCGGCACCTCCAATCACGAAGCAATACATCTCGTCACCACCATACTGCAAACACACTCAATGTCTCAGACAGATCATATAATGACGGAAAACCAATTACCCTCAATCCCTAGGGGTTGTGATTTCCTTGATACACGTATGGGTCCTGTACTTTCAGTAGTATGGGCCCTGACTACCTTCCACACCTACCCATATTTGTCTCAAGTATCACCACAACGCCCTAAACTATATTTAACATAATATGCGCTCAACCCTCACCAACAGGGGACATCACCTAACTAGTAACTAATATTGTAGTTCCGCACCACTCACACATCCATGAAACTTCGATCATCCCCTACAGCGCTAGTGTACACTGGCTGCATATAGTGCTGGACCCGATAGACTTTCGAATATCCGTACCTACACTAAGGTCGAATCGAACATTCTCAGATTATAAGATCTTGACTATCCACAGCCATGGTGCATACACTAAACATCTGCAGTTATGATGTCAATCCCATATACAAGAAACCCTAGGCTAATAGGTATCATATAATCAGGCTAATCTATCATGTGATTCCTGAAAATACCTAGCCTAGCACTAGCATGTTGTTCTAATCATATCGGGATATTAAATAACTGTATGGTATTTTGGGGCTTACTTACAGGCTCCGGCTGATCATACCCTCTGCATCCTCCATCCTTTACTTTTAAAACCTTGTTTAAAACTTGTTTTCCAAAAATCTCCTCGGTTTGAGACTGGATTCACACAAGTGTTCCTCCAATTCGCTCAAACCAAGGCTCTGATACCAAACTTGTAACACCCATAAAATTTACGCCAAATTTAAACTTTTAATACTAACAAAAGAGTCATATATTAATTGTTTTTACAAAACATTTCCAATTCATTTATCATCAGAGTGTCCCAAAAATAGATCACGAGGATGAGGTGCAGTACGGTCACGCCTTCGCCTTCCCTCGCTCTCCTGAAGTACCTGAAACAATAAACTGAAAACTGTAAGCCCGAGGGCTTAGTGAGCTACCCCCAAAATACCAACACCACACTGGCAGGAACCATAGGCATAACGATCAATCAAACAACACACATACTGGGCCAACAGCCGGACTGGTCCGCCCTACTGGGTCTACAGTCTATCTGAATCTATCCCGAGCCTTCGGCATGACTGGTCCGCCGCGTGGGATTACAGTCTCCCCGGACCGCTCAGAGGGTGTGTTGGCCTTCAGCACAAAGCAGGACCGCCTCAACCCAACCAACAAGCAACTAACCATGTACGCATACTATCATATACTGGTTATACACATAGCAATCATATCTATCTCAATTACCATCAATCATAGAGTTTCACTCGTAACTAGAGTATCGACCTAACAGGTCACTAACATACCAATCCTCACGGATCATAAAAGCATAACATACTATCTATCCTGATTCCGATCTAATAGATCAGAATCATATGTAGCATACCATAAAAACCGATCTAACCGATCTCTAGTATAACAACCATCCTAAACAGGATAAATTCTAACAAAGCAATAACATAACACCCTCCTAAACCAGGATGAATTCTAGCATGGCAATAACAAGCGACCATCCTAAATCAGGATGTAAATCATAAAGGGCCGGCCTTGGTGTCGTAGACCCTATAGATATAGTGAGGATAACTCACCTCGCAGATGTCGATTCGAAAGCAAACTCCAACTATCGGATCACTTGACACAGGCTCCACCACCTGTAACCATAGCATAATATACTCATAAGTTCTTACCCTTATGAGACACCCCATAACCTCTTAGTATTTCCTGATCAAGGTCAGAGTCCTCAGTCAAGGTCAACAGTCCATGTTGACCTCTACTCGCCGAGTGCACTCGGCCACTCGCCGAGCCCATGGAGCACGTTCCAACTCACCAAGTCATCGGAGTGACTCGTCGAGTTCCTTCTAATCTTGATTAATCCTTAAGGGCCACCCATCGAGGTTCTTCCTTGAAACTCGACGGGTACACACACAAGCCTATCCAAGGGAAAAGCCATCCGACTCGCCGAGTTTTATGGTGATCTTCATAGGACTCGCCGAGTTCAATGACCATCTTCATGTGACTCGTCGAGTCACCCTTGCGACTCACCGAGTACATCCGGTCCTCTTTCCATACAGACTTGTTTTGAGCCATGCAGCGGCTCCAAATCACAGATCCAAGCTTATAGGGCATACTTACCACGTAAAGTTGCAAACTTTACGTACATGCGTGGTTATAAAGACTCCAAATGTATATTTTAAGTTCTTAATGGAGCTTCTAGTCTAAGAGGACTTCAACCACACCCAATACAGCAACTTTATGACTCTAGCACCCAAGGAGGGTCCAGATCTTAAGTTACAACTTTAGATCTAGCCTATAGCCCAACATCCCAACTTGAAAATCCATAAAAATCCCTAGAACTCAACAAGAGGAAAGAAAAGGAAGTAAGAATGGCACCTTGATACCTTCAAAAGATGCTAGCTAAGGTAAAACCCGATTCCACCTCCTTTCTTGCTTCAATTTCCTTTGCACTCTTAACTCCCTTCCTCCAAAATCTTCTCTTCCAAGCTTTAAAACCACACCAAGGCACACACACACGAATTAGGGTTTATAAGGGCTCTCAAAGACTGTAAGGAAGCCCAAAGGAGGCTGAGGCTCCTTTAAATAGGGGTGCAAACCTCGGATTTAGGGTTTCATCCGCCAGCTCCTATGCGCCGAGTCCCAATAGTGGACTCGCCGAGTAGGTCACTAAACACGCGTTCTCACCCCGCTGCTACTCAACAAGTAGGTGGACCAACTCGTCGAGTAGAGCTTTATCTAGAAATTCTTAATAAATAAATACCTGAGGATCGGGGCGTTACAAGTCTTCAGTAAAAAATCACTAGAATGTGCTTTTAAAAACAACAATTGAAACTAACCTCAAAGTCGATCTCAATGAACTCAACATCCAATTCGATGGCGAGTATCAAAACTTGCAAATATTTATGCTTCAAATCTCTTGTATATGAGCTTCTTATGAACATCGGCGTCTACTTCACTATTCCTCTTTCTCCTTGATTGTTAATTTGCTACGGCTACCACCGTCGTTTCATAGATCTATACCATCTATTCCTTTAAAATGATGAAATCGAGGTTCAGTTGGTTGGTTATTTGGTACACCTAATCGATAAACCCTAACCCTAAAATCTAAAGCATGTGCTTGCCGCTTGAACCAGATTGACTTTTCATCGGAGAGAAGAGACGGATGGACATGGTTCCGACGGTAGGAGGAGTATAGGTGAAGGATATGGACAATGATCCTAGGTTTCATTTCCTTTCCTTGGGACTTGTCTAATTAATACAATAAGAAATAAACTTTTAAAATTAGTGGGTCGTACTTGGATGATGTGCGATGTTTTCTGAATAAATAGGCTAAAATTTTGTTCTCAAATGTTCTCGATTTAAGAATGTTATCATTTGAACGCATATATATATATATATATATATATATATATATATATATATATAGAGAGAGAGAGAGAGAGAGATACATTCATATGTTTTCTATATCTATTGTGTGAATGTAGGAACCAATAGGAATTTTGGAATAATTAAATAATTAATAAATCTTAGAAGGATAAATATATAATTTAGCATATAATAATCATAATAAAACCATTAAATCATGGACATTACCAAAAAAACCTCTTTTGACCAACTCTTTAACCTCACCTCCCATATCAGTACATATTATTTCCTCCTCCTATTTTCTTACTGGAAAATGAAATACCACCTGTTCGACAAGTCGAATTCCGAATCGGCTTAATTCTAGGAACAACACCAATTGAGAAATCTCCTTATCAGTTTAGCTTCATCTGAAATGCAAGAACTATCTAGCCAACTATAAGAACTTCTTGACAAAGCCTTTCTCAGACCAAACTTCTCACCTTGGGGAGCACCGATCTTGTTTGTTAAGAAGGACGGATCCTTTCGAATGTGTATTGATTATCATGAGTTGAACAAATTAACAATCAATAACCGTTACCCGCTTCCAAGAATTGATGATCTATGCGATCAACTTGAAGGATCTAGCTACTACTCAAAGATAGATCTCGGATCAGGATACCATCAACTCAGAGTACAACAAGATGATGTTTCAGAAACAACATTTAGCAATTTCTATAGCCATTATGAGTTCCTAGTTATGCCTTTTGGATTGACCAATGCCCAGAAGTGTTTATGGATCTCATGAATCGTTTTTGCAAATCCTACTTGGATAAATTAGTAATTGTATTTATCGATGATATATTCATGAACCAACGAAGAACATGGTCAACACTTGAAAATAATCTTGGAACTACTAAGAAAAGAAAATTTGTACGTTAAATTCTCCGAATGTGAATTTTGGATTAGAGAAGTACAATTTTTAGGGCATGTAGTTAGTAATAAAGGGATTCATGTCAACCCCTCCAAGATTGAAGCAATCAAGAATTAGGAAGCACCGAAAACTCCAACAGAAGTGTGTTAATTCTAAGGGCTTGCTGGCTACTACCGTAGATTCATAGAGAATTCTCCAAGGTAGCCATGCCACTCACAACACTAACACAAAAAGACATGAAGTTTAACTAGGAAGAAAATCAAGAAGTTGTTTTCCAGTAACTAAAACAAATGCTATGTGGTGCACCAATCCTATCCCTCCCAGATGGGACAGGAGATTTCGTCCTATACTGCGATGCATCAAATCAAGGATTGGGATGTGTGTTGATGCAAAGGGGAAAAGTTATCGCCTACGCATCTTGACAACTTAAGGTGTATGAGAATAATTTCACTACCCATGACCTTGAATCGGGAGTTATGGTTTTTTCACTAAAAATATGGAGACATTACTTATATGGTACAAAGTGTACCATCTTTACCGATTACAAGAGTCTCCAACACATCTTCGACCAAAAAGATCTTAACATGAGACAACGAAGATGGGTCAAATTGTTGAATGATTATGAATGTGAGATTCGTTATCATCCCATAAAGGCAAACGTAGTAGCAGATGCCTTAAGCCGAAAATAGTATATTAAATGTCATCGGGTACGAGCATTAACAATGACTATCTATTCCAACTTTACCACACAAACTCGAGAAGCTCAACTCGAATCTCTAAAAGAAGAAAACATAAAAAACGAAGCTTTGCAGGGAATGGAAAACCAATTTATACAAAAGGATGACGGAATGCGACACTTTATGAACCGAATTTGGATGCCTAAGTTCGGTGGTTTGGTAGAAGCTCACAAGTCCAGATATTTCGTACATCCAGGATCTGACAAAATGTACTTAGATTTAAAAGAATAGTATTGGTGGCCAACCATGAAGGCTGAGATTGCCACTTATGTGAGAAAATGCCTAACTTGTTCTAAACTAAAGGCAGAACATCAAAAGCCCTCGAGTTTACTTCAACAACCAAAAATACCCGATTCGAAATGAGAGTAGATATCAATGGACTTCATCACTAAACTACCCAAAACTCCTATTGGTTTCAACACTATTTGGGTATTAGTCGATAAATTAACTAAGTTCACCCATTTCTTACCAATCAAGGAGAACGACAAGATAAAGAAACTGACTAGAACTTATATCAAAGAAATCGCTAAATTTCATGGAGTTCCGATTTCCATTATCCCCGACGGAGATAGTACATTCACTTCATGATTTTGGCAATCACTACAAAAATCCTTGAGAACACATCCAGATATGAGCACATCTTATCACCCATAGATTGATGGTCAGAGTGAAAAGACCATTCAAAATTTAGAAGATATGCTCCGAGCTTGCGTAATAGACTTTAGAAATGCATGGGATATTCATTTACCATTAATTGAGTTTTCTTACAATAATAGTTATCACACCAGCATTAAGGTTGCACCGTTTAAGGCTCTTTATGGACGAAAATGTCATTCCCTAATATGTTGGGTAGAAGTTAGAGACACACACTTGGCCAGAGAACATACATGTGATACCTTACGAACCGGGCCAAAAATAATCCACGAGACAACTGAAAGATCGTGCAAATTAAGGATCTATTAACAACTGTACGTGATCATCAAAAGAGTTATGTTGAAGTAAGACGTAAGCCTTTGGAATTCCAATTTGGAGATAAAGTAATGTTGAAAGTCTCTCCTTCGAAAGGCATGATTCGATTCGGGAAACGAGACAAACTAAACCAGCGATATGTAGGTGTTGAGAGAAAAACTTGAGACACACTTGAACAAACGTTAGAACAAGTATAGTTGCGGAATAGTTAATCTCAAAGGATCTAAAGGCTCAACAATAATAATTTAACGAGTTAGATAGTTAGATAGTTAGTTGCGGAAATGTAAGGAAATATAAATGACATCAGGTAATATATCAATTAAACACATAAGTTGATTCATAACATGGAATGCATTCAGACCAAGTTAGTGAGTGAGATCAAGCTTAGTGATGAAGTCACGAATGACTAGCTCCGAAGAGGAATAATATTCAGTAATGTTCTAGAGGATTTTGAGAGTAAGAAGAGATATGAGATGCGTAATAGAGAGATGTAATAGATATACTTTAAGATTGTTCAGTAGCCATGCAAGGCATACTGGACAATAGAGAGTATTACAGAAAAGTAGATAGAATTAAACTAAGTAAAGTAAGTAAGACTGCGGTTTTATAGTCGACTTCGGATGAGGCTGCTGATGAGAGCTTGACTGCGGATCCTTGAGGGCTGCGGTAGACTAAGTTAAGAGGGTCACTTCCATGATTCAACAATTTCCCCTAAGTGACCTATTTAACTTTTCTTCAGTTATCAAGTTTCAGAAACTTGATCAGAATCCACCAAAACTTTTCGATATTTTCCAACCAGGTGATCCTTCTTAAAATCTCGAACTTGACTTCGGCAGTCGTGTGTTTTGATTTTTCTACTGCGGTTCGACAGATTTCAAGTTGCTTTCTTGTAAGACGATTCATGGAGGTCATGGGAATGAAGTATTTGATCTCATCAACCTTCCTTTTGAAAATGACTCCAAGTTTAGGGAAGTTTGTTGCACCTAGGGATCTCTCTTGATAACCTTCGGTAGGCATTGGTGCAAGATCAAGTGGTGGTAGATCGAACTTCTTGGCAATTGTTGGGTAGATGTCCGCATAAATCTTTGCAAAATCGCAGACGGTTTCCTTCAGAAAAATGATTTCCCTTTCAAGTGTTATCTTCATTTTTGGATACTTTTCACACTTGTTTTGGAACACCCTTGCTATTAGAAAGACTTCTTTTGGGTTCATACATGGAAGTCAGTTTGGGTGCGGACATAGTCCTGATTCCTTATTTTGAGTGTATATTGAACGAAGTCAGCCTTCATGAATTTCCGAGGTTTGAAGTTCTTGACTGCGGATGGTCTATCATTAGACCATATTTTCTCTATGGAAGAGGCATGTTTGGCATAGAATCGGTTGAGTCTCTCGAATTCCATAGGCGGTCTTTTGTGATCCGGTAGGCTACGGTCAAATTGCTCAAATACCGTGAAGTATTTAGCATTTGGGGAGATTGGAACATCCCAGTAGCCATCAGAAGGGGGCTCATCATAGGTAAGGTAGGGTTTGTAGTCATCATCCAATAGTCTGCGGTGGGGATTGATCCAAAAATTGATCAAGGATTCATCCATGACAGTGTCGAAACTGCATTCTCTCCATATAAGTTCAACAAACTTAGCTGCTTTCCAGTCAGCTTTCTTCTGTTTTGTGACGGGAGAGTCATTTGAGCTTAGGGATGACATTTCGAAAGCTATATTATTGAAATGAGGGGGAGTCTCAAGTCGTTCAAAAGAAATTTTCTGTTGAGAGGGAGAGGGATGTTGCGGTGGTGTTTGGTGAGTAGGTGGTTGCGGTGAGGGAATGTTCTCTGTTATGATGGGAGGGCTTCTATGATGAGAAGCACTATTTGAGTGATGTTCTTCTTTATAATTTTCTTCTTCATGATGATCTTCTTCACTTCCCCCTCTTGAGGGGTTCAGACCCGGATCCTCCTCAAGCCTTTGTTTGAGACCATCGACCTTGGCACACACCTCCTGAAAGTGAGCTTTGAGAACATCATCCGGTTGCTTATTTTCTCGGATGGTGGTGTTGAAGAGTAGCCGATGAATCTCCTTTGTCAGTTGGAGAATTTCAGGACCATGGAAATTTGACGATACGAATCGTTGAAGTCTGTTGATGGTGGCATGAAGGACTGAGATAGTGGACTCATAAGCAATGTGAGTTTCAGCTATCAGTTTTTGTGAAAGAGTGGATTGGTCCACAATGGCTGTTTGTAGACTCCAGAAATGAGGCGCTCTGCAGCCGCCATGAATTGAGTTTCAGCTATCAGTTTCAGTTTCTGCGGATACCTCAGAAATGAGGCGCTCCGTAGCCGCCATGAATTCCTTGTGATCTGCTTGATGAGTGTTGTCGAGGGACCGAATCCCCATTTCCACTTTGAGAGAAATCCTCTCAGCAGCTAGACGTTCCCTAGTCTCCAATCTTTCAATCCTTTCGATCAAGGACTGCGGTACTAGATGGTCTTCTGATTGCGGTTGAGTGTACTTGACTGCGGCAAGAATTTGATCTACTTTGGATTGTAGACTTAAGAATTCTTTTCTTGACATGGCCATCTTCTTCTCTTTCTTTTTCTCTCCTTGGGCTTAGAGGTAGAGTGTTAAGAACCACTCGATTCCTCTTCATCATCAAACATCATTAGATCATCATTAGAGGGATTAGGTTGATTAACCTCATTCATATCAATGTCATCAAATTAGAAGGTGGGAGCAGAGCTGACTTCTATTGCGGTGCCTCCGTCTTGAGAATCTCTAGCAGTTGGAGATGCAGGGGGCTTGAAGGAGTTTGACCAGCAGTTGCATCTTGAGCTTTGAGGATTGTATCAGCCATGTCGTCCATCAAAGCTTGAACTTTAAAGATTGTAGATTCGGTGTTGGCATTATTGATTGTGTCTGCCCAATACTTCGCTACGGACTGAATGTCTTGTTGTTTCTGTTAAAGCTGCTTTGTTTGACGTGCCTTTCTTGCTTGGAATTCCCTACAGAAAGCGGCATATTTCTTGGCATCGACTTCATTTGATGGTTGATACTTGATCCACAAATCGTTGAGGTCAATTTCATCAATTCCTTGGAATCGCACCGAGGTGTCCCTCGGGTTCACGGATCATTGCACATCGGTGCTCACCGTGCCTAAACCACCTGTAAAAGATGTAAGAAGAGTAGGATTTCCTGAGCTTCCTCAGTCTCCATGACCTGGGGTCAAGTCTGGCCTCGACTTAGTTCTGGCAAAGGCTGAAGAGTCGCCTTGCGTTTGGGAAGGTGTTTGAAGTGTTTGGGTGACACACAAAAGTATGGATTTCAACTCCTCAGGGGAAAAGAAATGTAGACAAGAAGCCCTGGAGATATTAGGGCGGGAGCCAGTTCCATCCTCTTGGGATTGACCTGGGTGTGAGTCTCCACGTTGTGGTGAAACAGACGCACCGTCTGCGTCTGAGTGGTATTGGATGGTTGATTCGAATGGGTGTGCGGCCACCCCAAGGACTACCGGAGTCTTTTGAGATGCTGCAGTATCAGTCTGGTCATGGATTTGGCCAGTGGGATTGGTTTTTCTTTTCTTAAGGATTGAGATGGATTGATCGTCCTCACCAGAATCACTACTAAAGGGAGAGGGAGATTGATTTTTCTTGGTTTGACATTTGTGGGCACAGATTGGATGATTTTTCTTTTCTTTGAAGGATTAGCTTGTTTGGGAGCATCCTTTTTCTTAGGAGCTCCTTGTTGCTTGGTGTGGCGGGGGCCTTGATGAGATGAGGCTAACTGCTTGCGTCTTTGTGATAAAGACAAGTTGGAAAGAGTGGTGGAAGATGGGACTACGGTACTACCAGGGACAGTGATTGCGGATGGGGTTTGTAGAGGCGGGGTAGGAAGGTATGGGGCAATAACTTTCGTAGCCTCAATGTGGTCTGAGACATCAGCAGTTTCAAGACCAAGAGTAGAGACAATGTGAACTGGTAGTCGTCTGATAGGTATAAAAGCAAATTGATCAGAAGAGGGATTGTACCTTTTGAGATCTTTAGTAACGAAGAGATTGATGTCTTTGCCTATGCTAAGTCCTGCATCCGCATGGAGATCTGAGTTGCATAGAGACCAGAACCTGGAAAACGTGAGTTCGGTAGGGTTCTCTCTTGGACTTTCCTTGGGAATGTATTGCAAGAAGTCGTCCCATAGAATCTGACCGTAGTTGACATCATGGCCAGTGAAGATGCTCCACACTAACTCCAGGAGCTTGAGACATATATTATCCGTGCCTCCAGTTCTGTCGGACGGGCTGTGGATCACAGAGTGGCAAACAAATTCCCATACCGCAGGCAGTTGATTTTTCTTGAATTCTCCTATGCCTTTGATCTTCTTTTGATAACCTGTCTGGTAAAGTGCAGAAAGGATGCCCGCCATGCTTGGAGTGAAAACCTTGATTGAAGGATGAACAAGGAGGTTGATGGCGCTGAGGAACTTTTCTTTAGTCAAAATGACCAAAGAATAATTTACAAGATTCAGATGCACTTCTTGAGGATTCTCGAGGGGTCGATACGCTGAGAAGGCACGGTTGAAAAGGGTTGAAAGTGGAACCACATATGTGAATGAATCGAAGGGTCCAAACAGTGGGTGATTGGACAAAAATTTGATCATCAACTTTGTTGGAGCATTGTAGAAGGAATGCTCTTCGAACACAGCCCTGAAATTGCTTGAGGCAATCGTTGGCGTTGGGTGTCTTGAAGCAGAGTCTGAACCAATAAGGTTTACTGATCCAGATGCCTTGGAGTGTTTCTTGGAGATGCCTGATTTCACCATTGTAGGAGGTTGAAGAAGCTTTGCAGGAGACAAAACAGAGTGCAATAAAAAGGTTCGAGGTTCAGAAAGCGTAAACTTTTCTTGGGGAAGAAGAAGGGGGTTTTATAGTGACTAATATGGAGCAGGAAACGATTTTACCCTAAGTGAAATTAGGAAAAATGTTTGGGTGTTTTTCTTTGATTAAGAGAGATAAGCTTAGCCACAGATTAAGAAAAAGGGTTTAATCTATATTTTTGAGATTTACCAAAAAGGGTTGACATTAAATGAAATGTCAGACTGCAACACCACGTCTAAAGAACGTGTGATGAGGGATGGATTAATCCATTGTGTAAAGTGGAAGTTGTAACGGATTAGACGTTTTGGGGTAATAAGAAGAGACAGTTTAAAAAGGATTTAATTTTGGGAAATCATTCTTTTTGTCATCATACCTAAAATAGGTCTGACACGAGGTTTATTCAAAAAGAATGGGACAGTTACACAAAGAATGTTTTTTTTAATGTTTTATCTATTTAATGAAGGATCATTAAATAGCACACCATGATTTTTTTTAAATGTAACAGTTTGAAAAAACAATTAAAGTTACTGTGGATTGAAACTTCATTGCGAATGGATCATTTGCCATCGGGTGGATGACTGCGGTAGAAGAACTGAGGAGAGCACTTGAACAAAGATTAGTTATAACAAATAGTAAGGACCATTGAAGTATAAGTATGATATATGGTTGCGGTACATAGGATATCTCAAAACCATTTATCAATGTTACCTTTCAGGATGTGGTCTTTGATGAAGTGATATCGTAGTTCAATATGTTTGTTCTTGGAGTGCTGAATTAGATTATGAGAAATTGCTATAGCACTTTCAGAGTCACAATAGATTGGTATCCGCAACATTCTGTATATATACTCCAATAGTTGTGTTTTCATCCATAAAACTTGTGAACAGTAGTTGGTTGCGGCCACATATTCAGCTTCTGCGGTAGACAATGATACACAATTTTGTTTCCTTGATGACCAACTGACGAGTCTTCCACCTAAAAATTGACATCCACCTGAGGTGATTTTATGATCCAGTTTACATCCGACATGATCTGCATCTGTGAATGCTTGTAGGCTGAAATCGTTCCCTGTGGGGTACCATAATCCAAGAGTCTTGCTACCCTTTAAGTACTGTAGAATTTGCTTGGCTGCGGTCATGTGTGACATTTTCTGGTCAGCCTGGTACCTTGCGCATACACTTGTTG
Source organism: Lactuca serriola (assembly GCF_051521515.1). Lineage (NCBI taxonomy): Eukaryota > Viridiplantae > Streptophyta > Magnoliopsida > Asterales > Asteraceae > Lactuca > Lactuca serriola. The sequence continues at coordinate 37,490,805 of NC_136416.1, forward strand.
CAAAGACGATATCTGGTCGGCTTGGGGTGAGGTACATCAATGAGCCAATAATACCTCTATAAGTCTTGTGATCAACTCATTCGCCTGAGGGATCAGCAGATATCTTATATTCGAAGGCCATGGGGACCATAGCCGAAGAACAGTTGTCCATTGAATATTTCTTTAATAGTTCAGAGGTGTATTTCTCTTGATGAATCAATATCCCTTGAGGGACTTGTTTCACTTGAAGTCCTAGAAAGAAGTTAATCTCTCTCTATTCATGCTCATTTGGAACTTGTTGGTCATGAGCTTAGCGAATTCATTCACCATCTTTTGATCAGTTGAACCGAAGATGATATCATCCACATATATTTGTGCAAGCATTAGATGATCACCATTTTCTTTTCTAAATAAAGTGGGATCAATCACTCCTCTTTTGTATCCGCACGAGACAAGAAATTCAGAGAGAGTCTCGTACCATGCTCTTGGGGCTTATTTAGACCGTAGACTGCTTTTTCAAGCTTGTAGCAGTGGTCTGGGAATTCAAGACTTTCGAAGCCCGGAGGTTGCTGAAGATAAACCTCCTCTTTTAATTCACCGTTGAGAAAAGCACTTTTCACATCTATTTGATGAACCTTTATGTTTTTGTGCGCTGCGTACGCTAAGAAGATCCGGATGGCTTCCATTCGTGCTACCGGAGCATACGTTTCATCATAGTCAATACCTTCCAGTTGAGTATATCCCTTGGCAACTAGTCTTGCCTTGTTTCTGACAACCGCACCAGATTCATCCAACTTATTCTTGTACACCCATCTAGTACCAAAAATGGTGTGGCCTTGCGGCTTCGGAACAAGCTGCCATACTTTGTTTCTTTTAAATTCTTCTAGCTCTTCTTGCATTGCGGAAATCCAGTCCGGTTCTAGTAATGCTTCTTTGATCGTTCAGGACTCGACCGAGGACAGAAACATTGCGTAGTGACAGTGATTGGATAAGTCCTTGGAGAATCGAGTATGGATTCCTGCGGATGGATTGCCGATGATTTGACCTGGTGGGTGGTCTTTCGTCCAAACATGTAGATGGGGTTGCAGATGATCAGCAGCTGCGGTGGAGGTAATATCTTCAATATCAGAAGAATCTACGGTTGGAGAGGGCAGTTCCCCCTGTACTTGAGAACATCCTACTGAATTGTCTTGAACTGGGAAGGATGGATCAGAGTTTTCTTGGGTAGATGGTGGAGGTTCCCCCTGGAGTGCGGATGGGAGTTCCCTTAGAACCTGCGAAGGTTCCCCCTGGATTGCAGATGGGAGTGTGATAATCCTTGAATCTGTTCTTGTGTCAATATTTTTTATGTTTTCATCATCTGAATCCGAAGAAACATTCGATGGATGACAATCTCTGCGGATGATGATTAGAGCTGCATCTTCTACTACTGGAACCTCGATGGTTGTTGTATGGTCCGGAGTTAAGTTTTCACCCTCAACCGCCGAGGTGGAAGTATTTAGTGATACTTCATCAGACAGAGTTGGACCAGATACGTCAGCATGCTGCTACTGAGCTTCCAGGGATACAAGAACTTCAGATAACTTGGCTGTTTCTACCGGGTCGAAGAGATCGTCATATTTTACTTCAATTAGATTTAACGGACCCGAAGAGGCAGGAATATCACTTTCTAGAATTGTTGTGGTTTTGGTTGATGGAGTGGTGTTACGGATGTGATAGTCATCAAATTTTACATCGAAGCTTTCAATTATCAGCCTTGTGCGTCCAATGAGAACTCGATAAGCAACCTTGTTAGTGGAGTAGCCAAGGAAGATGCCTTCATTAGACTTTGGTGCGAATTTGTTGAGGTGGTCTCTGTTGTTGATTACGAAACATCTACACCCAAATATATGAAAGAATCGAACATTTGGCTTGCGGTTGTTAAGACCCTCATATGGTGTTTTGTTGAGAAGTTTTCACACAATGCTTCGGTTTTGTACAAAACAGGTTGTGGCCACTGCCTCGGCCCAGAAGTAGAGAGGAAGGTGTGCAAAGTTGAGCATAGATCTGGCAGCTTCTACTAGAGTGCGGTTCCTTCGTTCTACTACCCCATTTTGTTGTGGTGTGTGGGGAGCTGAGAAGTTGTGAGAAATGCCTTTGGAAACCAAGAAACTATTTAGAAGATGGTTAGTAAACTCGATTCCATTATCACTGCGGATACGTCTAACTGGTAACTTGATCTGAAGTTCAATTTCCATTATGAAGTTGATCAGCACCTGCGGTGTTTCTAACTTGAGTCGAAGAAAGAAGACCCATGTGAAACGTGTGAAGTAATCCACTATGACCAGTATGTATTTTTTGTGTTGAAGACTAGCTACGGTAGATGGACCGCAGAGATCAATGTATAAGAGTTCCAATGGTTCAGAAATTAAGGAGTCAATCACTGTAGGGTGACTTGCCTTGAATTTCTTTCCACATTCACATGTAGGACAGAGAGTATCATTGTTGAACTTGAGGATTGGAAGACCTCTGACTAGTTCTCCGGTGACCAAATTGTTGATGTATCTGAAGTTGAGATGAGCGAGCTTGCGATGCCATAGCCAGCTGACTTCGGATACTGCTTTTGATAGGAAGCATAATTACGGTTTGCCTATGATTAGAGATACATCCAGAGGGTACATAGTACCTTTGGATCTGGACTTGATCAGACAAGTGCTCCTATCGCTTTTCATCATGTAGCAAAATTGGCCATCAAATTCAACACGATGGCATGCTTTACATAGTTGACCAACACTGATGAGATTGTGTTTAAGGCCTTCTACATAAGCAACCTTTTGAATAGAGAAGTTTCCCGTAGTAAGAACACCATAACCTCGGATGATTCAATTAGCATTGTTCCCGAATGTGACGTTTCCACCATTGCAAATTGGCCTGAAATCTCGAAGGTATTCTAACCTTCCTGTCATGTGCAAGGAGCAGGAAATGTCGATTAACCATTCTTCTTCTTGTTCCTCCTTGCACAAGGCCTGAAAATTACACGGTTAGTTTAGGCATCCAAACTAGTTTGGAGCCTGGGACAAAGGATGAGTTTCTGATTGATGCATGAATCGGGGTTGCAGGGACTGGTTTCGTGTCAACTTTTAATCCTAGTCCTAGGTGTTTGTGAGTTTTTGGAGTGTTGTGTTTTTTTGAAAAGTTACGACGTTTCTGAAAAGGATCAGTTTTGACATGAGATAACCTTTTCTGACAACTACATTAATATTGATAAGCTGAAATTTTGTCTTGTAACATCTGGATTTCCAGGTATAATATTTTATTCTTTTATTTGTGGAAGTTGTGAGGAGACTCGGCGAGTTGGTGTTTAAACTCGCCGAGTATGGTCGCGGATTCGTATCCGGGTTCACAGCCGGACTCGGCGAGTTCATGAGTGGACTCGGCGAGTCCACACTGTTTAATGAAACACTAATTTCCTGGGTTTGGGACTTAATTAAAGTCCCTTTAGGCCGTCATTTGCGGCTACCAAACCCCAGAGAGAAACCCTAAGAGATCTAGAGCGTTTGTGAGGAAGGAGAGGCCATTCTTGATCCTTTTGTTGGTGTATTAGCAAGAAGGAGGTGACCAAGGCAAGAGGAGGCTGAAGGGGGTGCAATTTTGGTGACTTCTAAGTCCATAGAGATCATATTGAGGTATTTTGCTCGGAACTTCTTCAGTTTTGGTGTTGATTCTTAGTGTTAGGATTTTCTAACCCTTTTAGAGGTTGGATAAGTGGAGCATTTGGTCCCTTCTCGAGTCTATGTTTTGGATCTGGACCCAAAGAGGTCCAGAGACCTTAACCCTTGGAGCTTTATGAGTCATTTTGGGAGCCATGAGCTTGGGATGTCATTTTTGGGGCTAAATCACCAAGTTAGACCATTTAGATGTTATATCAGTGTCAAGGTCTGAACTTTACGTGATTATCATGCTTGGGAAGACCAGGTCTATGAATGTAAGGAACAGATCTGGCCTCAGGAGGCTTATGGAGTTTGTGCATGGCATGAACTCGCCGAGTCCGAAGAACAGACTCGGCGAGTAGGATGAGGGTTTCCCATAAATCACTTCGTGAGTAGACTTGTAGTGTTGGGGAATAACTCGGTGAGTCAGGGAGAGTTAGGGGGACTGGAGTTCAAGGCGGAAATCGCCGAGTTGTTCTTGAGACTCGGCGAGTTGAGTCGGGGTGGCCCTGCGATTCATGCCAGGTGTGACTCGTCGAGTCAGGGGAAGTACTTGACGTGCCAAGAGAGGGACTAAGAGAGTCAGTGGACACGAGTAGACTCGCCGAGTCGCCCAAGTGCACTCGACGAGTCGGGTCAAAGTTTGACCAATGACTTTTGTTGACTTTTAGGGTTGAGTATAGTTGTGTTTATGAGAGTATTTACTTTGTGTGATTAGGCGGAGGCTAGATCACATTTTCTACCAAGTAAGAGACTTACCGAGACACCTGAGGTGAGTTTTCTCACTATACGTTACCTAGAGTGATATTATGTGATGACCAGAGGGTCTTATGTGTTATGTATGAGATTATGTGCTATGTGATATATGTATGTTGTATGATGATATAGACCGGACCGGAGGGTCCAACGAGCTATGACCGGACCAGAGGGTCCAACGAGCTACGGGACTGGAGGGTCCCGCTGAGACACATCGACCAGAGGGTCGTATATTAGCCTCGAGTGGCGTATGTGTTGTATGCGGTATTTTGGGGAACTCACTAAGCATTTATGCTTACAGTTGTTGTGTTATGTGTTTCAGGTACTAGCGAGGGTCGTGGGAAAGCGCCGGCGTGATTCATACATGAGAGAGAGAGAGAGAGAGAGAGTTTGATTTTATGATCTTGGGATATGCTATGTTTCAAAAAACTAATATTGGAAATATTGAAGAATGTTTATATGAATTTGGTTGTTGGAAAATGAAATTTTTGTTTTGAAATTTACGTTGTTACATGTCTTTTTTTGACACTTTGTTTGGTAAGCGGTCGGAAAGATGAAGTGGGCTTGTGACTGGTCCGAGGTTGGTAAAATCTGACATTTGTGTTGTTGGAATTTTAAAAAGTTTGTTTGGAAAAAGATTTAGCACGTGTAGATACCTTGGACCATTTCCTAGGATTTGCTAAAATTCCCTTCCAATTGTTGAAAGTTTGATGTGATTTTAAAAGTGTTGGAATGGGTAAGATACCCTTCCATTTTGGATCATCTGAGGAATAGATTTGAAAACCATTGCTTCGAAAAGACCTTTCTTTCTTTTGGGTTGTGTCAAATGAGTTGGGAATGGATGTTGAAACTGTACATTCCTTTTTGTATGTTTTCTTGATGGGAGAGTTTTTTGAAAAATAGTGAGCAAAAACAAACTTTTCGAGACTCTGTCTTTTATTTTTAGAAAAAGTTTGTCGATTTGTGCCTCGGGATCGAATACCCTCTTTGAAAGCCTTTTTTGCTAAAGTTTTTGGAGAACCGCAGTCATTAGTGTTCAACTGCGGTTTCCTGGAAACCTTTGAAAGGTTTTGACAACGAGGGCTTGACTCATCAGAACTTGAAGATTCAGGGTTTTGAGAGCATTGACCTACTTCAAATTTTTCTATGGGTAGTTCATGGTGAATTGGTTGAAAAGTCACAGAGCTTTTTATTGTGGACTGTGGTAAGGAAGACTTAGCTATCGTAGCATAAGTCTGAGTCGTGACTTCAGTGGGACTTTTCTGAGGATCATGAATGCAGTGAGAGGCATTGCGGTCTGAGGACAAAGGTGGAAAGTCCTGTGAGACTTCGGGACTTTCTATGACAATTTCTTCATCAATAACAGATGAGGGCTGAGAATTTGAGTTGATTGTGCCACAGATTGGATTTTGATCACTTGTGTGACCCGAAACCTCAAGCACAATTTCCTTAATGACACAATTATTACTTACGTTATGAAGTCTACCGAAGTGGGTTTTGATATCTTCGGGAAAAGTCTTGTCATTGACTGGGAAATGTAATTCTCGGTCCGGAGGGACATACAGTCGATCTTTGTTAAACCTGGGTGAGGAATCCTTTGCGGTAGGATATCCATTGGACCAATCCCAATTGTATGTATTGTCCACAGTTCCATTATTAACCAATTTTTCAATAGCTTCACTTTCATTGAAAAAATTTCTATTAATAGATTTAAGCGTACAATCTCACTCTGAGCTAAATCTCTTTGGTTCAAAGCAATCTCTAGTTGTGTTTCACTCAACATTCTTGCATCTTTTTCTAACTCTAAATCCTTTTCTAACATGGCCATTTTAAGTCTTTTGTTGTCCAGTCGTCCTCTTACACGAAACATCTCTTGGGAAGCTATGTTCTTCTCATCTAAGGCTTTGTTGTAGTCTGTAAGGACGGTGTTTGAATCATGCATGATATAATTTAGTGTTTGAATCATGAGTTTTACCTGTTCGAAGATGCTTAGAGTTCCATCTTTTTCCATGTAGCAGTAGTTCTTTTCCATCTTTGTAGACTCATCATCAGCAGCAGTTGCTAGCATGCAGATTTTGACATTTCCTTTGATATTGATGATGGTTTCTTCTTCATCTCTGGATGACCAAACATGATGGTCTCTTTTGACATGGGCCATGTATGCCCTAGCCTTTTCCTTTTCCTCCAATTCTTGATCCATTCTAAGGTAGAATGCTCTGTCTTTCACCACATTTTCTTTGCAATCCTTTGCAAAATGATTCTCTTTGTTGCACTTGTGACATATTACAACATCACTTTTGTCTTTTGAGGGGTACCGGAGTTAGAGGTTTGAATGGACTACGGTGCCTCCTTTGGTTGAGTGTTTTGAGATTGCGGTGGTGGGTTTGAACTTTTAGGGGAATGAGAGTGATTGTTTTGTGGGTTGAAGTTACGGTTGAAAGGAGGTTTGTTCAATTGTTGATTCTTGCAAAAGGAGGGAGGTGGTAGCCGGTTGAACTGTTTACTAACAATAGCAATAGCCTTCTGAAATTCTTCTTCATCATCATACTCCGAGTCGGCTTCGTACGACTGCGGTGTAGTGTCATACAAGGGAGAGTAAGATTAATTATGTGGAGCTTCTGCTACAAGAGCAAGTGGTCCTCCGAAGTCAGCACAGTCTTTGAGTACGGTGGATTCTTGTGCTTGCAGTTCCCCATAGAGCTTGTAGAGAGAGAATGAATGAATCTTTCTATCCCCTTGGACTATCATCTTAGCACTAGTCCAATGTCTTCCCAAACCGTTGAGAAATTAAAGGTTTGTTTCATGGTTACTGCGGATGGTGCCAACATTTGATAACTTAGTGACTATCAGATTGAACCTTTTGAAAGATTCTTCTAAACTTTCGCCAGTATGAGCTTTGAAGTTGTTGAATTCATTGAGTTCAGTAGTGAGCTTCTTATCTTGAGCTTGTTCTGAACCTTCGTACAAATTCTTGAGAACATCCCAGATCTCTTTTGCTGATTTACAGTTTATGATAATGTCGAAGCTGTCAGGAGCAACTCCACAAGAGATTTCATGAAAAGCAACAACATCATTTTCCATTTTATCGAGATCATCTTTGGTGGGACGGTTCATGACTGGTTGTCCTCTTCCTAATATGGTTGTGTAGCCATCAGTTTGAACTGGTGTAAGAATAGGGACATGTGGTCTTTTTTCAACGGATCACCATACATCTCTACCAAGTCTCCTTAAGTATCTTTCCATTCTCTGAGACCAGTGATGGTATTCATTTGCCACCAATATTGGAGCTTGATTTGAACCACCAACACTATTGGAAACATTCAGAGATAGTGCTTGTGCCATTTTTGTTTTTTTTTTTTTTTGTTCCTTTTATTGTTTTAAGAAATAAGCTTTAGTGGTATAGAAGGCCCTTTGAAAATCAGAGTTTTGTTTTTCAAAAAGCAGCCACTATGGCTCTGATACCAATTTTTGAGAGAAAAACTTGAGACACACTTGAACAAACGTTAGAACAAGTATAGTTGCGGAATAGTTAATCTCAAAGGATCTAAAGGCTCAACAATAATAATTTAACGAGTTAGATAGTTAGATAGTTAGTTGTGGAAATGTAAGGAAATATAAATGACATCAGGTAATATATCAATTAAACACATAAGTTGATTCATAACATGGAATGCATTCAGACCAAGTTAGTGAGTGAGATCAAGCTTAGTGATGAAGTCACGAATGACTAGCTCCGAAGAGGAATAATATTCAGTTATGTTCTAGAGGATTTTAAGAGTAAGAAGAGATATGAGATAGGTAATAGAGAGATGTAATAGATAGACTTTAAGATTGTTCAGATAGATATTTAACTGTGAAAGAATGAGCTCTATATATAGATACTCAAGAATTACATTTGATCATCTCTCTATGAGTAGCCATGCAAGGCATACTGGACAATAGAGAGTATTACAGAAAAGTAGATAGAATTAAACTAAGTAAAGTAAGTAAGACTGCGGTTGTATAGCTGACTTCGGATGAGGCTGCTGATGAGATCTTGACTATAGATCCTTGAGGGTTGCGGTAGACTAAGTTAAGAGGGTCACTTCCATGATTCAACAATAAGACCTTTTTAAATTCTAGCAAGAATTGGTTCTATCGCATATCAGCTTAAGTTTCCTCATAGCTAAGCAATGTACACAATTTTTTTCGCATATCAAATCTCAAGAGATGCCTATCCGATGACACTCTTTTTGTACCCCTCGATGAGATACAAGTCAATACCAAACTCAACTTTATAGAAGAACCTATTGAAATCATGGATTGAGAGGTCAAACAATTGAAACAAAGTCATATTCCCATAGTGAAAGTTCGATGGAACTCTTTACGAGGGCCTGAATTTACTTGGAAACGAGAGGATCATATGAAACAAATATACCCCCAACTATTTAACAATACCCCTTCCACAAGATAAATTTCAGGACGAAATTATTTCAACGGGGGGAGAATGTAACATCAGGCAAAATAGGTCAACAACAGCACATATGATCATGTCAAACAAGTAATGTAATAAACTTACTTTATAGTTCATGGCAAATTATAATACGGATATGAACTTTCGTATATACATTATGGTATAAATCAAAAGTAGACATCCGTACAATTCCAAAAGATTTTAACAAACCTCAATCTAACTTCGCATGAAGAAGTTATGATAAACTCTAACACTATAAGTCTCTATAATTAGAAGAATTTAAAATATAATGAGAGTTAGCTATTGGAATCTAAAAGAAAGTTGTAGTACTCGGGAATACCTACGCGTGGATATAAACAACGTCAAGAACAGAGATTGTATGCAAAAGATATGATCTTCCGAAGATGTAGAAATCTGAGAGCATGACACGTGGTGGAAACCCTAATATGCCATAGCTTACGACGTGATCATGTAATCTCACAACATGAGAGTGCTCCAGGACACTTCTTAAGGCGAGAATACAAATGGAAAGTCTACAGAGTAATAAGTTTAGGGATCACGACGTGAGCATGTTATTCTCACGAAGTGAGATGTCATTCGAACACCTTCTGAAGCTAGAAACCCAAATGGAAACTCTACGAGGTGATGTAACCAGGCCTCACAACATGAGAGGGCCTTGGACAGCTTATAAATAGCAAGTCCGACCCATACTCTCATTACACCAAATTTCCTTTCTCTCTCTCATTTGTTGAAGGTGTTCCTTGTCCCGAGCCATAAGATCACGAACCGCTGACCATTTCTAGTTAGATTCTATCAAATCACGCTACTAGGGTGAGTTTCATGGCCCCACTTTTTAATATTTATGGGGAGAATGCATGCTAAATATTGTATACAAGTTAATATTATGTTTATATGATAGTATGTTCGTATCAACATAAATAGTTGTACCAACAGAGATATAGTTGTTTTGTATCATATATAAGCATGATATATCTAATATCTTAAAATCATACAACTATCTTAAATTTATTAGCATGTTATTATCATGGATTTGAAGTTGTTTAAAATCTGATTTTACAAATATATTTTCAGAATTATACTCGGGAGTTCTATATACTATTTTGTGTTATAGCCCCGAAATTATACTCGGGAGTTCTATATACTATTTTGTGTTATATCCCCGGAATTATACTCGGTACTATATAATATTTTGTTTTATAGCCCCTAAGTTATACTCAGGACTTCTATAAACTATTTTGTGTTATAGCCCCGGAATTATAGTCAGAAGTTCTATATAGACTTATCAAGTGTGTTATTATTAGTGGTTTTATGTTAGTTAATACCTGGTTTTACTTCGAATTATAGTTGTTATACTAGTAAAGTTGTGAGCATAGTTTAATAACTTAAGGCTTTAGACATGAATATACTTTCACTATTCGAACTAATGGAACTCGACAAGTCTACTTGAGTTATGCAATTCATCAACTAAGACTGAAAATCTTAGGGGAAATCCTCTAACCTGTAACCGCTAATCCCGTGTGAGCGAGGAAGTTGTGTATAGATCTATGCGGGCTGACACCCCCACCCATGGTTGCTAGCTACAACCCAACATTTGGTGGATGACGAACTTTCCCATTCTATCCTGACGTCGATGAAGCGTTCGGGGTCTATAACTAAGGTGTGACACCTGTAGCATCAATTTGAGGTTTGAAACTAGTCATATAGTCGCGGTTATGGACTCATGGTAGCACACTTATACTCTAGAAACGTTATACTTTGTCGACATACAAGTATTAATGTTAAGTATAAGTTTCTTAAACACTTATACTTTAAGTACAAGGAACTAGTAGGTATTCTATTTATTCATTAGGTAAACAATTATACCTAGCACACATACTCGTATAGAATTGAAATAAGTTCTACACATACCAACCTTCCTTGATCTATTACAAAAATCTATACTCATAGTATATGGGAATGGTAGGTATATCACTTATTTAGTAAGTAAATCAGTATACCTAGGATATATACAATATGTTGGAGATAAGTATGAGTCTGAATGATACTTTCAAACTATGTTTTATACTTTTCGAACTTTGAAAAAGTACTATTTTACTCAGAGTCAAAACTTGTGGACTCACTAACTTTATGTTGACGTATTTTCAAAATGTATGTGTTTTCAGGAACTTAATTAGCTGGAATGTTACTTGAGTAGGGGAAATTTTGTTGACAAATACTACTATCTTTTTGTTGGTATGGAATAATGATTAGGAATATTTTGGATAATATGTAATAATGATTAGCAATATAGGAACAATGTAACTTTCTATTATCAATAAAGGTATGTAAATTATAGAATGCTTTTGTAATTTTAATGTATGTTTGATAATTGTGATACAAAAATTAAGTTACACAACCCAGTGTTTCCGCTGCCGACCGGGGGTGTGACAGCTTGCCATGCTTGGACCGACATAACTCATCTAACACACAATGTCAGAAAAGGTGAACATTACTTTTCTAACTCTTCGGCACACAAAAGACAACAACAAGCTTCTCTTCGGGTTAACATCTTTTACTTCGGTACTGCAAGTCTTCAGTATTATCTCCAAGGTCTTTGGAACTGATCATCTAACAAAATCTTCTACCGCAACAACCAAATGGTCTTTGGTAATTCAATACACCTTTTAGCTGCCAAGGGTCACTTCATGTTTCAAAAATTCCCCCCTAAGTGACATCACACCTATCACTTTTATTGATTAAGTTCGAGAAACTTAATTATGATCCACCAAAACTTCCTAACTTTAACAATCCACTTGATCCTCCTGGAGATTTCATACCTTACCACTTCAGTGGTGTTTTTGGTCTTCTAAGCCATGGAAAGAGTTCCTTCCAGTTGCTTAGGAGAACAACGATGAAACGCAATGGCTGGCAGAAAGAACTTTTCACTATCTCTGGAGAGCATGAAATGCCAAGTTCTAGAAAGCTTGTTGCTCCGAGGCATAAATTTCGAATTCCTTTGGTAATGTGATTGGGGTGCTCAAATGGAGGGAATTTCATCCTTTCTGCAAGGACAGAATGGATCTTAGCATCAATTTTTCCGAAGTCACAAATAAGGGGTTTGAGGAAATCAACAACCCTGATATACGTATCGTCAATCTTTGAGTATTTTTGAGCTATGAACTAGAAGACCCTTGCAATCAGAAAGATTTTTTTGGATTCATGAAGACGAAGTCGGCTTGAGTTCTATGTTATTCTTTTTCCTAGCGTGAAAGAGTGTATTGATAATGCGTTTCTCCTTTCAAAAACCTTGGTTTGCATGTTGTCACAACATTGGGTATGTCACTTAACCAGATTTCCTCAATTGATTTCTTATACTTCTTATGAAACAAGTTTTATCTTTCAAACTCCATGGGCATCCTTCTCTTATTATGGATATTCTTGTCAAAAGGATTAAACATTGGGAAGTATTTAGCATTGGGAGAGAGAAATATCCTAGTATTCTCCAGAGGGTTTAAAGTAGGTGAGATGAGGAACATAATCAGTGTACAAGAGTCTTTGCATTGGATTTAACCAAGAATTGATAAGAGTTTCATCCATTCTTATATCAAATACCTGAGTTTGGAAAATGTACTCGGCTAGCTTGGCTGATCTCTAGTCTAGCTTATGTTTTCATGTCTTGGGGAGTCATAGGAATTGTCAACGGACATAGAAGGCTCAGGTTCTGCTGCAACGAATGGCAAAGGTTTCTTTGGTGGAGGAGTTGGAGTTTTAATTTTATGAGGAGACCTTGGGGGAAACTTCAATTTTTCAGTTTCAAATGAGAATCTTGTGCTTTCATCCACTTGAATTGCTTGATCTCAAGTTGCTTAATCTTTTCCCCTTTTGAGGAAGAAGACTTTCCATTCTCCTCAAATAAAGCCTGCAGATCTTTCAGCATCGAAAAGGTTTTGTTGAACTGGGTTAGGATTTGACCATTGAGATCATTGGTGGTCAATATTGCTAGATGGGTTAGATGATTATAGATGTCCTTTAAAATGGTGAGGATTTCATCTATACTCTTTTTGGAAGAGATTGATCAACAAAGATTGAGGATTGTTTCTTGAAGTTCAGAGAATAACCAGCTTCATATGTCTTGTGTGTTTCGTCAATCAAAAATTAACTTCGCCTCTTGTTCATTGGTCATCTTAATTAAATGATCCTTCAAATCTTTGATATCGGAAAGAGAGTCTTTGGCTTTCTTGATGAACTCTTTATGATCTGACTGTCTTTGCTGATCAAGTTTCCGGATCTGCATCTCAATGCGTATCAAAATCCTGTTAGAATTCCATTTTTCTCTTTCTTTAATACCTTTGAGCCTATCCTTAAAAGACTGAAAAGGATGGTTGGCAGGAGGCTATGGGGGCTGTTCAGAAGATACAACAGTGATAATTTTATCGATCATGTTTTTCAGATCAAGAAATTCTTTTCTTGATACTACAACCTTCTTTTTCTTCTTCTGCTTCGGCTTGGAAGTAGAGTGTTGAGATCCATTAGATTCATCATCCTTGAAGAACATATCAAAATCATCAAGTTGACCTTGTTTTTGTACTTCTTCTTCTTCATGAAAACCGAAATCAAATTCTGGTTCCTGACTGATTTGAATCTTAGTACTGCCATCATTGGAGTCACCAATTTCAATTGGTGGAGTAGGCTTTGATCCTCTGGCTAAGTTCCATTCGGTTTGTTGATCTTTTTTCATGGTTGCATCCATATTATCAATCCATCTTTATGCATTCTGAATATTATAAATGGTCTTCAAGTTGATGATCCAATGGGCCCAATAGGCAGCAACATGCTTGATTTCTTTTTCCCTACTTTGTTAGTGGAAGGGTTGTCTTTGATTTCTTACATAGAGGGCCTTCTTAAAAGCTTCAAATTGTTTCTTCCCTGATTCGGTGGATTGTTGGTGATTGGTCCAACTACCATCTACAATTAAGTTATGTTCAGTCACCACCAGGATGTCCCTCGGGTTTAGTCACGTTGGGGTCTTCAGCGATAGTTTTTCTTTTCTTAGAGACTCTAGCTCCTTTGGTTACAGTTTTTGATGGAGTCTTCCTCTTGGAAAAATTCATGACTTTTTCCGTTTTTTGGTTCAGAGACGTGACCAATAGTCTACGGTATGTGGCAAGGCGGGGTAGAGCGATACGATGCTATATCACTCGTAGCCTCGATGTGATCAGTGACCGTAGAGTCAAAAAGTTCAATGGTAGTGAAGATGTGCATTGGCAACTATCTAATGGGATCAAAAACATATTGTTCTTTAGGAAGAGAGTACCTTTTGAGATCTTGGCATGAAAAACAGTTGAGTTCATCACCAAGATTGATGTCAGCTTCTTTGTGAAGATCCACTAGCTATAGAGACTAGAACCTAGCAGATGTGAGATCAGTAAGGCCTTCTTTAGTATATCACTTTCCAACATACTAAATGAAATCATCACAAAGGATGATTCCATAATCAACTACTTCTTTAGTGAAGATGGTCTATACAATGTGGAGTAATTGCTTCCCTATGTTTTTTGTTCCTCCAGTTCTTCCAGATAAGCATCTGATGACATACTGACAAACGCACTGCCAAATAGCTAGAAGTTCCCCTTTTTGAATTTTCCAATTTGAGTTTGTCTTGATAACCCATCTTGTAAAGAGCACTAAAGATGTCAAAATTGATAGGGTTCTTGAAGGTCGTTGAAGGATTAACTCTGAGGTTGATGGCTTCAAGAAATTTTGGTTTGGTGAGGACCACCATGGATTCATAAGTATGCTTCAAATGAACTTCATCAAGTTTGTCCAAAGGAAGTAATTAAGAGAAGGCACAACTGAAGAGCATAGATTGAGGAACAACCTTAGTGAAGGCATTAAAGGGTCCAAAATGGGTGTTTGGGCAACTAATGGATCATCAACTTGATTGCAGCATTATAGAGATCATAATCTTTGAAGATTGCCCGATAGTTGCTTGTTGCAATCGTAAGGCTTGTGTTCTTAGTAGTTGAGATTGAACGAGTTGGCTTTGATTGCTTCTTACGGTCTCCATATTTCACCATGATTGATTTGAAAAAGGTTTGAAGAACTTGAAGAAAATGGTTTAGCAAGATGAGGAAGAAGATGATCGCCAATTAGGATGCCAAAAGCGTACAACTTTCTTGGTAGGACATGGGGGTTTTATACCTCCCGACTTGAAAATGGAATCCAAACCAGAAAAAATTTAACAGCTGTAAAAATCCAAGGGTTTCTACCATTTGGATTATTTTAATAAAAAGTATTTATCTGAAAATATCAACATTAAATGCAGTTAAGGGTTGG
The DNA here is from genome assembly GCF_051521515.1 of Lactuca serriola. Lineage (NCBI taxonomy): Eukaryota > Viridiplantae > Streptophyta > Magnoliopsida > Asterales > Asteraceae > Lactuca > Lactuca serriola. The sequence continues at coordinate 37,506,018 of NC_136416.1, forward strand.
ACTAAATGAAGGTTATGATGAAATGGGTAAACGTGGGGTGATGGTCGAGATAACTATCATAAATCATGGGTTAGAAAGGTTACTTTTCATTTGACGGTTGAATTTGGAACAGTTGTCTCACAAAATATTTGGTAAAAGTACTTTTACTGAAAATAAAAATCTTCATTTTATTTAAAAAGGAAAAAGGTACGATTTTTGAAAAGATACCCTTTTAAGGTGCAAAAAAATTAATGAAAAGGAATAAAAACATTCAAAAAGTTTAACTAATTCATTAAATAGCACACCAAAAAAAACTTTATTTGTTGCCAAAAAAACAAAACAAGACTTCATGTTCTTGAAGGATGAACTGCAATATGTCGGAAGATAGACAATTGTGGAATTTTGAGCACTACAGGTTAGACATAAAAACAACAAATTGACCCAGAGATTACATGGATCATAAATAGTTTTTGGTGACCAAAAGATATCGAGGAGGAATTTATGAAATCTTTGCTTAATAGTTAGACTTAAAAGAAATAAATTTTACATCATAGAGAATTATATGTGCTTCAAAGATCAACGGTTAGATGAATGCAGCATATCTATTTGCGAGATGCGAAGACTTGAGGACTTCACAATTTATCCTTTCAATAAAAACTCAGGATCAAGGTTCATCATTCCCAATATTTCTAAAAATCCATTATGTTTGGTGGAGTCAAGCGCATTTGTGAAAACATTTGATATTTCTTCAATGAATGGAATGAAGATAAGTTCAATGTTACCTTTCAGGATGTGATCCTTGAGAAAGTGATACTGAAGTTCAATGTGCTTCATATTTGAGTGATGAACTGGATTATCATAAATAGCAATTGCACTCTCAGATTCATAATAAATCGGTATTCGTAACATTCTATAACCATAATCCATGAGTTGTGTTTTCATCCAGAGGACTTCAGAGTAGCATCTGGCTGCAGCAACGTATTTTGCCTTCACAGTGGAGAGTGAGACGCAATCTTTCTTTCTTGAATACCAACTAACTAGTTTCCCACCGAGGAATTGACATCCTCCAGAAGTGCTCTTGTTGTCTAAACAACATCTCGCATGGTCTGAGCTTGTAAAGGCTTGCATACTGAAGTTATTTCCTGTTGGGTACCAAATACATAAAGCTTTACTCCCTTTGAGGTATTTGAAAATATATTTGACTGCATTTAGATGAGAAAACTTGGGATTATCTTGATATCTGGCACACAAACCCATAGCGAAGATGATATCTGGTCTACTTCCAATCAAGTATAGTAGAGAACCAATCATTCCTCGGTATACCTTTTGATCAATTGACTCTTCAATGGGATCTACATTGATATTGTATCCAAAGGCCATAGTATAAGGTCACACCTTTTGATCTGATGAGTAAAACACATAACATGTTAATCTACGAACACCAACATTTACAACTCAACAGCGGCAGCATAACAAGTTCAACACCGTCAGCTTATAGTATAGTTGTACAATTGTAATCTTTTGTATATTAGGCAGTTATTATAGATAAATATAGAATAGATATCAGATCCCATATCTTTATGATAAGATTGGTTCTCGGTATATATTAGATACAATCCCGTCAATCATGGGATATACATGTATAGATTAGTATATATATATACAACATTAGATAAGCCCTAATGTTTTGGTTGAGTAGTTTTGTTTGTGGCTTTGTGTCAGTTGTCCTTGTGACAAACTCGTTTTCTTGGTGAAGATAAAACCTCTTTTCTTATTGAAAGGCACATTTGGAGAACTTCTATATTATTTACTTTCTGTTGATTATTTTTCTTAGATTAGTTTTGCTTTTCTTATTAATACTTGAAGTGTATCCGATCAAATGAAAACTTCAATTGGTATCATATCAGGTTTGTCATATACTCAAGTACTCATGTCGTCTTCCTTAGTTCCTAAGTCATCTATTTGTAACAAGATTCCACCGCTTGAACAATACAACTTCTCTAATTGGAAATCAAAGGCCATGAATGTTCTAGAGTTCATGGAATTCGATATGCACGACATCATCAACAAAGTTCCTATAGCTACTTCACATCAATCATCAAGTAATGGTGCATCTGGCAGTAAGCTAAAAGGGAAGTTGGTTCCCTGTTATAGAGCAAGGAAGGGAACAGGATGCTGAATCTTGATGTAAAAACTAGAATTTCTATTGGAAACTCACTTCCTTCTTCTTTCTATCATTTTGTCCAAAACTGCTCCACTGCTCAAGAGATGTTGATCACTCTATCATCTACTTTTTGAAAAGGAGATCTTTTCAGACGATGAAGTTAAGTGTGTCATGGCTCCACTGTTGAATCTCACGTCGAGTCTTCACTTAACAACGTTGGGATTCTTATCGCTAATTGTCCTTCTATTGTTGATAACCTCATGTTAGAATGGAACGATGCATAAGCGTATCAAGTAAAAAATCATATTAATTTTTCTTCTATTGATAATATCAAAAAAGATGACACGATCGATCTCTTACGTTTTCATTTATTAATCTCAAATAAAGAAAAATCTTCTCTTCGTCATGAGTTAAAGATTCTCAAAGAAAAACTTCTTTCTATAGAAAAATCTCTTTCTATTTTAAAAAAGAAAAACGCTTGTATATTGCTTATCAATAATTTTCTTCACAATGAAAAAGAAAAAGTTCTTGATTATGCTAATCGCACGCAACTTATTTTGAAATTATGGGCATCCTCTCACTTTAATGTCACAAGAATTATTAATGCTCAGATTCCATACCAGTCTAAGAAAATTCTTGGAGGTGATATAGAAGGTGTTTTATCTTTAAACATAGTCAAAACTAAACAAACCTTTTATAAATCTGACTACTTAAAAGAAGACTTTAAAAGTAGATTTCGGAGTTCTTACTTTATAAATCAAACCCTAATCAATACTTACTACTCTACTGATTCTAATGGCATTACTAAATGTGTTACTAAATTGTCTGCTCTTGATCCTTCTCTTCAACATTCACATCATGAGTATGTTCTTTCCTCCACTAAGACTTGGCTAAAGTTTCCTATATGTATGGTGAATTTCATTATGTAAACAAAATTCTTAGCATGTCTCCTCAGTTCTCTGTTAGCAATTTTGAACCTAAAGATCAGTCAAAGCCTTTTACTCTGAACAACTCTTTAAAGGATCTCGAGTCTTATAACAAGGTAGTATATACGCATACCACTGATAACACTCATTGCTCCAAAGCTAAATAAAGAACTCTTAATCAAATCATCGAAGCTCTTTAGATCCAGCGAAAAGAAATCAAAATCTAATGTTATAAGAAAATATATTGGAATTAAGGTTTGTTATCGATGAGGTGATGCCTCTTAGAAATTCAATGAGTGCTCTTTTGAAAAGAACACTGTTCATGATGATAATACCATGAATCGAAATGATAAGAGGATCAAAAAGGGAAACTCATTGAACTGTCTCCCTGATGATTGTTATAACATCTTTTCCTAGTGATCTTTTGCAAATGGGTCAGCGTATATTTAGTGTATGTTATAGACTTATAGTCCATCTTAGTTTCAGGGTAAAGAGCATAATTGGTATTTAGACAGCAGCTACTCAAGACATATGCCTGGATTCAAATCTCTCCTGGAAGATTTCATAAAGAAGGATGATTCGTCAGTTACTTATGGAAATAATGGCAAGGGAACTACAAAGGGGTATCGAAATGTCAAGTGCAATTCTGTTATTTTCAAGAATGTCTCGTATGTGAAAGGTCTTCAGTATAATCTCATCTCTATCAGTCAACTGTGTGACGATGGCTATGATATTCTCTTTTAGAAGAAAGAAGGAACATTTGTTGATTAAAAGAACATCATTGTTCTTTCTACAAATTGACAAAACGACATCTATGTTATGGATATGTTTTTTGCTGACAAATCTCTCCGTCTTTGCTTCTTCTCTCGTGTTCAGTCTCATCTAAATTGGCTATGGCACAAAAAGCTATCACATATGAATTTCAAGAATATCTCAAGGATTACAGGGAATCAGCTTATGAGAGTAACTTACTAAGATGCAATTTTTCAAATACAAAGTGTGCTCAACGTGTGAAAAGGGGAAGAAAACCAAGTCTTCATTAAAACCAAAGTCCTGTTCTTCAATCATAAAACCTCTTCATATCCTTCATATGGACCTTTTTTGACCAGTTCCGATTAAGTCAAGAGCTGGAAAGAAATACACTCTTGTCATTGTTGATGAATTTTCAAGGTTTACATAGGTAGTGTTTTCAAGAAAGAAAAGTCATGTCGCGGATGAAATCATTGCTCTCATTAAGCAATGGGAAGTCCTCTATGATCATAAAGTAAAGCAATTATGTAGTGATCATGGAACTAAATTCAAAAACTCTTCTCTGGAAGATTTTTTCTCTGACTCAGGAATCTCTCAGAACTTTTCGGCAGTTACAAGTCCCCAAAAAAATGGTAATGCAGGAATCTCTCAAAACTTTTCGGTCGTTAGAACTTTTTTGCTCTAACTTAGGAAGCTGGAAGAACTATGGTTGTTGAAGCTGGTCTTTCATTGTTATTTTGGTCTAAAGTCGTCAATATAACATGTTATACCCAAAATCGATCTATTATTTTCAAACATCATGGGAAAACTGCTTATGAGCTATTGAAAGGAAGAAAACCAGACATTTCTTATTTTCATTTGATTGGATGTGTTTGTTACATCTTGAATCAAAGATATTAGTGTTCGAAGTTTAAGGCTAAAGTTGATGAGGGAGTGCTTCTACGATACTCCAGCATATCCAAGGATTTCAGAGTATGTAACCTTTAAAGAAAATTGTTGAAGAAACAATTCATGTCACCTTTGATGAGGATTCATTCATTCATGATCGATTTGATTTCCCCTTGTCAATTCTGAATGAACATACATTCAGTCCTTAGACCCCATTCTCGAGCTCTTGTCAAATGACGTTGATCCCATTGTTCCCAATGTTGATTATTTAATCAGTTCTCAACCTATCCCTGAAGATCATCCTGTTGTCTATGAAGAAGTTGATTCATCAAATCAGGAAGGTTCTGCCCATAGAAATACAAATGAAATTTCTAATCCTATAATCCTTCTAGATCATCCTAAATCTCAAATCATTGGTGATATAAATTATGGGATTCTCCCTCGCAACAAAGCCAACGACAACTTTTGCATGTTTGTAAACTTCATCTCAATGATCGAACCAAAGAATATTATTGATGCCTTGAAAGAAGCTAACTGGCTTAAGGCCATGTAGCATGAGCTAAATGAATTCGAATGTCATCGTGTATGGACTCTTGTTCCCAAACCTTAAGAAAAGACTATCATTGGCACTCTCTGGGTTTTCAAGAACAAAATGGATGAAGATGGAATTATCATAAGAAACAAAGCTAGTCTTGTAGCTCAAGGGTTCTGTCAGCTTGAAGGGTTAGACTATAATGAAACATTTGCTCCAGTTGCAAGACTTGAAGCGATTCGTCTGTTTCTAGCTTTTTTCTCCTTCAAAAACTTCAAAGTTTACCAAATGGATATCAAGACTACCTTTCTACATGTAGTTATTCAATAAGAAGTCCTTCTAAAACAACCTCGAGGGTTTGAAAATGAAGAGTTTCCAGATCATGTGTATCGTCTTCATAAAGTTGACCATGGCTTAAAGCTGGCTCCCAGTGCATGTTAATATACGTTGGCAAGGTATCTTCTCTCAACTAGATACAAACAAGGAAATATCGATAATATTCTATTCATAAAACAATCAGGATCTCATATCATTCTTGCTCAAGTGTATGTGGACGATATTATCTTCGGATCCATTGCTGAAAAGCTAAGTTCAGAGTTCGCGGAGGTCATGGACAAGAAATTCGAGATGAGCATGATTGGTGAACTAACTTTCGTTTTGGGCTTGTAGGTCAAACAACTAACTGATGGTATTTTTGTTTGTTAAGCTAAATATGTTGCAGATATGCTGGAGAAGTATGGTTCCTCTTATTGCAAACCGGAAAAGACTCTGATGTCTTCATCAGCATCTATTGGTACTGATCCAAGTGGCACTGATGTGAATGCAACTCTATTTCGAGGAATGATAGGCTCTCTACTTTATCTTACAGCCAGTCACCCTGGCATTATGTTTGCCACATATTGTGTGCTCGCTATCAAGCCAGTCCTAAGGAATCGCGTTTTCATGTTGTCAAAACGATTTCCCGGTACTAAAAACATACACCCAATCTTGGGTTATGGTATCCTCATGACTCTAAGTTCAAGCTGGTGGGATACACTAACTCCGATCATGGTGGGTGTGGATTGATCGTAAAATCACTTCAGGAGGAGCTCAAATGCTTTGAAATAGATTGGTAAGTTGGTCCATAAAAAATCAGACATCAGTGGCTTGTTCTACTACTGAGGCTAAATATGTTGTTGTTGGAAGGTGTTCTGCTCAGATTCTATGGATTCAGAATCAACTCTTGGATTATGGTCTAAACTTCTTAAAGACACTCATTTGTTGTGACAACACTAGTTAAATTCAGATGATTCAAAATCCAGTGTGGTATTCCAAGACCAAGCACATTGACATTCGCCATCATTTCATTAGGGACATAGTTCAAAAGTGAAAAGTGGAATTGTTCTATATTCCATCCACAGATCAGCTAGCTGACATCTTCAACAAGGCATTCGATGAAAAGAGTTTGAAAAAATTAATTGTTGATCTTGGAATGCTTTCTATTTTTAATTGTTAATTAAATTCTTTCTGGTCTTATTAAAAACTCGAAAAACAAACAATTGCTTATTTTATTATGAATGCAAAATCTTACATTTATTATTTACATGTATTTCCTATCAAACCTATCTAAAAATTTATTTTCATATTATTTGTAATGACTGAAGATGTCTTGAAGTATCTCAATGCTCTTGGTATTGAGAAAAAGAGTGGCATTGTGTCCTTTTCCTCTTCAGGATACCCTCTTTCTCGTCCACTCATTGTTATGGATGAAAAGAGCAACCATCAAAGCAGTAAGTCTTAGCTTCATCTACTGACTCATAATCCAATAAAACCTCGTATTCCCTCATGATGATCATAAAGAAATAATGGTTTTATGGATTCAAGTCAGTTAACTCGTTGGTTACAAAGACTAATCTCTACTTATCTCTTGCTCCTAATGAAGCTTGGAATCCATCTATGACACTTTAATAATAAAAGGCTTCATGCATTGTGTGTTTTTTGATGATGTACTTACCATTGTTTGTTCTCTTTTATAGCTGAAATTTCAAGTGGTAGATATCTTGGAAAATGGAAGTATATTTATGACCATTCAATTCCAAAGATTTGATGGATCGAGTCTTGATCACCTTTGTGAAAAAGCTGCACATTTTGTTGTTTAAACTATTTTTTCTTGTTTGACTAATTCTTTTGTTTATATTCTTATATTGTTTATTCTCATTCCATACCATATTTTTTCAAAGGAATCTGATGGTGGCAATTTTGAGCCCAGTATGCAACTTTTGACACATCATCGTCCCTAGACACATGTTGATATATGTGAAAAAATCTTTCTAAGTCTCTCATCAGCAAGACCATCTGCTGAGAACATTAAGTCACCCTTTCATGCTGATTGTCTAGCATTGTTTAAACTATCAAAGTGAGATAGCCTGGTCCAAAGAAAAAAAATATTGCTAAAAAGTCTAGGGTGTTTATTATTTTTAAGCTAATCATCTTTACCTGACCCTATCCCTAGAAGCATGCTTGTCGTATGCATCAAGTCTCATGTTCTACTAAAAAATAACCCACTGGCTTACCCTGATTGCATAGTTATCAACGTAAGAGATACTTTTCAGGTCCTTAAATGACAAAGGGTTGTTCATGTCCCAAACCTCCTAGTTTTATGTAGACATGGTACCATTATGAATTAACGTTGAATCTTTGATTCTAGATTAAAACTTACTCTATGATACAGAAATTTAAACCACTTCTTATTGATGAGTTAAACTATTAATGATTCATGCAAATTTCACCTTAGCATGACTAGAATAATCCATTTTCTCCTTCTTCTTCTTAACAAGAGATTGATGATTCACTTTGTAAAACCACACACTGATAAAAGTTCGAAAGTTTATGCCAATGGTTAGTCTATGTACCGTAGGCTATCACACGCATTTATCCATTCTTGCCATTTTTCTTCTAATAAAAGAGATTTATGATTCAGCGTATGACACCACACACTAATGAGATCTCGAAATAATATGCCAGTGAATGGTAGTTTAAGCCCACGCTATTAGGTGACATCACAATCTTACTAGACTACAAGTTTATATTCTATTCTGCTTGAAGTTAACTGCTGATGTCAAAAAGGGGGAGAGAATCTTGGTAAAACTGAAAATTTCGCTGAAAAAATCTTGCTACCAGAACTATGGAAAAGCATATTCTAAAGGGGAGTCGATTCAAGCTAAAGTCAAGCTTAGCTCAAGCTTGTTCGTTTTCCGTCTACCGCAATTCATAAATCCTTGATAAGTCATTCATCTTCTCAGGGGGCATTTGTTAAAATTGTAAGAGTCAAGATTCTATTCTTACTCTCAGGGGGAGCATGAGTCAAAAAGCATTCATTGAAGATTAGTTTTGACATCATCAGATAAGGGGAGATTGTAAGGTCACGCCTTATGATCTGATGAGTCAAACACATAACATGCTGATCTATCAGCGTCAGTGTCTACAAGTCGACAACGCCAGCATCACAAGCTCAACAACGTCAGCTTATAGAATAGTTGTCCGATTGGAATCTTTTGTATATTAGGCATTTATTATAAATAAATATAGAATGGATATCAGATCTCGTATATTTATGATAAGATCGGTTCTTGGTATAGATTAGATACAATCCCATCAATCATGGGATATACATGTATAGATTAGTATGTATGTATATATATATATATATATATATATATATATATATATATATATGTATATACAATTAGGGAAAGACCTAATGTTGTGGTCAAGTAGTTTTTTTCGTGGCTTTGTGTCGATTGTCTTTCTAACAAACCCGTCTTCTAGGTGAAGCCAAAACCTCTTTTCTTAGTGAAAGGAACGTTTAGAGAACTCTTATGTTGTATACTTTCTGTAGACTATTTTTCTTAGATTAGTTTTTCTTTTCTTATTCATACTTGAAATGTATCTAATAAAATCCAAACCTTCATACAGAGGACTTAAGAGTAGCAGCCAGCAGTGACAATGTAGTCTGCCTTTATAGTGGAGAGTGAGATGTAGTTTTGCTTTCTTGAAGACCAACTAACTAGTCTCCTACTGAGCAATTGACATCCTCTGGAAGTGATATTTTGGTCTAAATGACATCTCACATGGTCTAAGTCTATAAAGGCTTGCAGACTAAAGTCATTTCCCGTTGGGTACTAAAGACCTAAAGCTTTACTCCGTTTGAGGTATCTGAAAATATGTTTGACTGCATTCAGATGAGAAACCTTGGGATCAGCTTAATATCTGGCACACAAACCCGTTGCGAAGACAATATTTGGTCTACTTCCCATCAAGTACAGTAGATAACAAATCATTCCTCGATATACCTTTTGATGAACTGACTCTCCGGTGGGATCTATGGTGATCTTGTATCCAAAGGCCATCGAAACCTTTGTCGACGAGTAGTTATCCATAGAGTATTTCTTTAGTAGTTTTTCGGTATACTTTTCTTGATGAATGAAGATTCCTTATGTTTTTTGATTTGATGACCAAGAAAGAAGTTAATCTCTTTATTTATGCTCATTTGAAACTTATTTTCCATGATACTGACAAATTTGACTACCATAACTAGATCAGTTGAACCGAAAATAATGTCATTCACATATATTTATACAAGCATTATTTTCACTTGAACGTTGGGAGAGGGTAGGATCAATGACCCCATGCTTGTATCTAGACTCAATAAGAAACATTGAAAGAGTTTCATACCAATCTCTTAGTGCCTGCTTCAAGCCATACACATCTTTCTCCTATTTGTAACAATGATGCGAAAGATCAAGATTCTCAAAATCTGGAGGTTGTTGTAAGTATACCTCTTCTTTCAATTCACTATTGAGGAAAGCTCTTTTTTCATCCATTTTATGTACTTTTACACTCTTGTGCACCGCATATGCCAGGAAGATGTGTATCATCTCTAGCTTTGCGACTGAAGCATATATGTCGTCATAGTCAAATCCTTCCAATTAATTGTAATCCTTACCTACAAGTCAGGCTTTGTTGCTTATTACAACACTTGAGTCATCCAATTTGTTGCAAAATACCCAACAAGTTCCAACTATGTTATGTCCCTTTGGTTTGGAGACCAATTTCCAAACTTTGTTTCTTTCAAATTCCACAAGCTCTTCTTGCATTACAACGATCATGTCATGATCCAAAAGTGCATCTTTGACGGTTCTGGGCTACGTAGAGGACATGAAAGTTGCATAATGATAGTGTTTAGTTAAATCATCAAAAGAGCAAGTACATATACCTGCAGCAGGACTTCCTGTTATTTGGCCAGACAAATGATCTTTTGTACAAATGTGTAGATGTGATTGATGATGTTTCGCAGCTGCATTGGATGGAATATTTTCAACTTCGAGAGTTGTTTCTCTTTCAAAATCTTTAAATTGATCACCCTCAGTTTGAGAACATCCTGCTGATAAATCTTGACTGGGTTGCTCTGCTAGAGGTGAAGGTTCCCCCTGCGAAGTTGGTGGTTCCCCCTGGACTGAAGCAATGGGAATTATAGGAACTTTGGGAACTTCACCAGTTTCTATATCTTCCACATCACCTTCTGATTATTCAGAGTTTATTGATCAATTGGTATTGACAACTGGAATGGCTTGGTCTATGAGTGGAACCTCGATGGTTGTGATTAATTTAGGATTGGAGGGGATGTTTTCCTCCTCAACCAACAAGGTGGAAGTCATATGCAAAGAATCTTAAGATAATGAAGCTCCTAAGTCTTTGGTATGCTGTAATTGCATAGAAAGAGAGACTAGAATTTCAAATATTCTTATAGTTTATGGAGGATCGAAGAGTCTATCATAGTTGAATTCTATGATGTTGAGAGGTCTGAACTAGATTGGAATGTCAATCTCCATGATAAACTTGGTTTCATTGAGAGGAGCAGTCTTCCAGACATAGAAATCATCGAACTTCATATCAAAGATTTCTTTTAAGATGCTTGTTATTCATATCAGAACTATGTATGCCACTTTGTTTGTTGAGCATCCCAAGAATATACCTTTATCTGATTTGGGTGCAGATTTGCTCAAGTGTTCCTTGTTATTAACCATAATGCACCTGCAACCAAAAATATGAAAGAAACAAAGATTTGGTTTACGGTTGTTCAAACCTTCATATGAAGTCTTGTTGAGAAGTTTGTTGATGATGTTGTGGTTTTGAACAAAGCATGTGGTAGAAACGGCTTCTGGCCAAAAATAGAGAGTCAAGTTTGTGAATTTGAGCATTGATTTGGAAGCTTCTATAAGAGTTTTGTTCCTTCTTTGTACCACACCATTCTGTTGTGATGTGTAGGGTGCCAAAAAGGTTTGATTGATCCTTTTTAAACCAGAAATTCATTGAGTAATCGATTTGTAAATTCCGTTCCATTGTCACTTCGAATCTTTCGAGTGAGAAGCTCGATTTGTAACTTAATTTCATTGATGAAGTTAACTAGTGTCTACGGTGTCTCTGATTTATGTCTCAAGAAAAACACCTAAGTGAAATGAGTGTAATCATCGACTATGACCATAATGTACTTCTTGTGATGTAGGGTTGCCAAGTTGATGAACTGCCGCGATCGATATGAAGTAACTCCAAAGGTTCAACGACGGATGAACCAAGTATCAACGGATGACTTCCCTTTGTTTGCTTTCAACACCCACAAGCAGGGCATAAAGTGTCACTGTCATTTTGAATAGAGGCGATCCTCACCCCATCTCTCTGGTAACCAAGTTGTTGATATACCAAAATTTGAGGTGTACAAGTTTCATGTGCCAAAGCCAATTGACCTCGGAAACTGCTTTTCAAAGAAAACACAGTTGTGGTTTACTAATGAATAGTGATATGTCTAATGGGAACATTGTTCCAGTGCCCTTTGATTTGATTAGACATCTTGATCTATCTTTATTCATTATGTAGGTCTATTCATCATCAAATTCAACAAGATAAACAGCTTTGCAGAGTTTCCCAACACTAATGAGATTGTGTTTTAACCCTTCAACACATGCAACCCTTTGAATTGAAAAGTTTCCATTTGTAAGAACTCCATATCCATGAATGGTTCCATTTGCATCGTTTCCAGAAGTTATGTGATAACCATATGTGACTTCCTTAAAGTCACGAAGGTATTCCAACCTTCTTGTCATGTGCAAGGAGTTGGCACAATCGATTAACCATTTTATTTCATGATCATCCTTGCACAATACCTACAATATTAGTTAGTTAATTTGGGCACCCAAACTTATTTGGAGCCCGCAACATCATAATACGATTTTTTAAAATATGCAGTGTGTGGTTTTGTTGTGAATTTTAACGATGTGTTGTTCTTTATCTCTTTTTTCTTCCAAATCCTTTTTGGGACAAAAATCTTCCTATTAGATCTAAAGGCATTTTTCTTAATGGGTGGATACGAAGTAAAAGTGAGTTTCTTTTCATTTATCCATAATTTCTGCCTAGGTTTGGATTTTAGAACATAATCTATATGCTTCTTGAGATTTTGTTTCATTTCAAATTTTTCTTTGTCCCTTTGATTGACAATTGTTGTGTCATCAGTTTTGATCGACTTGAGTTTTTGGTCAGGCCTTTTTTTAGAGGAACACCAACTACAGTGTTGTTGTTCTTGACTAGTTTGGGCTCATAGGTTTAAGATCTTTTGGGACTTGGTGATCTATTAGGACTTCTGATTTTTTGTTCCTTGTTTAACTTCTGCGAAGAGTTAGATTTGTCAAAATATTTTTGCGTAGAGTTATTTTGAAAGGGTTTGCCAACCGTAGATTCTTTTGGCAATGTTTTCTTTGAAAATGGTGACCATTTGTTTTTAGTAACCTTGATATTCAACTCAGCTTGCCTTTTCTCAATACGAGATTTGATTTCAACTTTTAAGGCTTGCTTTGCTTCATCTTTTGGTGAGAAAATATCAGATCTATTCAGTTTATGTCTTTTCCTTCTGAAAAAGTTTGGACTTCGGTATGGTTCTAGGAGAAGAGTCATCAGAACTATAGAGTTCTTGGCATTTAGAGCATTGTCTTATCTCAAACTTGTCTGTTCTTACTCCTTGAGGAAGATTTTAAATCTTAGTGGTGGATCTAATAAGTCTACAGTCATATATTTATTGAGTGAAATATTGCAGAGGGTGTAATAGTCACTTTTTTTGGGACATTTGATATGGGAGGTAAGTCGGGTCCTTCTAAGATTATCTCTTCGTCCATGTCTAATCTTGATCTAAGATATATCTTTCCAACGAATGGTATGGAATGAATTTTGTCAGAGATTCCCAGTGTTTCTGGGATAATCTCTTCAATGACACAGTTGTTTCTCAACACACGAAGTTTTCCAAAATGACATTGAATGTCTTTAGGATAGGTTTTATCATTGATTAGGAAACAAAATGTCCTTTCAGGTGGGACATATGTTCGGCATCAAACTGAGGTGGATATTTCTCTCCGATGTTGTATCCATTTGACCATCCCCAATTATGAGTGTTGTTTATAGACCCATTATTGACCAGAATTTCAATAGCTTCAGTTTCATTAAAGAGCTTTTCTATTAATATGCTTAAATGTACAATTTCAGCTCGGGGGTAAATATTGTTGATTAAAACCAACATCTAACTAAGTTGTATTAAGCAACCTATCATGTTTTTCTAGTGTCAAGTTTGCTTCTAACATAGTTACCTTAAACTTCTTGTCTTCTAGTCTTCCTCCCGGGTGATACAGTTCTTGGGTCGATATGTTCTTTTCATCTAAGGCTTTTTTAAAGTCTAAAAGGACATCAGCACACGTTTGAGTAAGTTTTTTCTAGATGTGGTTCAAAGTCATGCATGTAATAATTATTTGACTGAATCATAAATTTTACATGTTCAAAGATGTTGATACTCCCTTCCTTCGCCATAAAGCAATATTTTTTATTCAGCTCTTTGGTATTCTCCTTTTTCTTTTCAACCAGACACAACTTGCCTCGTTTCTTCTTGTTGTCATTATCTTCATCTTCATCTCCCAAAGGCCATACTTCATGATCTCTCCTCACTTGTGCTACAAATGCTTTCTCAACCTTTTCCTTGTCTACAGCTTCTTGAGCCATTTTAAGATAGAATGCTTTGTCTTTCACAATGTTGGCTTTACAATATCTTGAGAAGTAATTCTCCTTATGACACTTATGGTATATGAGATTGCCTTCTTTTTTCTCTTTGGTTCCATCTATGGTATCTGACGATTTATCTTCTTTTGGTGCTTTAGAGGAGTTTGTGAGCATCAAGGGTGTGTTTTGAGACTGTTGTTGATATGGTTAATTTCTGGGATATTTGGAGGGATGAGGATCGTGTTGATGGGATTTGTTTTGAGGATTGTAGTTGAGGTTAAAAGGAGGTCTGGTGAACTGTAGATTTTTATGGTAGTTAGTTGGAGGGAGTCTGTTAAACTGTTGGCTGACAAGGGGTAATGCGTGTTGAAAAGCTTCTTGGCCATCAGGTTGCATCTCTGGTTCATATGACTACAGTGTGTCATCATATGAGTTTTTGTATGATGACTCTCCCGTATGATGACACTGAGGAGATCAGTTAGCCGACTGTGGTGAGTAAGTGACCAAGGCGAGTGGTTCACCTAGATTCATGCAATCTTTCATCACCGTAGACTCTTGAGCTTGTAGTTCACCATAAAGCTTGTATAATAAGAGAGTTTTGATCTTGTCGTCACCTTGAACTATCATCTTTGCCATGGTCCACTACTTTCCTAAACCATTTAGGAACTGCAGGTTTGTTTCATGATCACTTCGAGTGATGCCTGTATTTAAGAGTTTAGTGACGATAAGGTTGAATCTTTTGAAGGAATCATCAAGACTTTCACCAGGAAGAGCTTTGAAGTTGTTGAAATCGTTCAGGGCAGTGGTCAGCTCCTTTTCTTGACCTTTCTTTGTTCCTTCAAAAGATTTTTAAGAACATCCCAAATTTCTTTTGCTGATTTACAGTTAATAATAAAATTGAAACTGTCAAGAGGAACTCCACAAGAGATTTCATAGAAAGCAATTTCGTCTTTGTCCATATTTTCAATGTCATCGTTGGTAGGTCTGCTCATGGCAGCTTGACCACCTCCAACTCTGTTTTGAGTTTCATCGGTGACAATGGGAGCAAGGGCAGGTATATGTGGTCATGTTTCCACAGATCTCGAAACTTCCTTACCAAGCCTTTTTAAATATCTTTCTATACGTTGAGACCAGTAATGATATTCACTTGCAACAAGTATTGGAGCTTGATAAGAGCCTCCAACACTGTTGGATATATAGAGAGTAAGCATGTGCCATATTTCCTTAAATTTAAAAAAGATGAGCTAAGCGGTATAGAAGGCCTTTTAAATTAGAGTTTTTCTTTTGCAAACAAGTTGTGTTTTGAAGGAAACTTAAAAAGCAGCCACTATGGCTCTGATACAAATTATTGAGAGAATAACTTTGAATAGATTTGCAGAAAAGTAAGCTAATCTCAATAGATCTTTTAATAAGCTCAACAATAAAGTAATATACAATATGATATATATATATATATATATATATATAGAGAGAGAGAGAGAGAGAGAGAGAGAAACAAGATTAATCAGTAAATATAAGTAAGTAAAAATACTTAGTTAAATCGTAAGGTTTGCATTCAAACACAAGTTAGTAAATGATGAACAACATGAATAAGAGATAATGAAGATAATAAAGACTTGTATTCAATAAGAGTAATACACTGAAAATATAGGAAATGGTGCTTAGATCGATCAACATGATCATCTACATATAGCAAAATGTGGTACATGATAAACAATAAAATATTCTAAAGTCATGCAGTTATGCTTTGCACGCTTGGACTGACATAACTCATCTAACACAAAATGTGGTACATGATAAACAATAAAATATTCTAAAGTCATGCAGCTATGCTTTGCACGCTTGGACTGACATAACTCATCTAACACAAAATGTTAGAAAAATATGAACATTAATTTTCTGAAACTTCGGCACACAAAAGACAACAAGCTTCTCTTCGGGTCAACCTCCTTTACTTTGGTATTCCATGTCTTTAGTATTATCTCGAAAGTCTTCAGAACTAAACATCTAACACAATCTTCTAACCCAACAGACAAAACTGGTCTTCGGTATTTCAACACAACTTTTAGTTGTTGAGGGTCACTTCATGTTTCAATACATGGGGTCCATAAATGTAGTGCCTTTGATGGATCCGAACTTGAAGCATCATTCCTTGCAACTAAAATAACATTCTTGATCTTCTTATTTCATTAAAATAACATGAAAAACATCCAAAAAAGGAGAGACGAGAGAGGAGAAGCTCAAATCTTGAAGGTGGATGCTAGGATTTCTCCCAAGAGGTTCTAGAGATGATGGAGGCTGATAAAATGCCCAAAAATACAGGACATTAAGATTAAATACATTGAACACCCTAAAATAATTCATGGGCCTGCGTCTGATTGATCCCCACGTCGTGAGCTCTAATCCACTCGGCGTGGCCATGACTTTCACCCAAAACCACCACAACTTCAAACAGTCATAACTTTTTTGTTTCAACTCCATTTTCGGTGATCTTTGTATCCACGAAAAGGTATTAACGAGCCTCACACTTCTATCTAGTTAATTTTGGCTTAACACATGTCGAACTAAAAACCATAATACATGCAAGAAGCATATCATATAACTTTTCCCATTTTACCCCTTAGCTTCAAAACACAAACCAATGGCTTAGATCGCATAACCAATATCGTAAACATCCAATAGGGTCTAAACCCTATTCTTTTGAAGCCCAAGGCCTTTACTTGATCCATTTATTTCCTGCAATCCTGAAATAAAAAACTTCTCAAAATAGGATGTTACACAAGAACACAAAAGAAGGTGTCACACTAGAAGAGGAGATATGAACCCTATAAGCTTTTTCTTGGGTATACTAACGGAAATTACTTTTAGTTCTTTGCATGCGATGTTACTCCATGGATAAGGGGTTTCATCAGAATAGTTATAGTTGTTAAAACTTTCTATGAGTGTTCTTGGCAGAGACCGGGGGTATATATATATATATATATATATATATATATATATATATATATATATATAATTTCGTAAAGACTATTTTCGGAACAAAATGAAAATGATAAAGACCATTTTATGAAATTTTGTCTAATTAATGTTTGAGTTACAGCATAGTTAATTTAAAGGACCAATCGTTCATGGTTTTGAAGCCACAAGGACGAGAGGTATAGTATTTTTGATAATTTTCCTAAATATAATACCTTTTAATGTTTTAAAAACCGGTTTTTTGTTGAACCGGTATGGTGACCGGTTTCCGATTCGACCGTCAAATAAACTGGATTCTATGATTTTTATATTTTTTCGTATTTTCCTACACACATATATACATAAATCAATAATTTAATGTCCACAGGTTCAAATATTAAAAATAGACATGCAAACAAGTTTTATATTAATCCACATGCATTAAAAAGAAAATAAAGTCTTAAATGAATACAAACGTATCAAAGAACTTCATAAAATTTATCATGTGTTTTTATTCTTAAAAATCTTAATAGATGTCAAAAAAACACCAAAGTTTATTATGCAAAATGTTTCAATTGCATGTGTTTTTATTTAATTTAACCGGTTCAAAGCGGTGTAATTTAAACGGTTCAACCGGATTTTTATGAAAACCGGTCGGTTCGTTCCGGTCCAGAAATAGACATAAAACCGATGATAGTTGAATCACTGCTTTCTCCGGTTTCCGGTTCAATAGGTTCGACCGGCCGGTTCAAACCGGTTTTTAAAACATTGATACCTTTTGCAAACCATTTGGACTGATCTTACAAATTTTGATGAAAACAAATAAAATAGTAAACTATCTTTCAATCATTGGAAATATTTTTATCATTTTTCTTTCTTCACCTTTTTTTTCCTTTTATTAGCAGATGCCTTTTTTTTATTCTTAATATTTTGCTGAAACCACGGGCGTTAAGGCACACACGCAAAACTTTGTTAAAAACAAATAGAAATGGTCAGTTCAAATTAAAATAGAATTCATGACATAACGTGAATACGTGATAATATGACATGCCAACGGATTTGGGTTTTTTTTTCTATTTTATTTCATAAAATTTCATAATCATGTCTTATAAAATATTGAGAATTTTAATTTAGCGTTTGTGCCAAGTATTGATATGTCAAACTTTTGATTTAAGTCAACGGGTTTACAATTGAACCTTTAATCCGATAAAAGGTGACATTCTTAAATAACAACTTATAAGTTTAAATCTCGATGGAGTAATAGATGGTTAGGATATCTTAGTTTTCTGTTTAAAAAAATCCCTCCAAATGCCTCCTAAACTTGGTCTTTGTTTGAATAAAGGGTGTTTGTTAAAAACCGAAGGATTTGAAGGCATGAATGACTCAAATGTTTGAACCATTCAAAAATTGTTGTTTGATAAAATTACTTAACAAATATATTAAATGAATAAAAAAACTATTTTAACTTTCGGACAAAACAAGTTCAAATAACATATTGTTAACTTAATTCACAAACAAATTAATATATTCAACGTAAAAGAAACATATTAAACAAAATCATTATTTATCAAAAATTAAATGACATCTTCAAATCATCAATTGAAAGACAACTCAAAATCAAAAATTACGAGACATTATTAAATCATCAAACCTTTCGATCTTCAAAACCCAAATCAAACCGCTTAATCTTTAGTCACTTAACTTTTAAGTGGCTTTATAAGGGAACAAACTATATTTTGTCAGGTCGATTACGTCATTATTTCATTTATGAAAGGGCCAGCCGGTCATATTTAAGCCACCTGTTTTACTTAGACCACATAATCTGTTGACTGTGTAGTTTGTCAATTGTCATATCATTAAATAATGTCACATAATAATTTGATCACTCACTGTTCATTACATAGCTTTACGGATTTTAAACAAGACATTTTCACGTCGATTGTTCACCACTTCCATCGTTTTCGATAAACCCTTACTTGCTTTCGTCTCCTCAAATCTCAAACATGGATCCTGTATTCATCCAAGTTGATGTGCACTTCCAAGGAATCTTCGCCAAATACCCCATATGCTACACCGGCGAGATTAATCAAAGGTTGTCAGACATCGATTTCGCAGGCATGGACAAGAACGGGTGTTATGAGTTTATCGAAAGGTTCACTAGAAAAAAGTGTGAGAAGCTCATTTACTGTCAACCAGATATTGATTTTCCCAAAGGTTTGACCTTAATTTCCAATGAGATGGATTATGTCGATTTTATAGTAATTGCATATGAATGTGGTGTTATACTCCCTATGTATGTAGATCATTTTGATAATAGTAACATGCAGCAATGGTTAGATGAACACAAAGAAGAGGTTGTTGATAACATAGGGGAATAAGTGATTAATGGTGCAGGACTAATTAAGGAATTTGAGACAGGGCATTTGGATGTGGATGAGGATGAAGATGAGGATGATGATGACCATGGGCCTGAGGATGTGGATGCTGAAGACAATGAGGATAAGGATAACCTTAGCAGTCCTCATTTTTTCAAAAAGGATAATGGGCCTGATGTGGAAATGGATGAGAATGCTGGTTTGGGTGAGCCTTTGGAAGAAGACATGGATGACGATGAATATGTTTATCCAGAGTTGCTAAATATTTTCAATGAAAAGCTACACTAGAAGGAGTAGGAACATATGTTAGGTATGAGGTTTGAGAGTCCTAACCAATTGAAACACATGCTCTATAACTATGTTGTTGCAAATGGTTATCAATTATGTTTTGTAAAAAATGATAGTAGACGGTTGCTAGCCAAATGTTGTGATGGAAAATGTACATTTAGGGTTTGCGGTTCATGGATGAGTGATAACGAGTCTTTCCAGATCAAGTCTCTTATTAGTGACCATAATTGTGTAAAGAATTTCAAACTCGGATCAATTGTCACTTATAAATGGATAGGTACCCATTTTACGTAACAATTTTTAACAATCAAAAGATGAGTGTCAGATTACTTAGAGAGGAGGTGAAAACCAGTTTTGGCATTGTTGTGAGTATGACTCAGTGTAGGAGAGCCAAGAAGTATGCATTAAGTCTAGCTGAAGGCACGGTTACAGAAAATTATGCTAGAATGAGGTCATATGGTGAGGAGATTAAAAGATCAAATCTTGGATCCACTATTAAAATTTTATGTGGATGCAATGCCTGATGGTAAGAAATACCTAGCAAGATTTATATATGCTTTGCTGCAGTCAAAGAGGGATGGGGGAGGGTGTAGACGGATCATTACCTTAGACGGTTGTTTCCTCAAAAGTTTTTGCCAAGGTGAGTTGCTTTGTGTTGTTGGTATGGATGGTAACAATGGAATATTCCTAATTGTTTGGGCAGTTGTATGTGTGGAAAACATAGAGAATTGGAAGTGGTTCATTGAAAATATTTTAGAAGATTTGGAGTGTTGGAATGAAGGAAGTGGTTTTGTTTTAATATCTGGTCAACACAAGGTATGTTTCTAAAATATTAAACATAGTATAATAAATATTTACATTTATAACTTCATTCTTTCATGTTACATATGAAGGGTTTGGTTGAGGCAGTCAAAGAACTATTCCCAGCAATAGAACATAGGCAGTGTGCTAGGCATATATATATATATGCCAATTTTAGAAAGAATTTTAGTGGATCCAAGTTTGAAAATTTGTTTTGGAGAGCAAGCAAAGCAAAAACTGGAACACATTTTAACATAGTCATGAAAGAGATTGAAAAGTTGAATCCTGAAGTCGTTATGCATCTTATAGATAGAGATCCAAAGACTTGGTCTCTAGCTTTTTTTAGAGTTCACAATTCATCTTGTGAGTCTATGGAGAATGGCTTTCCAGAGAGCTTTAATAGTGTCATTTTGGATGCTAGGAAGAAACCTGTTATCATCATGTTAGAAGACATTAGTATATGTGTGATGCAAAGGATGGTGACTATGAAACTAACATGTTAAGGATGGAATCGTTATTCTATTTGTCCAAATATCAGAACAAGATTGAATATGCTCCAAACTGACCAAAGGTTTGCACACTTATTTAGTTGTACATACCTTACCTCTCCCAACTCTAAATATTTTCATTACATTTTGTAGCCATTGGCAGGTTGTGTCTTGTAAGGGTATGAAGTTTGAAACAAGGAAAATGGATGTGTCGTACATTGTTGATGTGACAAAAAAGGAATATAGTCATAGGTTATGGAAACTAAATGGCTATGCTTACGTTCATTCAGTAGCTACATTAGCATATTAAAACATTACACCTGATGAACCATATGCATACCTATTATACCTGGGAGCCTTATTCCATAATACCTACAACACAGTCCATTAATGGCATGAATGGAATGAACATGTGGCCTTTTATACGCATGCCCAACAACTTCATTAAACCTGCCTAGTTCCTCACCTTCATTGACCTTGCCCAGTTTCTCACCTTCATTAACCCTCACCACTTCCTTAGATTTGTTTACCCTCACAACTTCCTTAGCTTATGGCTTAACTGCATCACTTATAACATCATCTTCCCCACCCTATTGCATATTCACTGACTCTTGTGTTTGCATAACCTTTTGTTTTTTTGTAACATTAGTTTTAGGAGGCCTTGACAGTTAAGTGCAAGTAGTCTTGTTGTGTCCTTTTTGTTTGCATATGCTACAAGAAAACTTTTTCTTTGCCTTTAAAACCATGTGTTTTCCAGACCTTTATCATGAAAAGAATAAGGGATAAAGGTCTGGAAAACACATGGTTTCAAAGGCGGGGAAAAAGGTTTCTTGTAGAATATGCAAACAAAAAGGACACAACAAGACTACTTGCACTTAACTGTCAAGGCCTCCTAAAACTAATGTTACAAAAAACAAAAGGTTATTCAAACACAAGATTCAGTGAATATGTAATAGGGTGGGGAAGATGATGTTATAGGTGATGCAGTTAAGCCATAAGCTAAGGAAGTTATGAGGGTAAACAAATCTAAGGAAGTGGTGAGGGTTAATGAAGGTGAGGAATTGGGTTGGGTCAATGAAGGTGAGGAACTAGACAGGTTTAATGAAGTTGTTGGGCATGCGTATAGTAGAGGTCAACTAAGCAAGAGGAAAAAGTCTGAGAGAATTCTTAAAATAAAGCTTGCTAAAAGGGTTGAAGGTGAAGGTAGTAGTGTAAGATCGCCAATAAAGTTGGATTAATTATAGTCTTAATTGTGTGTGTGTGTGTAACTCCCGTGATTCTAGGCTTGACATTAATGATGATGTAATAGTCTAGGTCAACCTTTGTAATTTGTTTTGAAATAATAAGATGTATTATTTGAGTATTATGTGTTTTATACTTAATTATTATAATTTAATGAATTAAGGATAAAAATAAGCGTCAAAAAAATAAATATTAGATAAACCCAATATCTATGGAGAAAGTTGTAGTGGTTGAAACAAGGATTCCGGAGATATAAAGAATACCGAAATCCGAGTTATAACGAAGATGTTATGATATGTCGAAGTTTTGCGATAGAACCGACACAACGTTGTGTGACGTAAAAAGTGAGTTTTCGATAAAGTTCTTTTTAGCCTTAGTAATCTAACAATAAGTCGTAGTGTTCGTTAAACCGAGAGCGTGCATAACAAGAACACCCAAATCTAACTTCATATGAGGAAGTTATGATTTTTCTAAGTTTCAACTTAAATGTATGCAACCCGAAACTCGAATTTTAGATCGAGTGTTTTTTTAGCCGAAACAACCTAAACGAGAATCGAAGATCTTGTTGATAGTAGTTCAACGGTAAAAAGACAAATGAAAACGAACGTCAGATGAAGAAGTTATGAATTTTTAACGGACTTTTCCTGCTCCGGCCTGTTAAAAATATAACTTTAAAAATAAAGTCCACTAGTCGACGGAGTCTAAACAAAAGTTGTAGAGCATAGTCTCACCTACGCGTGGATATAAAGAACATCAAAAACGGAGCTCGTATGAGAAAGTTACGGATTTTTGAAGTTTGAAAATTCAGGGTACGCCCAGCGTACTCGTGTTCACGGTCCGAGATTGGCCACGTAGCCCTACTCTTTCACATGATGGACACGTGTCATAGCCTTGACACGTCTAGGCTAATCTCTTTGTACACCCAATGTACTGGTGGAAGAGGCAGTATGCCCCGCATACTCTAAATTTACGTCCAGCGTAACTCAAGTTTTTAGCCCATATAAATAGTGAACGATGCCAGCCGTATTTATGTTACAAAATTTACTTCCTCTCATCCTCTACTTTACTTTTTGCTACACTAAATACCCCTAAGCCTAATATATCATCCTAGCATTAAGGTCCCGAGAAAAAGAGTTTTTGAGTCGAAACTTTGCCCGCGTGAAGCCCGGTTTTTGGGAAAACATTCGGGTTTTATCGGAAATGATCGTTTTAAGAAACGAAGTGTTGCCCTATTATCGTTAAAGCAAGTGAGTGTATAGTCACTCTCATCTTACACATAGATATGAAGTATTTTTCTATAAAATATGTGATATGTGTAATTATATTGTTTGTTTATTTGAGACTGGTGTTGAATAGCTGTTTATTCAAGTTTTAAACTGTATATATATTTTTATCTACAAATATGTTGGGTAAAACATGGGTAGATAAAATAGTTGATGTGTGTTAAAATGATGAGAGGCCTCAATATTGTTATTGTTTCAGTCATCTAGTGAAGTATAGATGACGACTACGAACCTTTCTAGACAGTACAGTGGAACGCTAGCAGCCTCGCAACCTGTAAGTTTTTGTGAACTTAGTGTTCAATGGTATACTCCATCCCCCACATGGTTGCCTTATTTGACATAAATTGCTGAGGAATCTCTAAAGCAATGTTGTCACCCCGATGAAAATCCTTAGGCTAGGTCCCTTATGAAAGGTGTTTAGGGACGTAAAGTGAGGATAAAGGGAACGGGTAATCAGGGTTATTGTTGTCTGATGAAATTAATAAATTTATTGTTGGTTGATGAAACTAATAAATTTATTATTTGTGGGTTGAAAACCCTATATCCTCACCAGGCTCCTAAGTCTAACCCACTCAGCTTTCTGTATTACAGGTATTGGACCCCGAGCATAGTTGGATGATGATGAGGGATTTTTGGATTATAGACCAGTAGTTGTAAATAACTTTTGTAAGACTTATAATTTATTGTTTATGCTTTTGGTCTGTATCGGAACATGACATCCCGAGGTTTTGTTATATAATGAAAATATATTTCTTTAAGAAATGTTTTGATAAATTTTTATTATATTTTGTTTTGAGAACAAATTTCGCAACATCTTTTGGAAAATTACTCTGATTTTATTTTAAAAGCATAAACTAAATCGGTCTTTTCTGGCCGAGAAAATGGGGATGTCACAGTGTGTGTTATGTGGATTAAGTAATGTTATTAATGTGACCGGGAACAAGGGAATTTATGCTTGTTATGTTAATCTATGTTATACTAATCTTAAGATTTGATATTTGCATTCGTTTATGTAATTATATTATGTATGATGTTCTTTATATTAGTGTATAAGGGGTACTTTAGTCATTACAAATATTTAAACAGGTAGGGGTAGTTTAGTTATTTGAGATACTTAGGGCAATAATGTTGGTTTAGGGGTAGTTTAGTCATTTGAAGTAGTTTATCCAATAGGTGTATGTTATTTCAAGTAGTTACACAGGTAGGGGTAGTTTAGTCATTTGAGATACTTAGGGCAGTAATGTTAGTTTAGATGTAGTTTAGTCATTCGAAGCATTTTATCCAATTGGTGTATGTTATTTCAAGTAACTAATCAAGTAGGGGTATTTTAGTCAATTAAAGAAGTTACCGTTAGGGGTATTATTGTCATTTCAACTAATTAAACAAATAGGGTATTTTAGTCTTTTAAAGCGGGTAACCCATTAGTGATATTTTAGTCATTTATGTTAGTATTTTTTATGTTACTTAACTCGTTAGGGGTATTTCAGGTTTTCCATGCAATTGCCCAAGTGGGCAAGGACAAAAACAACCAAAAGAACTTTTCCATGGTTTTTCATTTCAATGTTATACACAAGGACTTTCCAATGGTCCTAAGAAGATGTCTCGTGTATTAGATTCTTCTATTTTTTCCCATGTCCCCAAGAGAAACATTGGGGCCCCTATTTTGTTTGTTTAAAATAGTTTGACTTTGACATGTGGTCCCAGGAAGAACATCAATAAATCTAGGTACTACTTAATCACACTTGCACATTCAAAGCTATAACAACAATATTTTTACTTAATCAACATTTCATTCATGGGTTTGTGTTACATCTTTACATCTATTAGACAAGTTAAAACATGATTTGTACCTGCATCTTACTACATATGATTACCATCAATAAACTGAGCATCACAACAACATGATCACAAAAACACCAACCACGACCACCAACTACTACCACAAGAAACAAAATGCCTTAATAATAAGGACAATAAACCGGATCCACATCATAATAAAATACAAAGCCACGAAAGAAATATTATAACCTAAAGTTCTTCAGTTATTTTAAGAACTTGTATATTAACACCTCCACAATAGTGACAACAAAAACCCCAAGAAGCCATTTGAGTTTGTTGCACTTGTTTTTACCCAATACTATGTTGACAGAAATATCGTAACCTAAAGTTATGGCTGAGTTTTTCTTGGTTTTTATATTAATGGGTTATCCTACTGTTAAGGAATTTATTTCTAGAATATAAGTTGTGTTGGTTATGTCTTAATGGCTTAAGAAACCATTTAACCCTTAATAACCAAAGTTAGAAATGTTATAAAATTGACCAATTTGCCCATGTCTTAGATCAGTTCAATTATAAAATTTGAATATTTCTCCTAATTGTAACATGAACTAATATAAAAAGTGACACATATTATGCACATTCCATACTAAGGTGAGTTCGACACGGTCTGTATTACGTCAATGGTATGTCCTAGTGTGAATCAATTGTATTGAGTAAAATACTTATTAATTACGGTGTAATATGTTGATTATCAAATAAGGAATTATCATGTAAGATAGTCGGGGGCATGATACTTTTGGTATATAACATTTTTGGAAATCCAACAACCAAGCCAAGATTACTATTCTAAACACCGTCTTTGTAAGTAGATTTATTAGTATTATACGTAAAACTAATAATTAATTTATTTAATACAAATTACAAATTATATAAACTAAAATAATTATAAATAAAACTTTGCATTTATAAAGTAATAAAATATAATTGTCATATTACAAGGAGGAAAAATAAATAATTTTTTATCCTAAAACATATTTACGGATGATTGTAGATGCTTAGCCACATGTTGTTTTTACTGTACGCTTAGCCACATGCTGTTGTTACTCTACGCTTCATCGTTAATTGATGGGTTGAAACTTGAAAGATAAAGATAGTAGGGATGAATTACTCCCAAATAATGTGTTTAACTCTAGAAGGGATTATTTAATAGTGGTGGATCAATGGTCTATTTATAGGTTATAGGTTAATCTGAAGGTTTAGGTTTAGACTTTTGGCAACGTGGGATGTGAAAATAAGGTTTTGTAATGCAATTTTTGGATTTCCACAACTTTCTCTTGAATTCCATGTAGATTTCGGCAATGATAACGACCAAATTAGTGAAAACGTAAAACACGAAAGTTGTAGGTCTTTTGTCTTCTTTTGGTATCAACTTGAATAGACTAAATTGGAGCACCGAGTAGTCAATTATGATCGGAACACCGAGACGTGGTCAATCTATCCTACAACATCTTTTTTCTCATTACTTTGTCGTTCTATCCAGCAAGTTCGTATTTTTCATCCTTCAATCTTGCAAATGTTCATCAACCCTTTATCATTTATCTATCATCTTTAGCTTGTCCTTTTTGCTTCTCGATCCCGCATTCATTTGATTCTTTTTAGCTTTTGATCTTCATTTCTTTGTGTTATCACGCAATCTTTCTTTTGTGTAATATTTGTAGTATTTTCATCATATTTAACATTTACACATGTAAATTAAATATTCATCAAAGTATTGTAGACAAAAATGATATTAACTAATACACGAAGTGCAAAATCGATTCATGACTCTATCTTTGCTTACAACCTTGAAATCAAGATCTATAAAGACAGGTCCATGACTTATGGTCTAGGTCAAAGTACATATATAGGTAGATCTTGAAACAAATCAAGATGCAAAATTCTAAACATTGAAAATTGTCGATGCAACATTGCATTGTTTAGAGCCAATCTCAAAGTCTCACCACACTTCATGAGGTGAGATGGATGAATGATATCACTTATGCTTCAATCATAAGATCCAACATGTATGTATGTACTAGCCTCAATGTTTGTATACCTGAGCATGATAATCATATAAATAGAATCATTGGTGACCCTTACTTGATTGTTGTAAAGAAAAGTATTATCAAGTACTTACAAAGGACTAAGAATACGTTCTTGGTTTACAAAGATTTGATGTAAAATGTTACATTGATGTGAGTTTCCAAACCGATGGAGATGATTCTTGTTTCAAATAACAATTTCTTTCATCACGAATGGGGCATCAGTTGTGTCGAGCATTGAAAGACATACATAACTATATTGTGACAGTATCAATGCTATAGCAATATTAAAGAAGCCTAAAGAAGTAAGAGGATTCAACACATTCGATATAAGTTTCATTACATTCGAGTTGTCATCGACTTAGGAGAAATCACCATTCTTAAAGTTCACTAAGACCTAACGTTGGAGTTTGGATTTTGTGCTAGAAGACATGGTAGACCCGTGTCATTTCATTTGTATATTTTCTAAATAAATCTCCAATAAGTTATAAATTTTGTCGCCGAAACATGAACTGAAAGGGGACGTCCCCCAAAACACTTTGCCTCGCAACTCATTTCACCTGTTCGTCAATCTTCCCCTGTCACACACTCCAGCAGTTGAAACCAGTCAACTTCGCTGCGAATGGACAAAGATCAAGATCAAGACCAAGACGCCGCCAAAATTGAGGATTTCACAGCACCCCAAGACGATGGCGGCGACGTCACTACCGCTGCCACTGAAAACCATGACGCCGATGACTCTGACCCAGTTACTGTCGGAGATGGAGTTGGGGCCAGCGGTGCTAGTGGCGGTGGTGGTCGCGCCGGCAAGAGGACCGGCGATAGAGTGAAGGGTCCTTGGTCGCCTGAAGAGGACGCCATACTGAGTCGATTAGTGAGCAATTTCGGTGCGAGGAATTGGAGTTTGATTGCCCGAGGAATTCCCGGCAGATCGGGGAAATCATGTCGTTTGAGGTGGTGTAATCAGCTTGATCCTGCTGTCAAGCGCAAACCCTTTACTGGTAATTTCAATTATTTATTTTGTATCTTCTTTGCGTGCTTGATTTCAATTGAGGGTTTGATTAGCAATGCTTGTCTGAGTTGATTCCAATTCCCAGTGTCCCTGATTTATGACTTTGCGCTTTGAACACTGAATCATATAAATATTTCAGCATTATGACTTGAAATTGTTACAAAAATTAGGGGAAAAAGATGAACTATAACTAAAATAGTGAGATTTGGGAATCATCATGTTTCATGTTCTTCAAATTATTGGAGATGGAGACAATCACCGTATCTGAGGGGGGTGTTTGTAGTGCTTCACTTTAAAATGCTTCTTGTGATTTGAAATCAAAATAAAGAGTTTTGAGGGGACTGGACATGATTGGAGTCATTGAACAAGCTTTCTAGGGCTACTTATGCTAGCTTTGATGGAATATTAGAATACTGACATCACTTGTAAACATGTTGTAATGTTGGTATAGTATTTGTTTCAAAGCATGTCTAAGATTCATGGTTTGAATTGTATGACTCAAATCACTTGATCAAGTGGAGAATGTGAGTCCTATTTATGAATTGGAATCTTGTAACTTGTTTGATTAGTGATAAATCAAGATTCTATGGTGAATCAATCGTATATGAGTATATGACTTAGGCACTTGGATCTTCACTTAGGTTTCTATTTGACTTAATGCACAAAGAACGACTTAACAAAGAAAGACATGGAAACAAGGCTATCTCCATTAAGTCCTAACTTTTCATTCCCTATTTTATTTTCCTTCTATTTCCCAAATGCGAAGTTATTTTCTCAAATACTTTTCAAACATCATTAGTTGATTAAATGAGAAGCCGGACAAAAAAGTTGCAGTTTTTGTCCTATTTACATCAGTCTGAATCCAATGCATGTCAAACACAGTACTATTTGTTTTATTCTGTCATGTCATGTCCTATCCTGTCCTGCATGTCCTGTAGATGAAGAAGACCGAATTATACTCTCGGCTCACGCAATTCACGGAAACAAATGGGCATCAATTGCAAGACTCTTACCAGGAAGAACCGACAACGCAATAAAAAACCATTGGAATTCAACCCTAAGAAGACGAGGTCACGAACTCGGTAAATTCAACATCGGGTCGGGTAACACCATTGAAGACCCGAGCTTAGAAAGATCAAAAGCATCATCAGAAGAAACCTTATCATGTGGGGACATCAATTCCTTCAAACCCCACGAAGGACCCGACATCACAAGTGACCCTAACAATGACCAAACTACCCTTTTCCGTCCGAAACCCCGCGTAAGCGCGTTCAACGTTTACAACTCACAAACCGGTTCTGAAACATACGGGCCAACTGTTCTCAAGGGCGATTTCGGTATAAGTAAGTTGCTCGAAGGTGCGTATGGTGAACGGTTAGTTCCTCATCAATGTGGCCATGGTTGTTGTGACCCGAGTGGTCAAAGTCAAAGTCAAACTGAAAAGTCAATATTGGGCCCGGAGTTTGTGGATTATGTAGAACCGGGGTCGTTTTCGAGCCATGAATTGGCGGCTTTGGCAACGGATATAAGTAATATTGCGTGGCTTAGAAGCGGGCTTGATAATGGGCCGAGGCCCGGTGACCGTTTACGGGCCGAAGTGATTTCATCACTGCCTGTTAGTTGGCAGGGTTCCGGGCAGCCCGCAAATGTTGGGAGTTCGGGGTAATAATGTGTAAGTGAAAGTTTGTTTTCTTGAATATGTAGGCTTGTGTTGTGATTTTTTTTTTTTTTGTTACTTTGGAGTAAATTATGTTTGACTATTGAGATAAATGGGTATTTGATAAGTTATATTAATGGGTTTTGGGTCAAGAAACATGTTCATGTGTCATGTGATAATGGGGTCATGTACACAGAAGGCGAGGGTCAGTTGGTGCTTACAAGTGCTTGTGTCCCACCCAGCTATTAATGTTGTTTAATGGTAATTAAGTATTTAAAATGTTTGTTTTGATTTTTTTTTTTGTTTTTATAAATTTGTGATTGATTGTAATTTTTATTTTCTATACACTAAAGTAATTGTTGGATAATTTTTACTTTATTTGATGTTTTTATTTATATACAATAAATCTTATAAAATAAAATATTTGAGTTTTAATTATGTGTAAAATTAAATAATTTCAGTATAAAGTTAAGTTATTAAAATATGACCTGTTTATTAAATATAAACAATGTACAAGAAGGGGGGATAAATAGTGTGTAAAGTGGATGAGAACTACATAATAACGATATCATAAACCTCTTATAAATCTATGACCACGGATTATTTTTTAAAGATAATTCTTTGATAATGATTGATAGAATGGTTCTAAGAATGGTAGGCAGTCTCTTTCATACAATAACTGGTTTATAACTCACGGAAATCACGGTTATAAAATTAATTGAACTTTTATAATAAAAATTATAATTATTAATCAATTACTTTAAATAAGTCATTTTAAATAAATTATTAATTAAGAGATATATCAAAATTTTAAAGTTATTATAACTTCAAATTTAACATATAATTTGAAAATATAAATTTGAATTTTGAAATGAGTTACCTAATATATGTACATGACAAATAACATAATATTAATGGGAAGTTGTATTAGAGTGACACTTGACAAAATAAGATTAAAACTATTCATTTATTAGAATATGAATATATCCTAAGTTTTTGTTTTTAAATACAAGAGAATTACCGTAGAACCTTAACCAAGTCAAGAAACTCTTACTTAGGAATTGAATGTCTATATACGAATTAATACAATGATGAGTATTGAGTAAACCTAACTATGTTGTTATAGAGCAATAAAACCTAACTAAACAAATAAGAAGATGATAAATTAATAGGAAGTGATTCGTACACAACAGTTTCTCTCTGTACATAATAATTTATATTTTATAGAGTTATACAATATAATATTTTAAAATATGTATGATGAAAAATGATGTGTATTAATCGGTTCTCTAAACTAATCTTACCTAATAAATGAAAATACTTTTGACACTTGTCATCTTTTCCTTCATTTTGACACATGTCATTTTCTAAGATTTTTAAAATTGTTATTTTACATTTGTCATTTTTTAGGGATTTCAATTTTTTCTTAAAATAAATTTCCAAAAAATTCTAATGGGTTATATATAGTAAGGTTATCATTCTATTAATTTGATAATAAATTCTCATAAATGATCCAAACGATTTGATTTCTTTCATAAATTTTCCAAAAGATTACATTTTTTTTTATAGAAAAGCATTATTTTATAAAATATTTAATGTTTATATTCATATTATATTTTTATTTTTAATAAACTCGTGTGATACACAGGTCTTACACCTAGTCTACCCTAATAAATAAAGATAATTTTGAAAAATGTCATATTCTTATTGATTTTGACACTTGACATTTTTTAGATTTTTTTGAATTATTTAATATCCACTTGTTATTTTTATAGTTTTTTTCTTTTTTATTCAAAACTCAACTATTAAATGTCATCTCATATTAATTAATTTTATAAATATATTAATTAATGTACATAATAACTTTCTATTTTTGAATTCCTCTTTTTATTAATATATTAATTAACGTATAAGTATTAATGTAGATAGTACATTCCATTTGTGAATTCATATTAATTAATTTTATTAGTACAAATTAATTAGGACCAAATTACATAAATAATCCACGCAGTTTACCAAAAGTCCACAAACTCAATCGTTACTAATTTTTTTATGAACATGGTCTTTATGGTTACAAAAACTTTTTTTTAATAAACTCGTGTAATATACGGGTTTTACACCTAGTATGGATAATATTAATATCTATAAAGTATTTTATGTAAATGATATTTTTATTAGTTATGTGTGTGGACTATGGAGTGTATATCCATTTTGATGGTGACATGAAGAATGATGGAGGTTATACAAACAAAAATTCTTTGGTAGTTAAACAGAAAAAAGAAAACTATTAAAAAAAATTAGAACAGTCTTAATGGTAAAATTCGTCAGAGAATCTCTATGTAATTAAATTGAAAAATTAACAAACAACAGTTTTTATATAATTTAGAAATTAACAATTCCTTAATTTTTTTTAATGACTAACACTTACAAAGATACCCTTTATTTTACTTTTAACATACATCTTTCATTTTAATAGTCACTTGAACGCTATTGTTATCAGATATCGTTATACTACAACCTTTGGTAACAAAACTCATTAAATTATATTCTATAAATTTCCATATATGTTTGAAAAAAAATAGCTATTTTCTCATTTTTCTTGATCTCGAAAAAGTGTTTTCTTGCAATGATTCTTGTCCTTTTTCCTTTGTACCAAAAAAAATTAAAATTAAAACAAAATACCTTGAGTTGTTTTTTATTACTTGGTGATTCTCAATTTCTGCACTGTCCTTGTTAACTGAATTACCTTGAGATGCTTTATACTTGGTTGATATTCTCTTCATGCTTGAAAAATGCTCATCATGACGCGTAGATAATGAAGATGGTGGCTCACCATTGGCTAAAATGTCACATACATGACCTCTAAATATCATCACCACGCATTATTATTATTATTTTAGTGGATGGTGTAATTGGTGAATTTGAATGACCTAGAAACGACCAGGGTATGGCTTTGTCCGTGAATATAACTATTTATTATATTAAAGGTAACTATTTATATTATTGGTATAATAATATAATGTTTTCCATAGAGCGATATGAGGTTTTTATTGGATTACGATGCTTATTCGAAATTCATAAAAGCAAACAAGTAACAACAACTATTAAAGAAAATATCATGATCTAGTTAGCCGTGGGGTGTATACTCCATGCAATTCAAAAAACAAAAACTAAACTACAAGAGAGTTTGTATGTTTTACTTTTTGTGATGATCAAGAAGCAAATCAAAGAGGATCCAAAGTAGAATTTCTATATCACAATTGTACCCCAAAGCAACAAGACTACATATACATTACGAGTCATCATTTCAAATATGTGTTTGGATGTGAAGACTTGATCAAACGTACTTAGGCATTTGGAAGCACATAGGAACATCAAGAATCATGATGAAACATTATGACGGAGCATCCTCATTGGCGAGTCTATGTGTATAGAAGATGGGTCACTTGACCCACCTTTTTTCCCATCTTTTATAAGAGATTATAAATAATTATAAATTGTGACTCGTCTTAAAAACTTGGAGTGAACCACCTTAATGTTTTTTACAACAAAATATATATAAATCAAAATTTCAAAAGCTCACATTTTATGTTTTAATAGGCACCGAAGTCATTTAAGGTATAATCCAATAAAAAAAATATTTCAATACAAGTTAAAGATAATAAGATAAATACAAGAAAAAAGAAAAAAACAAACAACAAAAAAAATGTTCTCAACACGTCGTTCTTCTCCTGCTTCAAGGTATACGTTGATACCGTGATACACAATTACACAAATCGGAAATTACTCGCCGTCCGTCGGCCCTGACCCCGCAATTAATATCAAGATACAAGACCTCATTGAATACAATTATAAATACTTGAAATATCTTTTTTGGTTATACAACCCAACCCGAACTTGCAACTAGTATTATTTTTTTACCATTTTTTTCGGTTTCACTTAAATAGCGAACCAGAATTATAAATACGTTCTAGACTCGCCACTGAGCATCCTGATGGAGCACTTGGAGGCACATGGAGCATCAAAAATCCTAATGGGGCAATTATAGGTGCATGGAGCATCATGAATCTTAATGGAGCACTTGGAGGCACATGGAGCATCGTGATTCCTAATGAAGCACTTGGAGGCAACAGGAATCCTAATGGAACACTTAGAGTTAAGATGAAGCATCTGACAACAGAGTGAAGCATAAGAAGATGTGCCACAAAGGGTCAATGTGCGCCATTGGTGACACAAGGTGTGTCATTGTTGGATAAGATGCGCCACTTTGTGGTCATGATGTGTCATCTTGGTGGTCCTAATGAGCTACATAGTGTTGATGTGATGCTTATGTGATACTGGAAGGAGGATGCGCCACCAAGGGAAATGATGTGTCATCATGGCACATGATGCATCATTTTCATGCATGATGCACCCTTTGGTATAGAGTTCACCATTAGCTTGGATGATGCGCCGATCTGGCTGTGAGGTGCGCTAGGGTGTTCAAGGAAGTCCGAAATTGCTTTGATGTTAAAGGTGATCAAGGTGAGTACTTCCTCATGGAGCATGATTTTCATTTATGGCATCTTGGTGCGCTCCATGGACGTGACTGTGCTTATGTATTGTCTCTCAAGGTTGAAGGTTGCAAAAGAACCTGCATGAAATCTTATGATTGGTTTAAAATTAGGGTGCCACCTTTTAGGATAATTATGGATGAGCCTGACGTATTAGAATTAGAGTTTTCCTTGTTTGCTTGTTTATAGGGCTAATTATGGATGGGCCTTCCCCATTCATTATTCCTTGTGTATAACTTGTTTTTCAAGAGAGCAATAATTATGAGGTTGAGAGCACACCGTTTGGACTAGTTAGTAAGTAAGTGAGAATCTTTTATTTTGAGAGTTCAAGTGGGGTGTAACATTTGTGTGTGATTGTAATTGTTCTTGAAAGTTTAATAACACCCCCTCCCCTCTCGTTCTCCCATGAACGTAGCCACATAGGTCACTTTGACCGAACCACGTTAAATATTGTGTTCAGTTTTTTGTTTCATTTTTCAAAAAATTTATTCCATAAGTTTCACCGAAGTTTGTTTATCATTTGTCTGAAAGTGATTAACTTCTTTTGTCGGTCACCCAACAAAATGGTATGAGAGCTACGACTGAAGATAAGAGAGTTAAGATCGGAAAATTCGATTGCCACGTTTCGCTGATAAGGTTAAAGGTAAAAAGGGTGATAAAGTTAAAGGTAAAATGAAAGTGCGGAAAAGTGTAAAGAAGTAAAGAACATAAGAATTCCAAGAAGGCCGAACCCATGGAAAGATTGAATAAAGAGAATACGAAGACGCGAACAAGAAAAGAGTAGTCGATTATAAAAGTAAGAGGCTGGAATTGAAGTAGAGGGGTTGTGACGCCCGTGTTTCTAGGCTAAGAATTAGTATGATAATGTAATAGTTAGGGATGTCAACAATTGTAACCTACTTTGAAGTAATAAAGAGGAATTACTTGAATATTATGTGATTTTATGTGGGATATATACAGTAAAGTCCCAATATTTTCATCGATTTGACAAGAAAATCTTAAACTTTATTTTTTTGACAATAAAGTCCAAAGACACTTTTACCCTTTTTTCCCGGTTAGCCGGTACTTAGGATTTTTTTGTCAAATCGTCAATTAGGACTTTACTGTTAAAAAAATAAAGTTTAGGACTTTTTTTGTCAAATCGTTGAAAATATTGGGACTTTAGTGTATATATAATTTTTTTTGTTAGAAATTTAATGGTATGATACTCTTTAAGCATAAGACTTATTGAAACATTCTCTAATCTGCTAGATCCTTTTGAAATCATTTACGTTTGCTTCTTGTTAAATCGTTTTTTTAATCTCAACAAACCGACATTGAAAAAAATTGAGATAATCAAGAAAGAAAGAAAGAACTAGGGTTGTGTTAGCTTTTTGTAGTCTCAAAAATGGAGAAATTAAAAACCTAAAAAAACAAAATTGTCCTGGCTTTATAAAAACACAAACAACACATGCCTAGTTAAAAGGGTGTGAATGTGGAGAAGGGAAAGAAGGGCAATTTCGTTTTTTTTTTTGGTTTCTTATTTCTCCATTTTTGGGGCTGCAAAAAGCCAACACAACTCTGGTTCTTTCTTTCTTTCCTTCTTGATTATCTCAATTTTTTTCAATTCGATTTGTTGAGATTAAAAAAACGATTTATCAAGAATTAAACGTTAAGAATTTCAATAGGATCTAGCAGATTAGAGAAGGTTTCAATAACTCTTATGCTTAAAGAGTATCATACCATTAAATTTCTAACCAAAAAAAATTATATATACACTAAAGTCCCAATATTTTCAACGATTTGACAAAAAAAAGTCATAAACTTTATTTTTTTGACAGTAAAGTCCTAATTGACGATTTGACAAGAAAGTCCTAAACTTTATTTTTTTTTAACAAAAAAGTCCTAATTACCAGCTAACCGGGAAAAAAGGGTAAAAGTGTCAAAAATTGCCGGTAATTTGAACTTTATTGTCAAAAAAATAAAGTTTAAGATTTTTTTGTCAAATCGATGAAAATATTGGGACTTTACTGTATATATCCTTTTTAAGTGCATTATACTTATTTATAAGATATAATAAATTAAGAATGAAAATAAGCGTCAAAAATAAAACAGATTCCTCGTCGATTCTTCCCCTCGTTCTTAATATCTTGGACATCTCCCTTTTCCATGCAACGCATTCTTTTCGATCTTGTACCCGCGCATAGGACGCCGCCGTCTCAGGAATTACCCGAGTCCCCCCCTCCACCACCGATGCCCCCCGCGGTACCAATCCCGGAACCATTGCTTCCCGATCAAGTTTGGGCTCATCATATGTTTACTGTGGGCTTAGACGTTGATACCCGTGCCTACTTCACCGCAGCTACCATGATCATAGCTGTCCCCACTGGAATCAAAATCTTTAGTTGGATCGCTACCATGTGGGGGGGTTCGATACAATACAAAACACCCATGTTATTTGCTGTAGGGTCCATATTTTTGTTCACCATAGGGGGGCTCACTGGAATCGTTCCGGAAAATTTTGGGCTAGACATTGCTCTACATGATACTTATTATGTGGTTGCACATTTCCATTATGTACTTTCTATGGGAGCCGTTTTTGCTTTATTTGCAGGATTTCACTATTGGGTAGGTAAAATCTTTGGTCGAACATATCCTGAAACTTTAGGTCAAATCCATTTTTGGATCACTTTTTTAATAGACAAACCCAATATCTATGAAGAAAGTTGTAGTAGACGTGACAAGGATTCCGGAGATATAAAGAACGTTGAAATCCGAGTTATAACGAAGAAGTTATGACCTATCGAAGTTTCGCGACAAAACCGGCATGACGTTGTGTGACATAAAAGCGAGTTTACAATAAAGTACTTTTTAGCCTTAGCAATCTAAAATAAAGTCATATTATATGTTAACCGAGAGCATGCATAAAAAGAACGTCCAAATCTGACTTTGTATGAGGAAGTTATGATTTTTCTAAGATTTAGCATAGCAATACACAGTCCGGAATTCAAATTTTAGATCGACCGACTTTTAGCAAACACAACCTAAATGATAATTGAAGATCTCGTTAATATGAGCTCAACGATAAAAAGACAGACGAAAATGAACATCGGATGAAAAAGTTATGAATTTTTAACAGACTTTACCTGTCCAGATCTGTTAAAATATAACTTTAAAAATAATGTCAAAATTAGCCGCCAAAGTCTTAATGAAAGTTGTAGAGTATGTCTCCACCTAAGCGTGGATATAAAGAACGTCGAAAACGAAGCTGATATGCGAAAGTTACGGGATTTAGAAGTCGGAATTGAGTTGTTACAAAGAGGGTAACGTGGCTCAGATGAAGAGAAAAAGTTTCCTAAATTCAAGAAATCGTGATGCAGTAATGACATGCTCGTGAAGCGGATCCTTTAATTCTGTAAATACGAGATTTATCCATCCCAATCGATATACTGGAGATCCCCACCCTCAATTACAAAATTTATTCATCTAAAAACCTTTTTTAGTTGATTTCAAAGCTCAAGAACACGACTGGAGCATCATTTTGAAGATCAAGTCTTGGAAACATTGTTTAATCATTCAAAGTGTTTTAGACATCATGTTTAGAAATACTTCTATGATTGTTTTCTGTTTTCTAGCTAAGATAATGGGCATTCGTTTCCGGTTAGATGTAGATGAACCATAAATATTATAGTTTGATTTATTAGTTGGATTTATAAAGTTTGATTATTTATTATGTTTGATTGATCATTTTACTTTACGTGTTAAAGTTTCTATTTTTATCTTACAAACGAGTTATTTATAATCTAGATGACCAATCCGATTATATTAACTTATAAAACAAATTACTGAAATCGTCCCTGTGGCTTGGCAAAAACTACTGGTTTGGTCCCTACGTTTTTTTTTGCACTCGGACCGTCCCTAAGTTATGATTTTCTTGCGTTTATCATCCCTTTTAGAAATGAAAAGACTATATTACCCTTTGTATTTTCTTTTTTTAGTTTTTTAATTATCTTTTTTATTATTTATTGATTTAATAAAATCAATTAAGTGATTTATTAGGACCCAACTCCCACTTGCAGCACAACCACCACCGGTCATTGTTCACTAGCAATCACCACCAGTCACCAACACCACCACCACCAACGTAAACAGTTTCATCAGGTCATATCCAAAGATTAAATGCCAGGAATCAAAACTAGATCAAGATCAAATCCCAAAATCAAAACCAAATCATAAAATCAAACCCAAAGCCTATCCTAAAATCGTTGATGAAAGAAAAATCATATGCAATCCTAAAAATGAAAGACGGACCAAATCAGAAAATCAGAACCCAAAACCTACCCTCAAAATCGTTGATGAAAGAAAAATCATATGAAACAACCTCCTGCATCGGTGGAAGAAAACAACCGCCTACAGTGGCGGAAGGAAACAATTTGATTTTCTCATTCTCTGATACCTTACTCCACCTATGGCGGCGATGATTCCTATTTCAGAAAATCACCCGGTTAGTAACACGATGGTGGTGGTGGCTCTAACTTCAGTAAGATGGGGATGGTGATAGGAGATTTGAGATACAGGTTCAGTGAAGATCTTCGATTTAGTTCCAGATCTTATATTGCAGATCTCCATTTTTTATTTAAGATCTCCTTCGGTAGTTCAATGGAGGAACGAGAGGGAAAAAATCACAGTGAGGGTGAGTGTTAGGGTACTGATGAGGGTTTACCGGTTTAGGGGGAAGAGATGATGGAGGTGGGTGTGGGTGGCAAGTGATGGCGTATGGTGTTCGTCGGAGTTCTGGTTCCGCCAGAGATGGTGGTGGTGTGTGGTGTTCTATCATCAGGCTTGGTAATAGACAGGAAGAAAAAAATAGAAGTGGGATCTATTGTTTGCTGGTGTTCTAGTCTCCTTGGAGTTTTAGTCTTGCTGGAGGCAAGAGATTTCTGACGGAGATGGTGGTGGCGTATGGTTGTTCACCGGAGAATTGAGAATCTGGAATTGATCTCCATGGAGGTGTGAGGGTTAGAAGTGTTGGTGATGGGGATATTAAGTGTAAGGATATATTAGGTGGGACCCATTTAATTAATTAATAATATAAATAACTCTAACAAAAAAAATAAATGAAAAAGAAAATAGAAAAGGGTATTATAGTCTTTTCATGTGTAACAGGGATGAAAGACGTAATAAAACCAAAACCTAGGGACGGTCCGAGTGCAAAAAAATACTTAGGGACCAAACTAGTAATTTTTGTCAAACCATAGGGACGATTTCAGTAATTTGTTCTAACTTATATCTTAATTAGTTTATGACAATAAACTGTTAGGACTAGAGATGAACCAAATCCTAGAGTTATGTGATATAATTGTTAACTTAAAATGTTATATATTCATGCTATGCTTCGATTGATTTTCATGGCCATTGAAATTAATCATTGGATCTATTCATTCATAATTCAAACCTTTAATTGATTATTAGTTAGCTAATTACATGATCACTGTGTTAGTTGCTTTATAATTATTAGTATTGGTTAATCAGACCAAGATACCTAGTCGTTATAAAAATTGGCAGTTAACTTGTTAGATCCATTGCATTTATAATAAATCAACCATAAGAACACAGGGGGATTCAAAATATAAGTGCAAGTACTTTAACTACCGTTTAAATCACAGTCTTTTCCTTTGTTTGCGTTTGCGAAATTGTTAATCAAGTTCAATATAGTTTAAACAACCCCCCTACTTTTATGTTTCTAGTTTAATTAATTACTTTATTATCTGAATTAAAGTTATAACCATTCACCTAGTGTTTAATATATGATATTGTCACAACCATACTGCTACACAATTAGGTACACTACATAGTGTGTATTTAAGTCCAATTGAAAATAAACCAGTTTTATAAATTTAAAACTCAGATAAATATGTAATATATAAAACCACTCATCAACAACTTAGTTGAATGTGTTAAACTGACATTCGAAGACATTCACGATTTAATCTTTGGTGAGGAGGTGCACGGAGAGAGTGTCGAAGAAGCTTCTAACAGTCTTCTGAATACTGAAGATAGAAGAAGAAAGTCCAACACAAGATGTAAACCTAATGAAAGATAGAAATAATGAATAAAGGTCATTGAATTAATATAATTTTTAATATGTTTATTTCATCATATATTTAATATTTAATAATTAATTACAACAACATAGATTGCTTTCTTTTTCTCTCTCTCTCTCTCTCTCTATATATATATATATATATATATATATATATATATTTATTTATTTATTTATTTATTTATTTATTTATTTATTTACAGCCATACCACCATACCAAAGTCTAATATAACAAAATAAAAGATCAAAGAAAAAATTTAGACCTATTTAGGGCTTGTTGTGTTGTTTGGCTTGTATTTTGGATAGTTATTTTTGTACATGACTTTGATGACTTTGATGTATCAGGTTTGGTTTGTATTTTTGAAAGTGATTTTTGTACATAATTCAAGAGTGTTTTTTAATAAATAAAAGTGAGTTTTTTTAGTGAAATGGATATAAATAGTATCTTTATTTTGAGTTTTTTTTTTTATAGATAAATATAAGTTTTCTTCAAATTAATTTTGTATATATATATAAAAAAAATTCAGAAAAATCCTTAAACGTTAACTCTATTAACGAAAAAGTCATCTCCAATTGCTTATTTTCAAAAGTCCTTAAAATTTTCATAAAAGCCTTGAGAACCAACATTAGCTCGAAACAATGGTTATTTTGCGAGTGTTTACCGGTTTACAAAAAAAAATGACTTGTATTAATAGAATCAAACTTAATGAGATTTTTTTTTGTAGATTCCCTTAACAAGGTGTTGTCCTCCCTCCATGAGGTCGAGTGTTGAAGTCCTATCTATATATGTGGAAATAAGATGTCTGTATATGTGGAAATAAGAGTAGGTTATGTGTAGGTTAGATTTGCCATTCAAAAAAATATATATATTTATATAATTGTAATATGCGCAATACACATTCGTCTAGTAACTGATTAAACGATGAGACAGAGATGTTAAATAGGCTTCTCTGTTGCCACAATATTCATTACGTTTATTGTATGATTGTTGTTGTATTGTACCATTTGTTGAACGATTCCAATTAGATCACTCTCGTCAAGCCATGTCCCAATTAAAGTTTGATCATTTTGACTTCATTGTGTGATAACTTTCGTTTGCTATCTCTCACAATCCATCGCTCTGGTGTCTATTAGAATGAAGCAGTAGTCTTAATCAGTTGACTAGAAGCCTATCTCTTTAAAATTTAAAAATAGATCTGATTAATATATATATATATATATATATATATATATATATATATATATATATATATATATATATATATATATGGAAAAGTTCAATAGAGAACCATAATTATGGGTTATTCAAAGAACCAAATCTTTTTTTCAATTTCTATAACTTATTCTTTATCGAAAAAAAAATCTAAAAATATTTAAATTCATATATTAACATTGTGAATGTGAAAAATATTTTTCGGATTCACGCTATGAATTTTCGAAGATTCACATTGTGAACTTGACGTAAAAAAAATCGAATTTTATATCATTGGAAAAAGGATAAAATGTTATGAATTTCTGTATTTTTAGTTTTTTTTTTATAAAAAACAAGTTCTAAAAGTGGAAAAAAAAGATTGGTTCCTTGGTTAATTATGGTTCTCTATTGAACCTCACCCTATATATATATATATATATATATATATATATATATATATATATATATATATATATATATATATATATATATATATATATATAAGAAAATGAATATTATGAATAGTAAATTAGGATGTTTTTTGACAACTTTACTCCTCATTCTTTAGCCACTTTGACACTTTTGGTCCTTGCGATCAATATTTTTACACCTTTTAGTAACTTTTTAATCTTTAAAGTTTGGTCATAAAACTTTAACGGTTTGACAACTTTAATCCTTTTTCTAAAAAAATTGTTAAATCCTACCTCTTTAATTTTTTAGCCATTTTGACACTATCTACGACTGTCATATTTATTGATTCGGAAACAACATTGAAAGCTTCTGGCTCCCGCGTAGCCGGGGTAACCTTTCTAGTTTGTATTGATTATGATAATTACATATTTTTCTTTTCTTTGAACATAATTTAATTTGAGGTCTTGTTAAGATAAATCTTTTGATAAAAGTTATATTTACAATTATACCAAAATCTTATATAACAAAATAAAAGATCAAAAAAATCAAACCAATTTAGGGCTTGGTGTTCCTGGTTTGGTCTGTTTTTGGACCGTAATTTTTGAACAAGACTTCAAGAGAGTGTAGGGTCAATTGGTCAATGGTGGGGAAAACACCAAGCCCTAAAATTCGATGTAACGTGTGTTTCTCGATATGGATGAAGTTGGAGTTTTTAGTTTTAAATTGTTAACGACTTTAAAAATTTTAGGCTAAACATGCGTTAGGCAGATAAAATGCAAACCTTATTTTTGGATTGTCAAAAAGCGACGTTTTCCGTGGTCAAATTGCAATAAAAATTCCATACATTTTAGAGATAAAGTTTGAAATGTTTTGCTTGTCAAATTTCATAAAAATTATGTAAATTGAATTTTCTTTTGATTTAATCATCGTAATACTTTTTTTAAGGGTTAATGATCTAAGAAGATAATAAATTTTGATTTTGGTCTATATTTATATAACTATATGTTCTTCTTTTCATACACCTTTACCCAATAAATTTGTTTGACATGTACTCGAATTTATAAAGGAACTACAAGTTCGTACTTTTATTTGTATCTCACATTGGTAGAGGAAGAAACCAAAAGTGAGTTTATATGTCTTCTCTTTTGATAGATCTTTAAAAATCTTTAGTGGATCCAAAGATGGGTCAAGTCCACACACATACATAGCCTGACCGTAGACACAAGTGCTCGAATTGGCGTGATTTATGCATCAACAACCACGAGGTTTATTTTAATTTACCGTTTTGTCTGGTTTTTGGATGAAACTTGATAATTATAATAATAATAATTGAATTAATTATTCACAACTAATTGATATATAATTTTCAATATTATT
This sequence comes from Lactuca serriola, assembly GCF_051521515.1. Taxonomy (NCBI): domain Eukaryota; kingdom Viridiplantae; phylum Streptophyta; class Magnoliopsida; order Asterales; family Asteraceae; genus Lactuca; species Lactuca serriola. The sequence goes on from NC_136416.1 coordinate 37,549,902, forward strand.
TGTCGGTTTGATTGCTCGTCTTTCTGATCTGAAATACAACAATCTTAAAGGTTTTATATTGCGATTAAACATTTTAAAACAAATGGACACTAAGATCTCTTCTACAAACATCCGACTAATGAACAAAGAGTTTGTCAAACTGTCTCGTTTCGATGGTCAAAACTACACTCGTTGGGCTAACAAAGTTAAGTTTCCAACTAATGTTTCGCGTCATTTTCGACGAATAGCAACAATTAATCAAATCTACTGTAACATCACCACCGAGCACAAGACCATAAGTTCCCGTCTTGGTAACAGATGAAGATCACCTATTCCCCATGATTAAATTTATTCCTCCATGCTCAACCTCCTCACTTTCTCTTAGTCCCTACAAATTAGAACAAATGTGAAAACCACATTTTATATCAACGACCCAAGAACGAGTAAGGTGTGAGTTATTGACTTGAATAGTGCATATACCTGCCGAAGATGGCTTGACTCTGCCATCCTTCAAATCTTGCAAGTATTTACGGCAGGTTAATTTACAATGCCCTTTTTCATTACAGTAGTAGCAAGTGACCTCTTTAGGGTCACTAACAACAAGAATATCATAATTGGGTTTGGACTTCGACCCACTGCTAGACGTTCCAGCATGGGCCTTGTCCTTCCTGTTCGATTGAGGATTAGCCTTCCTCTTCTTTCCTCTGTTTTGCCCAATGACAAGGACAAAAGCATTTGTAGCAGAAGGGACCTGATTCTTCTTCATCCCTAATTCATTTGTCTACAATAGGTTGTGGAGTTGGGTTAATGTGGTCTTTATGTTGTTCAAATGATAAGTTAAGATAAACTGATCATAACTTAGAGGCAAGGAGTTTAGGACCATGTTTATGGCCAACTTCCTTGTCAAAAGACACATTGAGCTTCTCCAACCGCTCTATATATCTCTGCATTCTCTGCACATGATTCCAGACAGATTCTCCCTCCTTTAAATTGCACACCATCAATGCCTTGATGACCTCGTACCTCTCTTGACGTGCTTTCTTGTGAAGCTTTTCCGCAAGATCCAAGCACATCTCGTATATCCAATAATCTTCATAGAACTTTAGAAACTTAGGTACCATGGTTGCAACCATGATGCAAGAAACCTTTTTTGCATTGTCATATTGTTATTTTTCGGTAACATGTTCCTCTAAAGTAGCAGTTGACTCATCGACATCGAGTATAGGTTTATCGAGGACATATTCTTTTCCCTCGTATCCAAGAGTCATTTTGAGATTTCGCATCCAGTCTATGCAGTTTGGATTGGCCAATTTCTCTTTTTAGAGTATCGATAGTAGAGTGAAGTTCGAGTTCTTGGTGGAAGATTGAGCAATAGTAGCATCTCCAGGAGTAGACATCTATATAAGAAAGATATTTTTGTTAGTTGACATAAATCCTTAATATTTTAACCCAAAAATAAATATTCAAGGCTAGTATCCAAAATATAATTCACAATCAAGAAGAGGCATGACATAGTCTTATTGCGAATTTATGAAGGTAGGTAAAACAATTCACCAATTTCAATCTATGATATTCCTATAACTTTTTAGATTCATTGAATCTTATCAATGACGTGTTTAATATTACATTTTGTTCTTCTATTTATGACTAGATACCAAGGATCACAAACAAGATGTGAATAACCATGCAAACAGGCTTGACAACCTCGATTTCATTTATCATCTCTAATGAATGTGTCGGTTAACCACACATACACACCATTAAAAATGATAATTTTCGAGTTGTGCCACCATATCAACTTTATAGTCCCAAATTAGTGTGATGGTTAACCACACACGCTCCACTAACGACTTATAAATAATGATGTATATTTTCATGGATTAACATACTTTTCACATTTTCCTAAAGTAACTAGATTGGGATTTTAAAAGGAAGTTCTAGTACGTTTATAACATTATACTTTTAATGATATTATGTCTTATCAACCCCGTTCAGCTAACGACCCTCCACCACATAGGAGAGCGGTGAGTGAGAGTGGACACCCACTGAACGACAATTTTATAGGTCGTTTCCTTATATCCTTTTTATAGCATGGCTTCGTGAATGAGGCTTACTAGTGATTCGACTGATTTTTCTTATACATATAATATATTAAACATTTAATCACACACACACACACACATATATATATATATATATATATATATATATATATATATAAGGAAAAGTAAATATACATTACAGTCACGTCTAAGCTTAGGTACTAAACCTCATGAATTACGTCGTTTTATTAGCTAAAGATTGTGATTAGGGGATTCACAATTAATAGTTCAAGCTACATATTGAAGCAATAACTTTGATACAGAATCAAAAATATTGATTATCTTCGACCTTCTTGACGGTGGAAAACAATAATGTTCACTGGGGTGAAGTAATAAACGAGAATGGAGGAAAGAAAACATGGATGATTAAACAATAATAGAGGAAAAAATGTTATGGGGTATAGTATATTTACTAAGTGAAAACCTAACTGGATATATTTTCTAATTTAAAATGACGTGGTTTAGAGGTTTAGTATCTAAGCTTAGGCGGGACTGTAATGTGTGTGTGTGTGTGTGTATATATATATATATATATATATATATAGTATAAGGTGTATTTTTAAAACTTTTCAAAGTGCGATGTTTAAACATTAATTATCTAATTAAACTTTTAAATAACTAATATTTAAACCAATTATGATTTAATCTTTATCTTTTTATTAAACATTTAATTAAGTCAATTTAAATTATTTAGGGATTACATAATTATTTTTCTTCTAACAATTAATTAAATAATTAAAATTTATCCTTAATCCAAAACCCTTCTAATTTTCGAAATTAGGGTTTAGGGTTATCCATTTTTAATTATTCAGATTTTAAGGCTTTTAAAATAATAATTAAGGAAACTAGAAAACCCTAAGGGAACTCTAGGTATTTTCAAAAATAAGGGCGGAGGCTAGGGTTTCAAAAACCCTACTCATTAGCAAAAATTCAAGGTCTTTAGTGTTTAATATCTATAAACCTTAATTTTGATCTATTCATTATTATGTACAACCAAATACAAAGCTAAAGCTCTGATACCACTGATAGGTTTTATAGAATATAATTCATAGCATGAGGTGAAATAACTTAGCCCTTAAGTTCAGATGCAACCTATTTGGATTTAAGTTTTCTCTATTGATAGCAATAATATATGAACATCAAGGACCCTAAGGGAGCCCTACAATAGTTGAAAATTACAAGAAATTAGGGTTTACATACCTTTTGATTACTATAGAAAATAATCAGGTTGATTCCTTTCTTCAAATGTCTTGGAAAGCAAGAACCATAAATTCAACGCCTCTAATGGTACCGAAACCCTAGCAATTAAAACACATGAGTAGAGAGGAGATGTGAGTAGGAAAATCGGCTATTCCTTTGGTATATGTAATGGACGATAATGAGGATCTCAAGGGTCATATTTATATTTGATAGGAAAACCCTAGGAATCCTAATTTGAAATAAAATAATACTTTTTTAAATCCAAAGTTATCTAATTTCCTAATTATCCATATTATCAACATGGAGCATTCTAGAAACCCTATAGGCTTAGCCAAAATTTACACAACCCTAGGAAGATAATTCTTCTCTTTTTCAATTATTGAACATTTACAGCTTAAGTCCTTGCACTTTTAATTAATCTATTTAATCCCAAAATTAATTCCAATTAATTTTTGAATAGTTATTAATTAAATATTACTATTTCTAATTACTATATTAACCTCATAATATATTGACAAATTATTTATTGTTATTTATTAATTATATAATAAATCAATAAATCATTCACTCTCTCGAAAAGTTATTCTAGTCAATTACTAGTTTTGAAGGCAACCCAAAAAGGACTTTACTCTTAATTCAAGTATACACCAATTTAGTTATTGGTTTAGACACCTTAATCCAATAGTCTCCCTTGTAACTACAATTGCAAGTGTATCTTCTAAATTAAGCATCAAAGTGTGCTTTCCGAAGCAACTGCCAAACTCTGATCCAATTAGACATTAGCCCTAAGATAAGTGATCAAATATTCCTTCGTTCTTCAGGATATCATATGGACATGGGACATAGATTACAATCAATCTCATTGTTCAAAATTTTGTTTCCCAATTTCCAGATTTGTGATGACATCATTAGACTACTAATTGAACACATCAATTCAGTCCTGGTTGGGCCTAGCACTATAATGTCAACACCAAATCACTAAGGGGCCCAAATATATCACTTTTCCTGTTATAGCAAAAGGAATGAATAAACTTCGACTTATATACTTGTATCTTTTACTCACCAAATCATACATGACACTACGTTTTATAACATCATGTTACGATGCCTTTTCGCAATACCAATGTACAACTGACTTGTAAATTACAACTTATATATCTTCGTTCGAAGAATAAAAGATATTATCCTCTCAAAATTGCTTGTGATATAATCCACGAAGTAATTCTTTGAGTATTGGTTTATCCAATACTCAAAATCTCCATTTTCTTAGTACTCGTGAATATTGTAGCAACCCATTACAATGTTTAATCCCCATAGACAATCTACAATCTATTCATGACAATCTTAATTCACTACTTACTTCCAAAAGTATGAGTGAATGTGGAATTTCGAATAATCAATTCATTTAGGAAGTAAACATGCAAAGTGAAACACAAGAATAAATAATTGAAAAAGGCGGTACAATACCCATAAATAATTCTCTATTATTTAATCCCCAAAATCAATTACATTTATTTTGTTACAAAGTTTCAAAACTGTCAACTAAGTACTAAAACTAACATCGTTTTTTAAGCCAATGCTCATAGCATGTTGGTTGTGTTTAACCCTACTTAGAGCCTTTGTAAAAGGATCTGCAAGATTATCTTCTAATAATACTCTGTAACACCCGTTTTCCAAGATGGATTGATTTAGGGTTTTAAGGAGTCAAAAGCCTGATTTTTGGAGAAAATTGAGTGTCACAACTTGAGATATAAGGTCTCACGATGTGACAAGTAAAATACGATAAAAATGGTTTGGGACCATTCTCACGACGTGAGACATAAGGTCTCACAACGTGAGAACTGCTACAACCTAAGCCCATGATATTTTAGGGTTTCCTTCATAGTTAAGCCCCTCTAAGTCATTTTTAGGGTTCATTGCCATCCCTCAATACTCTTTTACCTCAGAAAACCCCTAGCCCTAATTCCTTGGTTGATTCTCCACCTTTCAGAGCATTTATTGATTTGAAAAAGAAAAGAAGAAGGAGAAGAAAGTGTTCTATTAGTGAAGCTTGCAAGGAAGCATCATCATCATCATCTCATCTTGTTTCTAGACCTTTGTAAGTGGAAAAGACTCTAACTTTATTGCTTAAGGTGGTTAGATCTAAGTTATTGTCCCATTTCATTCATGTCCATGCAAGTTTGAAAGGAAGAAATACATAAAGTTGGCAACTTTATGCATTCTAAGGGTCCATTGAGTACAATATTTTTCAAATATAAGAGTTGGTTCATTATTGGATCCACGCATGAGAATTTTGGGTATAATCCATCCATTTTGACCTATAATGGATGGAGGACATGCATAAAGCATGCATGTCCACCAAGTAATCATTTTTATGGACCTTTGAAGTCCCCTTTGGCTTCTGGAAAAGTTAGAGTGAAAGGCTTAATGGATAAAAGACTTAAATCTTTAGATTTTGGCTTTACACTGTGCTCACGACATGAGAATGAAAGAACTTGTTTTCTCCTGAGCGCTTTGAGGCTCACAACGTGACAACAGGATGTTCAGGTCGTGCGGCCAGATCAAGTGATTTTTTTCAAGACTGAGTTGGCTAAGTGGGGTCGATTCGAGTTGGAACCGGATTGAGTAGAATCTCACCATGTGAACAAGGGTTGGTCACGATGTGAGGCTAGATAGTTGGCATTAGCAGTGTTCCTGGTCCGGTTTGAAACCGTGAAACCGGCCAAATCGCTCATCAGTTTGGGTTGGAGGTTTTTATTTTTCTTTATGGTTTGGCTTGTGGTTTCAAACTTTTCAAACCGTAATGAACGGTTTCGCTTGCGGTTTCATGTTTTTCAAACCGTATAAAAACCGGACCGGATCGTAGGATATATATATATATATATATATATATATTATATGTAATTAATTTTACTTTTAATATATATTAATTTTTATACGTAAATAATAAATGTTGAAAACCCACAGGAGACAAACTCAATGGTAGGCCATCCCAATTCTTTTTTTTTTTGTGAAATGAGAAATATGAAAGAAATATGAATGTGAAGCCCACTAAAGTCTCGTAAGTCATTTGCAACTTGTAACCTAACCCTAATTTACAATCGCATAGACACATATTTAAAATTCGATGTTCAACAATTCATTGGCAGAGCCATAGCCAACTGGAGAAGCACCTAAGAGTCGAAGAACGCAAACACGTCGGGCCCTCCACAGGTCCGCTTACAGCTCCGTCGCAGGTCCGCTTAGGTACTTACAACTTACGTCTTCTGATTGCTCTAGTTAGTCGCTTACAACTTTGCTTTCTCTCTGATTTGGTATGTTCCGTTTAGTCGCTTACAACGCTTAAAAACGAAAGTAACCTATCCTTGACTGATCATAACAGTAGTTGAAATGGTTTGGTTTGGTTCGGTTTTAAATTTTCAACAGCTCGGCTTTGGTTTTTGCTTGACAAAAACCATTATTAATGGTTTGGCTTCAGTTTGACCTAAAAACCAAAAAAATCGGACCGTGAACACCCCTAGTTGGCATTATGGGCTGTTGAATTTGACTTTGACCGTTGACTTCTGGCATGGGTTGAATTTGTAGACAAATTTCTATTTTTAGAAGGTAGACTTAGGTTTTACCTTGTGTGGATTGTTTGGAGGTGTTTAGCACCTATCATTTGACAAAGAGAGAGAGAGAGAGAGAGAGAGAGAGAGAGCAGTTAGCTATGGTTGGTGCAGTATTGAACTGAGTTTTTGTCGGCTTTGTGAGCTAGGTGATTCTCTTACTGTACTTACGGGTCAAAAGCACCAATGCCAGATCTTTACGTTGTGTTTCTAGGATGCTAGTTGTCTTTGTTCTTTATGACTCTTGCATGTGTTTGCATGTATGTTGGATGGGGCCTATTATGAATACCGGACGGGGCCTGATGTCGGGCGAGGCCCGATGAATGTCGGGTAGGGCCCAATATATTTAAAGTATGTCGTATTTTAGGGAATTCACTAAGCTTTGTGCTTACGGTTTTATGTTTATGATTTCAGGTACTTCCGGTTCCAAAGGGAAGGGCCCGACGTGACTAGACCGCATCCCCCTAGAGTTTTTCCGCATTGATTATTAATGATTTTCACTATGATGTGTTAATTATATACTCACTTGGATTGGTTTTGGAACAACTCTTCTGTATGATTTACTGTTTTTAAAATGAAACTTTTACTATGAATTTTTGGGACGTTACAAGTTGGTATCGGAGCCTTATGTTGAGGGATTAGGTCACACTCTTGGTTTATGAATTAGTAATCTTTTTGAAAGAAAATATGTTTTCAAAAAATATTTTTATAAAGAAAAATGGGGTGTGATGCGTGCAATCAGTCGAGCTCAAGTAAGTGATTCCAAGAATACCCATACATGATGTTATGTTATATGTTATGAGAAGTGCATGCTAGATTAGGGCTAAGGATTTTCTCAGGATTGCATGATATAATGTTAGGAGAGATGCCTTTGTATGCCTATTGGTTGAGCTTTTAGACTTACATGGTAGTATGTATTTCAGATGTTGGATAGAATGGCCTGATTAGGTGATGCACTAGTTAGATTTTCTGATGCTCGAATGCTACTTGCTTTGTGCTTTGTGGGACTCATATTAATGTGAGATAATTATTACATGAATATGTCAATTTACAAGATGTAAAGGTTAAATAATCTCAGAGTGATTGATTTGACCCTATTATGCAGCTCTTGTCTGAGTCCAACCGTTGTAGGGTTGAGTCTTTTAGTCGAAGGATTATCTAAGGTTTGTTGTATGTAATTGTATTCTTGAAGTAGTTAGCTGACACTAGTAGAGGTTCTTCAATAGCTGATGGTAGGGTGGGGTGAGGAGCCTAGGAGAACCTAGGAAGTGCTTTGTAGGTTTTGATGTGCTTTTTAGTGGGTACTTAGAGTACCGGTTTGAGAAGGTGACATAGAGGATTCAGGATAAATCTTGATGAAAGTATGGATAGGTGTGGAAGGTAGTATAAGGCTCATACTACTGAAAGCACAAGATTCGTACTTGAATCAAGGAGAGTCACAGAGATTATAGGAAGCGTGCACAATGAGGATTCTTTGGGTATGTTCTGATCATGATATGGTTGTTTTTCATAATGGGGATGAGCACTCGTGGAGGAGGTTCTAGTTTAGGTTTAGGCTCTGGTGCTGGGCCAAATGATGAAGAGAGACATGAGTTCATCACATCACCTGCCGACAAAGCTACATATCAGCCTTTTATGGTTTGTGGGAGGAATTCCAAGGTTCTGAGTTCACGTTGGATTGTGGAGATGGAGGGTTTTTATGCACCCATCCCTATCCCATAGAATCCAAGGTTCGGTTTGCTTTGGATCTTTTGCATCATGTAGCAAAGAGTTGTTGGAATTTGATGGCACGGTCCATTAGCATTACTGAGTTGGAGATCATTTCATGGAAGAAGTTCACAACCCATTTGAAGGATAGATATTCTTTAAGTCCATAGTACATGTCAACGGAGGGCTCAAGCAAGAACCCTAAGATCTTCGATTCACGAGATAGAGCCCAAGATCGGGAGATTGACTTAAAGCACCTCAGGAAGAGGAAGCCAGACCAGGTGCAGACAACTGAGGGTCTTGATAAAAGACCCAAGACTTCTGATCAGTGAGTGAAGGACTAGTAGGACCGAGATCAGTACGACAAATGCGGGAAACAAAACGATGGGGTATGTTGATCTAGGGGTATAGGTTGCTACAAGTGTGACAAGATTGGTCATGTCAACATAGATTGTCCCTAGGGATCGAGTTCGTTATGTTTCCACTGCAACCAGATGGTTCATAAGAAGGTCAATTGTTCGAGAATGATGGGTGGAGCGGCGTGGGCATCCACTTCAGCTTCACTGAGAATTTTTGATGGCTGCAAGGGTAGAATGGAGGCTGAAATCTAATTTAAGTGGGGGAGAGTTGTAACAACCTATTTCTAAAATGGATCGATTTTGGGTTTGAAGAAGTCAAAATCCTAATTTTTGGAGAAAAGTGAGTACCACGACGTGAGACATAAGGTCTCACGTTGTGAGAACTGCTATAGCCCAAGCCCATGATCTTTTAGGGTTTCCTTCATATTTAAGATTTTCTAAGTCATTTTGAGGGTTCATTGCCAGCCCCCAACATCCTTTTACCTCAGAAAAACCCTAGCCCTAATTCCTTAGTTGATTCTTGACCTTTTAGAGTATTTCTTGGCTTGAAGAAGAAGAGAAGAAGGAAAAGAAGGTGATATGTTGGTGAAGCTTGCAAGGAAACATCATCATCATCTCATCTTGTTTCTGGACCTTTGTAAGTGGAAAAGACTGTAACTTTATTGCTTAAGGTGGTTAGATCTAAGTTATTGTCCTATTTCTTTCATGTCCATGCAAGTTTGAAAGGAAGGTATACATAAAGTTGCCAACTTTAGGTATTCTAAGGGTCCATTGAGTATGGTATTGTTCAGATCTAGGAGTTGGTTGATTATTGAGTCCACATATGAGAATTTTAGGTAGAATCCCTCCATTTTGACCTAAAATGGATTGAGGACATGCATAAGGCATGCATGTGCACCAAGTAATCGTTTTTATGGACCTTTGGAGTCCCATTTGGCTTCTAAAAAAGTTAGAATGAAAGGATTAATGGATAAAGGACTTAAATCTTTAGATTTTGGCTTCAAACTATGCTCATGATGTGAGATTTAAGGTCGCACGACGTGAGAATGAAAGAACTCGTTTTCTACTGAGCTTTTTGAGGTTCACGACGTGACAAAAATATGTTTACATCATGAGGCCGGTTCAAGTGATTTCATTCAAGATTGACTTGGCTGAGTGGGGTCAAGTCGAGTTGGAATTGGATTGAGTAGACTCTCACGACGTGACTAATGGCTAGTCACGACGTGAGGTTGGATAATTGGCATTGTGGGTTGTTGACTTTGAGTTTGACCATTGACTTTTGGCATGGGTTGACTTTGTAGTCAAATTTATATTTTTAGAAGGTAGACTTAGGGTTTACCATGTGTGGAAAATTAGGATGTGTTTAGCACCCATCCTTTGGCAGAGAGAGAGAGAGAAAGAAAGAAAGAGAGAGAGAGAGAGAGAGAGAGAGAGAGAGAGAGAACAATTAGTTGTGTTCTTCATGGTATTGGACTGAGTTCTAGTTGACTTTGTTTAACATCCTGGGTTTTCAGGTATCTTCAAATTGTTCCCTTGGTATTATAATATGTCATTTTTGGTCCTTGATGTTGTTTGGATTTAGCCCTAAAAAGCCCTAGTGGCAAATTGGTAATTCTTGGGAGCTTTAGTTGTACGTTGGGTTTGTGGGGTATTTAAGCACCATTATGGGTCATTTTTGCTCACTATTTCTGCCTCCGAATCCCTTATCCATTTTGAGAGAACCCTAACACCATAATGAGCATCTTGAGCTTATAGTGTGATTTTTGTGTGCCAAAAGGAGAAGTCAGTTCATCAAATAAGTTAAGGAAGGAAGGAAGCTTGTAGATATGGGATTATCATCTTCTTAGGAAGCTTCAAAAGGTATAATGCTTCTACATTTATTCTTGGATTGTTTAGATCTTGCTTTGGTTGCTTTTTGGTATCCTTCTTGCCCCAAGAGTCTCAATATTGTGCATGCTTTATTTTGGTCGTGTTGGGTTGTCCTTTCAGACCCTAGGATGGGTCCTAAGGCATAAAAATGAGGTTCCTTTAGCTAGTTTGGTCCCTTGTTCTTTGTAAGAGGTCTTAATGGATTAAGACCATGTATTAAGCCCTTTTTGGACGACCAAAGTCTTAAAGTTTGAGACTTTATGGTTCTAGAGTACTTTTGAGTCATGGATCTGAAGTTTGAGCTTAGGTTCTTAATTCATTAAGCATTTATGAGGATTTTAAGACTTGCGAGGGTACACCCCGCGTAAGTTATGTATGTCCAGCGTACTGAGTCAACGACCCCGATAGTGGTCAATGCGAGGCGAAGTATGTCCGTCGTACCAAAAGGGTACGCCCCGCGTATGCCTTCTATGAAGGTTTCGGACTTTAGGATTCAGGTATTGGGCCATCTTTTGGGCTTTGATGCTTGGACCCTAATGAACCATCTAGATAAGTGTATTTTGGGCTAATCAGAGGATTAGAACTTTACATGAGGTCCAATAAGAGGTTTGGGGCCAATTTGGAAAATTGGGCCAATCATGGGCCTTGAAGTAAGTTGGGGCTTTTGGATCAAAGATTTGGACTTGGGCCTTGGCCCAATTAGTGAAAGGGTAAGATGGAAAATTACCCTATGTTTGGGCACTTAGTCAAGAATGGTATCCCAATTGTTAATTGAGTGCTTGTTTATTGTGATAGTTCGGGGTTTTCTATGAGTCAGTAGTCAGGGATTTCAGTGCAGCTTGACATTTGAGAGGTGAGTTTTCCTCGTTGTACTTATGGGTCGAAGGCACCACGGCCGTCCCTTTGGATTGTTATCCTGATTATCATATGATTGAGTATTGTAGTGATCTGTTAGATCTAAATGTTGGTAGATAGGATGATGTTATACTTATTGATCTATATGATTTGTGCTTAACTGATTAATTGATTATATGTTTATGAGTTATAGGTCGACATGTGTGTGTGGTTGGGTTAAGGCGGTCCTGCTTTGTGCTGAAGGCCAATAGACCCAGGGCGGCCCGGATAGAATGAAGGCGTGCAAGGCGGACCAGTGAGGCCGAAGAGCCGAAGAACGGTCCAGACAGGCTGAAGGCCTGGTGAGGTGGTCCAAACATGGTGAAGGTTCTATATGCGTTTTGTTGCTGTGATATTTATGATTATGTATTGTGGTGGTATTTTGGGGGAAACTCACTAAGCTTTGGACTTACAGTTTGGATTATGTTTCAGGTATCTCAGAGGATCGTGGGAAGGCGAAGGCGTGATCATGCACCTCCTCATTTTTTTTATGATTTTGGGATTTCTCTAATGTGAAATTATTTTGAAAACAATTTGTAAACAACAATGGTTTTGGGTTTGTTTAAAAGTTTAAAATTTTCAAGAATTTTATGAATGTTACAAGTTGGTATCAGAGCCTTGGTTTGATTGAATTGGACGAACACTCGTGTGAATCCAGTCTTAAACTAAGGAAAAGATTTTCAAAATGATTTTCAAATGGTTTTCAAAATACTCAAGGAGGATGTGATATGTACGATCAACCGGAACCAGTAAGTAGACCCCAAAATACCATAATGTTATATAATATTGTGATATGTTAGAAAAACATGCTAGTCATAGGCTAGGGATCTTTAAGAATTCCATGATAGAATTGCATGATTATATGATGCCTGATAGCCTGGGGACTTCTTTTATGGAATTGACACAATTACTGTAGTTGCTTAGTGTATGCATCATGGTTATATATAACTAAGATCTTACAGCTTGATAATGTTTGATTTGGCCTTATTTCATGTTCTTGTTTGATGAAGGGCTTAGGGTAGGATCAGATATTCGAATGTCTATAGGGTCCAGTGTTATGTATGGCTAGCATACACGAGTGTTGCAGGGTTGGTGGAAGTTTCATGGATGAGTCATGTGGGATCAGCCGGCCAGTCGTGAGATGTTTAGCCTTCCTCTCGGGAGTGAGGATTGAGTGTTTGACTATGCTTATGAGTATTGTTAGGGCGTTGTGATTATCCTTGAGACAAATACGAGTAGGTGTGGAAGGTAGTATGGGTCCATACTACTGAAAGCACAACACCCGTTCACGTAGCAAGGAAGTCACAACCCCTAGGGCTTCGTTGGGAGTTGGCTCCCCGTTTTGATATGTGGATTATCTGATATCTTCCTAGTGTATTTTCAGTATGATGACTACGAGGTGAGTTGAGATCGGATCCGGGTCGGGATCAGGAGTTGGCAATCAGGGTGGGCCAACATTGTCAGAGGATCGCGTCAGGGACATTATCCACGAGGTGGTGGTTGCTATTGTCTGGGGTCAGATTCCAAAGATGTTCAGGTCTAGCAAGACTGCGATGATGGATTATTTGATGATCGCTACGCAACCATTGCTGAGACAGCTGCTGCTGCAGCCTCCTCAGGTGTGGCAGTTGGCGGTGTTGGGACAAGGTAGGTCTTAGGTGGCTATCTGATGTGGAGGGATGTTTCTTCACTTGTTCATGCCTTGCTGACTAGAAGGTCAGGTGCGCTCTGAACCTTCTGAGGTCTAGAGCAAAAGATTGGTGGAGACTTGTTATGGGATCGTATTCTGCTGAGCAGAGGGCTGCGATATCTTGGGATGAGTTCATGGAGATGTTTCGTATTCGCTATGTTCCACGGGTTGAGCGACAGAGGTTGGCTCAGGAGTTTTTGGACTCTAAGCAGGGATCGGATTCGATGACAGAGATCACCCGGATGTTTACTGTAAGGGCTATGTTTTGCCCTAAGTTTGCTTTAGAGCAGGCTCAGATGACCCGTTATCTGAGCATGCTCAAGACGGATATTAGGCAGTTTGTTTCTACTCAGCGGTGTGATTCTTTGCTGGAGTTGTAGGAGGCCGCAGGCAACGTGAGCTTGAGACAGAGCTTTAGTTGAGAGAACAGAGGCACGCCCCGACACATTCGCAGCCGGCGCCGAAGCGCTTCAAAGCCGATAATTCTAGGTCTGAAGTTCAGTGAGGCCGCACTTGTAGGAAGTGCGGAAAGGTTCATGTCGGAGCATGTTGATCTAGTAGTGTGTGCCACAAATGTGGAAAGGAGGGGCATTTTGCGAGGGACTGCCGCCAGTCAGCCCCAGTTTAGAGTATGATAATTTGTTACCATTGTGATCAGGTTGGCTACATGAAGGTCAACTGTCCATTGCTCTCCGCCAAGCCAGCGCATGCCCCCGTGCCAGCTACTTTGAGGATCACAGATGGGAGTCAGGGCAGGGCGGAGCCCCCGAGGGCTCGAGGTCGTTCTTTCCAGCTTACTGTTGAGGAGGCCAGGGCAGTACCGGATGTTGTTAATGGTATGTTTCTATACCTTATCTTATTGTTTATGATTATTTTATTCTCTTATATTTGTACCTTTGGTAGGTACCTTTCTAGTGAACTCATTGCCTGCTTTAGTCTTGTTTGAATCGGGTGCGAGTCGGTCCGTTGTTTCTCGTCTTTTAGTAGGTAGTTCGCTTTGCCTATAAAGGAGTTGGAGTGTACATTGTGAGTTTCTATTGCCAACGAACACATGATTTTTGCTTCTTCGGTTTATCAGGGTTGCGTTTTGGAGAACTTTGGGGTATCATTTCCGATCGTTTTGATTCCTATTCCCATGATGGATGTCTGCGTGATTATGGGTACGCATTGGATGAGCCGTTTTGGTTCCATGATCGACTGCGAGGGTCAACGGGTGGTAATACGAACCCCAAGTGGGGGAGAACTGGTTATTTATAGAGATGACACTAGGATGGGTTCAGGATTTTTTTTGGCAGCCAGGGCTCGACAGTTTATTCAGCACGGAAGTGCAGGTTATTTGGCTTATGTAGTGGATCCACGGGTCGGGGATCAGGTGTCGATTTCTGATGTTCCAGTTGTCAAGGAGTTCATTGATGTATTCCTGGATGAGTTACCCGGTGTGCCTCCAGAGAGGCAAGTTGAGTTTAGGAGCGACCTTGTGCAAGGTGCGGCCCCTATTGCCAAGGCGCCGTACCGATTGGCACCGCCTGAGATGCAAAAGTTGTCATCTCAGCTGCAAGAGTTGCTAGCAAGCAGTTCATCCGTTCGAGCAGTTATCTGTGGGGAGCACCGATTCTATTTGTCAAGAAGAAGGATGGTTCACACTGAATGTGCGTTGATTACCAGGAGTTGAACAAGTTAACGGTGTAGAACCGTTATCCCTTCCGTGGATTGATGATCTTTTTGATTAGTTGCAAGGAGCATCTTGGTTCTCCTAGATAGATCTGATGTCTGGGTAAAATCAGGTCAGGGTGAGGGAGGAGGACGTGGAGAAGACCGTGTTCTAGACTCGTTATGGGCATTACAAGTTCGTGGTGATGCCATTTGGGCTCACCAATGCGCTTGCAGTTTTTACGGAGTTAATGAATTGGGTATGCTAGCCGATGCTCAATTGTTCGGTTATCATTTTTATTGATGATATCCAGGTATATTCCAAGACCCAAGAGTAGCACGAGAAGCATCTTCATTGGTTTTTGAGGGTTTTGAGGTGAAAACGGATTTATGCTAAGTTCTCGAAATGTGAGTTCTGGTAGTGAGAGGTTCAGTTCATTGGACACCTCGTTAATCAGGATGGGATTTTGGTCGATCCGACCAAAATCGAAGCGATGATGCACTGGTAGGTTCTGAAATCTCCCTCGGATATCATGAGTTTCTTGGGGTTTGGCAGGGTACTACCATAGATTTATTTAGTCTTTCTCCAAGATTACAGTACCCCTCACTCGTATGATGAGGAGGGGGGATTTCTGATGGGGCCCTGATCAGCCGTCAGCGTTTGAGACCCTTCGGTAGAGACATTGTGAGGCCCCAGTTTTGACCCTCCTTGAGGGAGTCGAGGATTTTGTGGTTTTTTGTGATGCGTCCATCACCGGGTTGGGAACAGTTCTCATGCAGAGAGGAAGAGTGATAGCTTATGCTTCGCGGCAGCTGAAGCCGCATGAGTTGAGATATCCTACACACGATCTTGAGTTTGAGGCGATGGTTTTCGCCTTCAAGATTTGGAGGCATTATCTTTATGGGGTCCGTTGTACTATCTACACAGATCACAATCAGCCGAACCTGAACATGAGGTAGCGCAGGTGGCTGGACGTAGTCAAGGATTATGACTGCGAGATCCTTTACCATCTGGGTAAATCGAATGTGGTTGCGGATGCCTTGAGCCGCAAGTCGGCTGGACCCACGGTTGGGGTTTCATGTATGAGGATATCTGTGGATTCTCCACTCGTGGGGTTGATTAGAGAGGCCCATGTCGAGGGTGCGCGGGAAGAAAATTGGAAGGTTGAGAGGATCATGGGCGAGATCACCAAGTTTTTTCCGGACAGTCGTGGTTTATTGACCCGTTGTGGCCGGGTATAGGTACCTGTAACATCCCGTTTATTAAATAAATAAATAGATAAAATTTATGAATGAATAGTAGCCCTAAAATCCATAATATTAGAAGGGTATTGGGTTAGAGGAGTTAATTATCATAGTTTTTGGATGTTGGAAGTTAAAAGTGTAAGTTCTGGATTGGTTTTGTAAATATTTATGAAGGGAGGGTGATGTTGGATTAATGTCTAAGTCCATAACTATAATTGGTAAGACTTGACCCGACCCGGCATGGTCCATTTGGGTTGCATACCATCATGCACTTGGATAGACTATAATGAGAGAAATAAGACACTTATGGTTATTAATATATTATAAGTTCTAGTATATTAATAATAAGAATAATAAGATTATTTAATTAGTATTGATCAAGAATTAATCTAGGATTAATTAAGTGATCAAAAGAAGACTATTTAAATATATGGGTTGATTGTGTAAATCATCCATACTTGTATAGTGGGCTAATGCTCCATGGATAATCAAGTTGGGCTAAAACTCATAGGATGGTCCATGGATTCTCCATGGTGTATTTGTACCCATGGATCATGGAAATGAAAGGCCATGTCAATTAGGGTTTACATGGTGTAACCCTAACTATATAAGCATCTTATTCTTGACCAAAATCGGCCACTAGGGTGTGAAGTAAAAGGGCTAGCCGATTTCATGAGTTGTAGAATTCTCTCAAGTTATTCTAAGTGTTTTGGTGATTGTGATTCCATTTGAGGCTTCCACACTATTGGGGCTAGGCACTCAAGCTTCATGAAGACTTTCTACATCAAAGAGGTATGTATTCTATCTTGTTACACTCATTGTTTTGTATGCTAGATTAGGATTATACCTTGGATGTTCTTATTTGCATGTATAATAGAGAAAACATAGATCCAAGCTATTTAGGGTTTCATGTACACTTAGGAGTGTTAGAATGCTCAAAACCCGACAGTGGTATCAGAGTCTAGGCTTGTTTTCTTGTTATACCTGCAATAGAAGCTGAAAAAACGAATTTGTTGCTGTCTGATCATCAGACTCGGCGAGTCCATCAGAGGACTCGGCGAGTCCATGACTAAAATGTGGTCAATTCGATCCAACTTGCCGAGTTGGTTCATGCACTCGACGAGTTGAACCCCAGACAGCATATTTTCGAGTTTTTTGGCTAGAAATGGACTAGGAACATTACCCTAAGTTGTTTTTGAACTTATAACTTGTTTTTTGATGTGGTAATGTTCATGCTAATCCATTTTCAAAGATAATTGTCAATAGATTCATGTTTTGTATTAGTTTAAGGTTTAGACTAATTACATGAAAAAGTTTGATTTGAATTATCTTGTACTTATGAGTTGCTTAGATTAACAGAAAAGTTAATTGAAATAGTTGTTTTCAATCCATTTTAATCTAAGAGTTGAGTATAAAATGTGTTTGTGTAACTTGTCCTCAAGTTACATGAAGAGTCACATTAAAGACTCATAAAATTCATAAAAGTTGGCAATGGTTACAAAATGAAGAGTCTTGTGTCATTGAATAATTTTTTTTATGACTCCATAACTTGTCCTCAAGTTATGGAAGTTTAAGAGTCACTTCATTAAAGAAAATATGTAACCATAATTAAATCCATAAGTTATAAAATAAAGAAAAGTTAGTTCTTTTATTAGTTTAAAGTCTTCCATAACTTGTCCTCAAGTTATGGAACTTGAAGAGTTTTTGGATTAAAACTACTTTAAACACATAAGTTATGGAATTAATTAGTTTTGAATAGTTTCAAAACTTGCCCTCAAGTTTTGGAATTTGAAAAGTTTTCTCTTATGAATACTTTAATTCCAAGTTAGCCCTTAGAATTTTAAAAGTTAAAATTTAACCCTTATACTTTATAATATTATAAGTTAATAATATATATATGTATAAGAGTAAAGTCAGTCTTACCGCTAGTACGCCTCATTCACGAAGCCGATCTATAAGGTGGGTATAAGGTTGTTGCCTATAAAATGGCGACTTAATGGGTGTCCACTCTCACCCACCGCTTGCTTGACCGGTGGAGGGTCGTTAGCCGAACGGGTTTGACAGGACTATAATTCTCTCTTCATTAAAAGTATTAATGATAAATACTAAGTAACTAAACTCTTAATAATACCCAATCTTAGTTACTTAGGAAAATGTGAAAAAGGTGCTAATCCATGAAATTACACTTTGCACTTTGTTTAAGTCGTTAGTGGAGCGTGTGTGGTTAACCGGCACACTAACCTGGACTTAACAAGGTAGGTAAAGGGTGACTTAATATTTATCATAGTATCGATGGAGCGTGTGTGGTTTACCGGCACATCGATTGAGGGGTAAACACTTAAGGGTACCAAGTAATTTGCATGGTTACTTCACACCTTGTTTTGTGATCCTCGGCATCCCAGTCACAAAACCTGAAGGGTACACTCGAGATTGAAACATGCCTTTGAACAGTTCAATGAATCTCAAAGATCTAGGAGTTTCAAAACCAATTAAAACCTAATAATACATTTCGTTTATCTTGGTGGAAATTGGTGAATCGTCATTCACCTACCTTCAAATATTTTATAGCTTGGATTAAGGCATACCTCTTCTAAGTTATAAAATAGTTTGTTGGATCCTAACCTTAATATTTCATATTGGGTGTCATATTAAGGACTTCAAATCAACTATCTTGAATATCTCCCAAAAGATGTCTGGTTTAGACACCTATGATCTTCCCAAATCTCTTGAAACAAGGTTTCCTAATGAAGATGATGTCCCATGGATATCATACTTCTTTCTCCTCCTCCAACTAATCTCCCTAACCCACAAGTTCTTGAAAAAGTTTAAGGTCACTCAAGCCCTATTGGCAAGGCAAGGTCTAGGTGTGATCACATCTTGGAGATATAGTCACATATTGACAAGCCGGGAGAGTTGGGTGTCAAAGTCTTGAGAAAGTTGGTGGTTCAATCACTTTCTAAGTCACATAGTGAGTTCCTTTGGGACACCTATGAAACAGACTATGACAAGACCCTTAATGATCTTAACTATTTGTTAAGATCAACTTCCTTAAAACTTGATGGACATTGATAATAGTGACACAGGAAATCCCGGAAAGCATTCTCTTCCCAATGGAAAGGGATCGGCCATAGTCAACTCGGTTGACCAAATGGTAAAGAGAAAAGCTAAGTCTATGATAGTCCCGTGTACCATTATCAAAGGGTCCATATGTTAATATTGCCAAAGAAAGGGGCATTGGTTGCGAAGCTGCCAAATTTACCTAAGGATGTTAAAGTCAATAAGTTTGACTCTACTTTAGGTAAAGTCCACTATCTAACTCTGTTAAGTTTCTATTATGAGATTCTTGATATATGATGTGACTAGGTCACATGGTGGTGTTTTAAGAATCAAAGAAAAGTGAAGAAACTTAAAGAAAGAATATGTTGAATCTGATCGCATAGATGGATTTCTATCGTGTAGCTTGAAGATCGGATTCTTGAGCTACTTCTTAGGAGTTATGAGATATTGCTTAGGAACGGATAACAACAAGTTTTCATATGGATTGTAAGGATAAGAGTTTCCGCAAAGTTTTAAAATAAAAGAAAATTTTTTGATTTTATTTATTTTAAAATATCCTTACAATGGCATTTGAGGAAAAATTGTTGTTTATAAGATTCCATTAATAGCAAGAGTGGAAGTATGAAATTGATTCTTTCATTTGTGGTAATGTCTAAATTTACCAAATAAGGAAAGATTCTCATCACCCAAGTTTCAATTGGACCGGAACTTGGAATCATGCAACCTATATAGCATGATGAATGAGAACTTTCAAGTATTGGAAAAATTAAGACTAATTACTCGGTCACATGGATGTGTGAGTCAAGTAATGGACTAAGGGATCGAGTACATAGTCTTGTGCACTGATTAAGTCCACCACAAAAGATTGATAAGACTATTCGTCATAGTTTACTAAAGCTCAGTAAATATGATTATACTTACAAGCTTAAGTGTAACTCTAAGACATTGGAAAAGGTTCCAATGTAAGGCAGAGCGAATAAGAAGAATCAAATTAGGCAGAAGGATAAAAGTTTCTCAAATCTGAAAAGATGGGAGAGTATTTTAGTATCAGCTTTGTGATCATCTTAATGATTAAGAAACCATATCAAAATTAGTTCTCTAAGGGAAATCTTAGTGCATTCTTATGACTAAGAAGAGGGATCTTGAATTGTTGAAATGGTTAAATCAAGAAGATGAGTCATACTTCGTTCCAATACAAGTCTTAGAGTCATACTCCAAGATTGTAATTTGAGTGACATGTCTTAAAGAAGGTTGAAAACACTTGTCAAATGTAAGAGTAAAAGTTTTCTACTCTTGTACATTTGAAATTGGTAAGTTGTGATGTTTTGGATAAAACAAAGACCAACTAAGGCCAATTGTGTGAAGTGTTTGTCTTGGTTAGAATCCACACTATCTCTTGGATGTTTGACAAGGGAGTCTTATAGGTCAAGAGGACAGTGGGAGTCTTAAAGGTCTTGAAAGTCTCAAGAACTAATCAAGAAGAGAACCTGAAGTTCTTCACTAGCACACGACTTGAGGTTTATAACCTATCGTGTTGACATATTTTGTGCCCATTCAAGTTAAAGTTGCCTTTGCATATGAGTTCTTAGAGTTCTCAATTTGTTGCACAATAACTTGGAAGCAATGGCAGGCCCTTGAGCTGCTAGGTGGCAAGAGATTAGATTGAGTTCAATCCATATGAGTTTGGATTTGTCATTATCCTTGTCTTGTGACTATGGTTTTGACAATTCACATGGATAAGGACACATACACCAGCAAATCTAAGTGTCATAAGGTTTCTCTCCGATTCATGAAAATGATGGTGAGGAAACACTTTCACTAAGTAGATTTTAGCTAGATAGCAATTGTGATATTTGCATTCTCAAAGTCGTTAGTGGAGCGTGAGTGGTTTACTGGCACACTAACCTGGACTTGTGAGAAGTGGCAAAAGGGTCTAACCATTATGATTACGGCATCCCTCTTCATAATTGTTTAGACACACAAGTGTTCTATCTAAGGGAAGGTGTATGATTTTGATAAAGTTTTATCAAAACAATCTAGTATCAGAAATCTGAACTTTGGTAAGAAAGTTAGCTGATTTCTGAGTACATGTCAAAGCTAGTGGGAGCATAAGTGTTATGCTAATAATCATCATGTTAGTGGGATCATGATAATTATGATAAGTATTGCAAGCTAGCAATGTTAATTATAGAAAACAAAAGTTTCAATTGGGAAAAAGTTGTTTTGCTATAATTAAGGGAGAGGAAATTATACTTCATCTCAAATCTATAAGCTTAGATCGTGAGCTTTTAATCATTTAGTCAAGGATATATATATGAATTTCATGTTGGAATGGATCAACATAAGGAAATTCTGTATATGGGTCCATTATTTGCGTTCTAAAATTCTATTATGATTACGACATCCCTTTTCATAATCTGAATTATGAGAACTTGGAAAATAGATATGGAAATGTTATAGCAGAAGACTGGTTTAGTCTTTATGTGAGACATCATGAATCGATTCCCATATGCTTCGGATATAGGATCGATTACATGTGCTATATTCATCCTTTCTAAAATTTTTCCAAATGCCTAGGGCATTAAGAAGGGAAAAGGTTTAGAACTGGATATGACTAAAAGGATTAAACAATTGTCGAGGACAAACTAAGGTTTACCAAAGATTGGTTGCTCAAGGATAGTTGGAAGTATAGTGATAATTCTGGAAGGACCATATTGACATAGTCTGTAAGGAGGCAACTCTTGTTCAGAAGGTGAGAACGGATTTATGCTAAGTTCTCGAAATGTGAGTTCCGGTAGCGAGAGGTTCAGTTCGTTGGACACCTCGTTAATCAGGATGGGATTTTGGTCGATCCGACCAAAATCGAAGTGATGATGCACTGGCAGGTTCTGAAATCTCCCTCGGATATCATGAGTTTCTTGGGGTTTGGCAGGGTACTACCATAGATTTATTTAGGCTTTCTCCAAGATTACAGTACCCCTCACTCGTCTGATGAGGAGGGGGGATTTCTGATGGGGCCCTGATCAGCCGTCAGCGTTTGAGACCCTTCGGCAGAGACATTGTGAGGCCCCAGTTTTGACCCTCCTTGAGGGAGTCGAGGATTTTGTGGTTTTTTGTGATGCGTCCATCACCGGGTTGGGAACAGTTCTCATGCAGAGAGGAAGAGTGATAGCTTATGCTTCGCGGCAGCTGAAGCCGCATGAGTTGAGATATCCTACACATGATCTTGAGTTTGAGGCGGTGGTTTTCGCCTTCAATATTTGGAGGCATTATCTTTATGGGGTCCGTTGTACTATCTACATAGATCACAATCAGCTGAACCTGAACATGAGGTAGCGCAGGTGGCTGGACGTAGTCAAGGATTATGACTGCGAGATCCTTTACCATCTGGGTAAATCGAATGTGGTTACGGATGCCTTGAGCCGCAAGTCGGCTGGACCCACGGTTGGGGTTTCATGTATGAGGATATCTGTGGATTCTCCACTCGTGGGGTTGATTAGAGAGGCCCATGTCGAGGGTGCGCGGGAAGAAAATTAGAAGGTTGAGAGGATCATGGGCGAGATCACCAAGTTTTTTCTGGACAGTCGTGGTTTATTGACCCGTTGTGGCCGGGTATAGGTACCTGTAACATCCCGTTTATTAAATAAATAAATAGATAAAATTTATGAATGAATAGTAGCCCTAAAATCCATAATATTAGAAGGGTATTGGGTTAGAGGAGTTAATTATCATAGTTTTTGGATGTTGGAAGTTAAAAGTGTAAGTTCTGGATTGGTTTTGTAAATATTTATGAATGGGAGGGTGATGTTGGATTAATGTCTAAGTCCATAACTATAATTGGTAAGACTTGACCCGACCCGGCATGGTCCATTTGGGTTGCATACCATCATGCACTTGGATAGACTATAATGAGAGAAATAAGACACTTATGGTTATTAATATATTATAAGTTCTAGTATATTAATAATAAGAATAATAAGATTATTTAATTAGTATTGATCAAGAATTAATCTAGGATTAATTAAGTGATCAAAAGAAGACTAATTAAATATATGGGTGGATTGTGTAAATCATCCATACTTGTATAGTGGGCTAATGCTCCATGGATAATCAAGTTGGGCTAAAACCCATAGGATGGTCCATGGATGCTCCATGGTGTATTTGTACCCATGGATCATGGAAATGAAAGGCCATGTCAATTAGGGTTTACATGGTGTAACCCTAACTATATAAGCATCTTATTCTTGACCAAAATCGGCCACTAGGGTGTGAAGTAAAAGGGCTAGCCGATTTCATGAGTTGTAGAATTCTCTCAAGTTATTCTAAGTGTTTTGGTGATTGTGATTCCATTTGAGGCTTCCACACTATTGGGGCTAGGCACTCAAGCTTCATGAAGACTTTCTACATCAAAGAGGTATGTATTCTATCTTGTTACACTCATTGTTTTGTATGCTAGATTAGGATTATACCTTGGATGTTCTTATTTGCATGTATAATAGAGAACACATAGATCCAAGCTATTTAGGGTTGCATGTACACTTAGGAGTGTTAGAATGCTCAAAACCCAACAGGTGAAACATCCCAAAAATACAGTCCAAAATTTTCACTTTAATCTTTAATAAAACCATAAATGTCATTCATCATATAAAAGTCAAAAATCGTGTATCTCGAAAAAATCATAACATCTGCCAATATATCAAAAACATATGTTAAAACATCAGAGTGAATCCTCCCAGGTTAAAAGTTGTTGTGTGTCGATGCAATCATGCCGAGCTCTTCCCCTTACTAATGGAAGTACTTGAAACTAAAACTAAAAACTGTAAGAACGAAGCTTACTGAGTCTCCCCAAAATACCACATACCATACACATAATCACATAATCGTATATAACATACATTGGGCCCCGCCCTGCTACATCGGGCACTACCGGGCATCGGCCTTGTCTGGCATCGGGCCCCGCCCGACATCAAACCGCATCCAGCATCAGGCTCTGCCCGACATCGAACAACACTCGACATACATATGAGCATAACTACTAATACACATAACATGGGCATAACTACCTAATCATAGACATATAAACATTCATTGGGCCCCGCCCGACATCGAACCGAAATCCGGAAGCATACAAGCATTCCTCGGGACCACCCCTGCATCGGACCGTTGTCCGGAAACTTACAAATACAAACACATGCAAGAATCACAAAGACATCAAGCATACTAACATTCTTCGGTTACCGCCCCGACATCAGATCGAAATCTGGAAACATATAAACCTACATCGGGCCCCGCCCGACATTGGACTTTAATCCGGAACATACTAACATACATAAACGGGCGGGCCTTGGTGCCTTCGACCCATTCCTATTGGAGGAAAACTCACCTCAAATGTCGAGTGAACTAGCTGAACGTCTCTGCTCCCACAACCGGCTCTACTCACGCCCTATACAAAAAAACCCCTTAGATACGATTCCTTACTTCAAGATCCCTTCACGGGTCAACCTTGGTCAAAGTCAATGTCCAAGACAAAGTCAATGCTCAGTCAAAGTCAAAGTCAAAGTCAACTATCCGAGTTGACTCAACTCGTCGAGTTATCTCCCTGACTCGCCGAGTTCTCTTGCTACTCATAGTCATGATAACACGAGCCAACTCGTCAAGTCCCTTTACAGAATCATCAAGTTCTACCTTGTACATAATCGGGACAAATCAACTCAACTCATCGAGTCCCTCTCTGGACTGGCCGATTCCCTCTCTGGACTCGTCGAGTTCCTTAGTCTGTTTGGGCCATCTTAGCATATTAAGCCTCTACTCTCCAGATCCAAACTCCATACTTCTTCTACATACTGAAAGTGCCCTTTTAAGGGTAAAGTTTCCAACTTTACCCGTTAATAGTCCATCCTAATGGGTTTAGCTCAAACCATAGTTCTCTAGGACATAGATCTTGCTCCAAAAGCCATAATACTCCAACCCAAAACATGAAAACTAAGATCTAGGTCCCAAACACCAAATGAACATGTAAAGTCTCAGAATTTCCTTCCATGCATGGCTTTTTGGGGCTTAAAAGGCCAAAATAACACCTTAAAGTTTGCATGGGGATTCCATGGTCATAAAGTTTGCACCTTTATGCCATGAAACCCCTTTTAGACCCCATATCTAAAAGGTAAATCACTTGGGACATCCATTTCCCAAGGACTAAGCTTCTTGGACCAAAAACCCCATAAAGTGAAAAGAAGGAGATCTATCAAGCTACTAAGCAAGTTTGAGACTTGTTTACCAGAAAATGAAGAGAATGAGATGTTGTTTCTAGATCTACTAGCTTTCTTATGAATCCCCAAGTTCCTCCTTCTTCAACAAGCTTCAAAAACGCACAATATTCACTCAAAAACAACTCACAAGCTCATACAAGGCACTAGGGTTTCGTGGATTAGGGTTTGGGACTTGGAGGCTGGAAATGAGGCCAGCAAGTGGGGTTTAGGATGCTTAAATAGGGTGCAAAACCATGAAATTAGGGTTTCATCCTGACAACCCTACTCGTCGAGTCGAGGCTTCTCAACTCGTCGAGTAGGCGACTTTAAATCCCGCGTCCATTCTAGTTTCTACTCGATGATTCTGGGGTTTCCAACTCATCGAGTAGCTCTTCTAAAGTGAATAAATTCTAATTGAATGTGTACCAGGAACCAGGCGTTACACAGGGGCTGCTTGGTAAATTATTGGGACTTAATTTGAAGAGATTTTGGGGGATAAGGGGCTGAATGGTAATATATAGACTTCGTTTGAAAATAATTTATAGAGGAGGGGCTGTTTGGTAAAATATTGGGCTTGTTATGAAAGGATTTTTAAAGGCTGGGGCTAAAAGGGTAAATTACGAGCTTAAGTTGAAAGAAAGAGGAGAAGGAGGGACCATTTGCGTCATTGTGGAAGGAAGTTTCATGTGGTCGAGGTATATAACCCGTCGCCCGGTAACCCTAACCCTAAGCAATTCTCATTACATCCGCCACCTTATAACCCCTAACCACCGGCCGCCACCCTCCTTCCTATGACTTCCGGCACAACCACTTTACTTGCTGAATCGGAGCACCCGTCGTCAACCACCAAGAAGCCACCGGTTCTGTTCTGCTGCCGATGAAGACGATGAGCCACCACCCATGACCTCTCCTACCGGTCGCCGCCACCTCCTAGCCACCTGGTGTCGCCAATCGAAGCCAACCGTCAGTGCAACCATTGACAACGATGAAGGGCCACACGTGACGTCGAATCAATGGTTTGACGGACGTATAGCGCTGATGCCGTCGTCGCGGATCAACTTTTCTTCCTTTTCCGGTGACGAAGAGGACCACCAGCGGGTGCATTCCTCTATTGTTGTTGTTGTCGTTCGAGGTCGCCATTGTCGTGGTGAAATTCTGCTGCCATTAGCCGTTGCTGTTGCCGCCATCTCAAGTCGCTGCCATCGCCATATGCCACCAGGTGGATGGCTGGGTTCGTCAATCGAGAAATGTGTGTGTGGTCGTTTGTTGGCCAAAACTGAGAAGATAACCACCATGACCGCCAGCCATGGTGGTTGCCGCCTTCTGTCGCCACCAGCCACCATGAGAGGTGGTTGTGTGTGTGAAATGGTGTTATGTGCGTGTCTATTTCAGTTGAAGTGGTGTTTTGGTGTTGCTTGTCCGAATTTCACAAGAAAAGCCACCACCACCAACGTGAGGTGGTGGCTTCCACCTCTAACCACTGACTGCCGCCATAAGGGTGGTTGAGTGTGTGTGCATGTGTTGCTTTATGTGTGTGTGTTCATTTAGATATTGTTGTACAAATGTAACTAGTGGCCGGAATAATCAAGGAAATTCATAACCACTACCATGAGGTGGTGGTCGCCGCCGCGAGTCGCCATTGCCCACCACTACCCGTGGTGGTAGCAGGTGGTACCAGACTTAATTAACAATTAATTAATCTAAAAGCTTAACAAAATGGACTATTGGGGCGTGATGGGGTTGGAAACCCTAATTATGCTTTAGAAAACCCTAGTTTTAGATATGTTAATTTGGAATTGTCGGGACCCACATGTTTGGACCACTGGATTGGAATTTTGAATTAAGCTCGATCACGTTGTATGTTTGGCCTAGTGGATTGATGGACTTAATGGATTAAGTCCTTAATGGGTTAAGTAGGAACACTTAACCTTAATCGTCATTTTATGTGAAAACCCTAATTTTCTTTGGGCCTTGAGTTGGGCCTTTCAATTGGGTTTTGGTGATTGGGATATTGATGGTCCATCCAAGAACAAGTATATGAACTAGAATATTTGAATGGGCTTCAGGGTAAGGCCCATGTGAAAGGTTGGGCCCAATTTGGAAAATTAGGCCATAAATGAGCCATACCTGGGCCTTGATGATTATGAGATATTGGTCCATCGGAATGCCAAATGTTGAACTAGAATAAATGGTTGGGCCTTTAGGAAAACCATGTAGAGGTTTGGGCCAAATTTGGAAAATTGGGCCTTGTGTTGGACTTTGGTTCATTGTTTGACTTTTGGGCCTTTGGATTAGGCCTTGGGCTTGACTCAAGCTAAGTTGGGGGTAAAGTAGCCTTTTACCCAAGCATGGACTTATGGTTATGTGTTGGAACCCAATTATTAATTGGGTGTTATTGATGTTGACAGATCGGGAATCTGTCATCCAACAGCTAGAGTTTGTCCGCGAGACTTCAGCAGTATGACGTGAGTCTCCTCACTGTTTGTATGGGTCGAACACACCAATGTCGCCCCATTTGGTTTGTGTATTGTAGGAAGACCTGGGGGTTAGCCCTAGTCATTATGTATGAAAGATGAGGAGGCGACTCTTGGCACACCATATGCTATTATGTATGGTAGGAATACCCGGGGGTTAGCCCTAGACATTATGTATGAAAGACCAGGATGTGGCTCCTGGAACATTGTATGCTAATTGGCTAAGTAGAGTAGTATGTATGCTAGTTGTCTTTGTGATGCTTTCATGGAAGACTAAGAGGTGGCTCTTGGCACTTGTCTGTGAGACCGAGGGGGTGGCCCCCGGCTTGGCAAGAAAGACCATGTGGCGGCCCGTGGCATAATGGCAAGACTATGTTCGACACATAGCATCTTTATTGATTATGATATATGTATGGTTAATGGTTATGTATGGCAATATGTGATTTATGTGCTTATGTGCTAGACCCTATCCAGTTGAAAGAGACCGAAGGGGTAGGCCAGGACTCAGATATACTAGGTAGTATATTGATATGTATGGTATGTGGTACTTGGGGAACTCATTAAGCTTCATGCTTACGGTTTTCAGTTTTAGGTTTCAGGTACTTCTTCTTCAAAAGGAAAGGAGCCGGCATGATCGCAGCGCATCACACTATGTTTTCCGCACATGAGATCTTTGGGATTATACTTTGATATTGTTTCATTATGACATGTTTTGATTATTGACATACTGGTTTTGATATGGGATGACACTATGGATGTCTTTATACTATTGGTTTTATAATAACTTAATTAAAAATGAAATTTTTTGATCTTGAATTTTAGGATGTTACAGTACCTATGTCTGGTGGGGTCAGACGGAGTGTGTTGGGGAGGCTCATAAATCTCGTTTTTCTATTCATCCGGGGGCCACCAAGATGTATCGGAATATGCGTTTGAGTTATTGGTGGTCGTGTATGAAGAGAGATATCGCTTGGTACGTTGAGAGGTGCTTGACTTGCAGGATGGTTAAGGCCGAGCATCA
Organism: Lactuca serriola; assembly: GCF_051521515.1. NCBI lineage: Eukaryota > Viridiplantae > Streptophyta > Magnoliopsida > Asterales > Asteraceae > Lactuca > Lactuca serriola. Next base: position 37,579,002 of record NC_136416.1, read on the forward strand.
GAGGCCCCATGTCAAGCTACAGCCTCTGGAGGTTCCCATGTGGAAATGGGATCATATTTTAATGGATTTCATAACCAAGTTTCCAAAGACGGCAAAGGGTTTTGATGCTATTTGGGTCATCGTGGATCGATTCACTAAGAGTGCCCACTTCCTGGCAATTTGGGAGAGCTCGTCGGCCGAGAGATTGGCCGATGTGTATATTCGCGAGATCGTTGCTCGCCATTGGGTTCCAGTTTCCAATGTTTTCAGACTGTGATGTTCGGTTCACCTACCGTTTTTGGAAGAGGTTCCATGAGGAACTGGGCACGAGGCTGCATTTCAGCACAACTTATCATCCGCAGACCGACGGCCAGGGTGAGCAGACCATTCAGAATCGAGGATATGTTGTCTGCATGTGTTATTGATTTTAGTGGGAGCTGGGACTCCTACCTACCTCTTGCAGAGTTCTCCTACAACAATTTCCACTCTAGCATTGGTGCTCCACCTTTTGAGCTTTTGTATGGGCGGAGATGTCGCACCCCAGTCTGTTGGGGCAAGGTTGGTCACAGGGCCATGGGTCAGACCGAGGTGGTTTTTCAGACTACAGAGATGATTCAACAGATTAGGCAGAGGTTGCAGACTGCTCAGAGTCGGCAGAAAAGTTATGCCGACCGACACTAATCTGAGTTAGAGTTTCAGGTCGGTGACATGGTGTTGCTAAAAGTCTCACCTTGGAAAGGTGTGATTCACTTCCGGAAGAGGGGGAAATTGGGTCCCCGATATATTGGACCATTCTGGAGTATTGCAAGGGTTGGCAAGGTTGCCTACATATTAGACCTTCTCGAGGAGCTCAATCAGATCCATAGCACTTTCCATGTTTCGCAGCTGCGAAAGTGCATATTGGATGAGGACGCGATTGTGTCACTAGATGACATTCAGGTTGATGAGCGCATGAACTATGTTTAGAGGCATGTGGCTATTTTGGAGAGAAAAGTGAAGGTCTTGAGGAGTAAGGAAGTACCTCTGATGAAGGTAGAATGACAGTATCGGAGAGGCTCCAAGTGGGCTGAGAGCCAGAGGCTGAGATGTGGGAGCATTACCCGAATCTATTTGTTGCAACAGACTTTGAGGAAAAAGTCTAAATCAAGTGGGGGAGAGTTGTAACATCCTGGGTTTTAGGTATCTTCAAATCCTTCCATTGGTATTGTAATATGTCATTTTTGGTCCTTGATGTTGGTTGGATTTAGCCCTAAGAATCCCTAGTTGCAAATTGGTAATTCTTAGGAGCTTGAGTTATAAGTTGGGCGTACATGTGGGTACGCTGGGCGTACACATATGTATGCAGGGCATGCACGTGTTCAAGTAAACCCTAATTTTTAGTGTTTCTGGGGTATTTAAGCACAATTATGGGTCATTTTGGCTCACTCTTTCAGCCTCCAAGTCCCTTAGCCGTTTTGAGAGAACCCTAACCTGCATAGTGAGCATCTTGAGCTTATAGTGTGATTTTTGTGTGCCAAAAGGAGAAGTTAGTGCATCAAAGAAGTCAAGGAAGGAAACAATCTTTTATATATGGGATTATCATCTTCTTGGGAAGCTTCAAAAGGTATACAACTTCTACCTTTATGCTTGGATTGTTTATATCTTGCTTTGGTTGCTTTCTGGTATCCTTCTTGTCCCAAGAGTCTCAATATTATGCATGCTTTATTTTGGTCGTGTTGGGTTGTCCTTTCAGACCCTAGGATGGGTCCTAAGGCATAAAAATGATGCCCCTTGAGCTAGTTTGGTTCCTTGTTCTTTGTAGGAGGTCTTAATGGATTAAGTCCTTTTTGGATGACCAAAGTCTTAAAGTTTGAGACTTTATGGTTCTAGAGTACTTTTGAGTCATGGATCTAAAGTTTGAGCTTAGGTGCTTAATTCATTAAGCACTTATGAGGATTTTAAGACTTACGAGGGTATGCCTCGCTTAAGTTATGTACGCTTGACGTACTGAGTCAACCACCCCGATGGTGGTCAATGCGATGCGAAGTACACCCAACGTACCGAAGGGGTAAGTGTGTTTTGGGCCATCTTTTGGGCTTTGATACTTGGGCCCTAATGGACCATATGGATAAGTGTGTTTTGGGCTAATTAGAGGATTGGACCTTCGAATGAGGCCCAATAAAAGGTTTGGGCCAAATTTGGAAAATTGGGCCAATCATGGGCCTTGAAGTAAGTTAGGCCTTTTGGATCAAAGATTTGGACTTGGGCCTTGGCGTAATTAGGGAAAGGGTAAAATGGACAATTACCCTATGTTTGGGCCCTTAGTCAAGAATGGTATCCCAATTGTTAATTGGGTGTTTGTTTATTGTGATGGTTCGGGATTTTCCGTGAGTCGGCAATCAAGGATTTCAGTGCGGCTTAACATTTGAGAGGTGAGTTTTCCTTGTTGAACTTATGGGTTGAAGGTACCAAGGTCGGCCCTTTAGATTGTTATCCTGATTATTGTATGATTGAGTATTGTAGTGATCTGTTAGATCTAAATCCTGGTAGATAGGATGATGCCATGTTTATTGATCTGTATGATATGTGCTTGACTGATTAATCGATTATATGTTTATGAGTTATATGTTGACATGTGTGTGTGGTTGGGTTGAGGCGGTCCTGCTTTGTGTTGAAGGCCAACAGACCCAGGGCGGCCCGGATAGACTGAAGGCCTGCAAGGCGGACTAGTCAGGCCGAAGGCCCGCAGAACGGTCGAGACAGGCTGATGGCCCAGTGAGGCGGTCCAGACATGGTGAAGGTTCTGTATGTGTGTTGTTGTTGTGATATTTATGATTATGTATTGTGGTGGTATTTTTGGGGAAACTCACTAAGCTTTGAGCTTACAGTTTGGATTATGTTTCCGGTACCTCATAGGATCGCGGGAAGGAGAAGGCGTGATCATGCACCTCCTCATGTTTTTGTTTTACAATTTTGGTATTTATCTTATGTGAACTTATTTTGAAAACAATTTGTAAACAATGATGGTTTTGGATTTGTTTAAAAGTTTAAAATTTTCAAGCATTTTATGAATGTTACACTTTGTGAGCTAGGTGAGTCTCTTCACTGTACTTGCAGGTCAAAGGCACCAATTCTGGCCCATTAGATTATTTTTGTAGGATGCTAGCTACATTTGTGACTCTTGCCTGTGTTTGTATGTATGCTGGGCGGGGCCCATTATGAAAACCAGGCAGGGCTAATGTTGGGTGCGGCCCAATATATGTATGGTATGTGGTATTTTGGGGGAACTCACTAAGCTTTGTGCTTACTGTTTTATGTTTATGATTTCAGGTACTTCCGGTTCCAAAGGGAAGGGCCCGACTTGACTGTACCGCATCCCCCTAGAGTTTTTCCGCATTGGTTATTAGTGATTTTTACTCTGATGTGTTAATGATATATTCACTTGGATTGGTTTTGGAACAGCTCATCTCTGTGTTTTATTGTTTTTAAAATGAAAATTTACTATGAAATTTTGGGACCTTACATACTCACTTCACAAAGAGATGAACTTCTTCAACTGTATTTCTGATATAATGGTATTTTATGTCGTTATGCTTAGATCTGCCATGATCCTTTGGTTCTTTTCTCAAAGCAACCCCTTCGTTATCACAGAAAAGTTCCAATGGCTTTTGAATGGTCGGGACTACTCTGATATTGTCGGTGAAGTTCTTCAACCATGTCGCCTCCTTTGATGCCTCACTTGCTGCGATGTAATCTAATTCACAAGTAGAATCTTTACCTTTCGACATTGGGACAGTAGCAGATGAACTCTCTTGGAAGCTGGGTTGTTCGAGCGTGGAGGATCTTTCAGCCTCAGGAAAAGCAAGAAAGCTTTCAACCTTCTCCTCAGTATCTTCAACAGCTGGAGCAACATCCTAACTTGAAAGTTGCATCAAAACAAACAAAATAAGGAAGCATGAATTTCAGGATCCTTAGTATAATAAAATTAAACCCTACTCTTTTTAACCTAGGTTTTTGGTAGGAGATCTCCGTGGGGAATAAAATCACACCTCACAAAGAAATACTTTTCTTTCAAAGCACCACCATTTTGTTTCGATTTCAAAATGAGATGTGATTTTTTTAATCTTAACTAGTAAACGAGAGGATCCAAATGTTTAAAGATCATAGATATGGGATAACTCGGACAAACCAATGTCATGATCCATGGAATGATTTAGTCGATCAATCCAAAAGAGAATCCTCCAGATCACTGGCATAACTTGGATGTAGGAAATTTAGGTGACCTCAAAATTTTTGGAAACGACACTAGAAAAATGGCAAGTCAGACCTAGAGAAAATGAATAATCAGGAAAGCAAACCCAAGTTGGGGAGACAAAATATGGCAGAACCTGAGCACCAAAAGACTTAAAGATGGTATTGGCGGGAAAATCCCCATTTGCTTTCAAGGATTTGATGTCTTCATTGTCAAAAGAGCAAGTCTCTTTGTAAGACAGTATATTTTGGTCAATGAAGTCCTCAACGGAGGGGGAAATAATGCTAGCATGAGAGCGGAGTGCCTTTTTGCCTATGATTGACGAACAGGAAAAATAAGAAGAAAGGAGCGATAAATTTACCTTCAAGATAACCGGTAACGCTTGAAAGAGAGCTAGAAGAAGTAAAGAAGGATCGGGAACCCATGCGCCCTATTTATTCATAGATCACAGAGGGGAGAGAAGTGATTTTACAGATAATCACGCCTAAGTTAACAGATACAATTCTATTCGTTAGAGTTTGAATTTCAGAATCCTTATTTTAATTTAATTATATGATAAAATATACTCTTCCAAATATTCGGGATTAATCAAAAATATTTTGTAGGTATAATTTGGGGGCAACTGTTAGGGGTCAAGATCCTCAACCCTATCTAGGATCCCGGATCTTAAAGGAATCTCAGGATCCCAAAACATACACCAGGATCCTGATCATTATCATTGTTTTCTAACAAGATTAATGGCTATATTTCTTGTTTATTCTTCATCTATGCAGAAAGATTCAGGTCAAGATTCTTTAAGTCTAAAGAATCATTTCAATCAAGCTTAAGATCCGGAAATACCAATTCAAAACAACGTGCGGATACTTATTCAAAAGGATCCTGGAAATATCAAATTTCTAGTTATTTAGATTATACTATAAATACACATGTAACGACCCGTCTCTGGTATGTTGCTTCCATGATATTTATTTAGAAGTTTTCAAGAGGGACTCGGCGAGTCTATAGCCCGACTCGTCGAGTGGGGACGGGATTTCGAGCACGTGTAAGTCGGCGACTCGGCGAGTCCATATTCGGGACTCGGCGAGTCTGCCTGCCAGGAAGAAACCCTAAATCCCCGGGTTGCTCACTATTTAAGCAATGTTATGTGCCCCAAACTCGCCTCTTTCACCCTCAGAGAGCCTGTGAGAAAACCCTTAACCATTCATTGATTGATTAAAGTGTTTTGTGTGAATCCTTGAAGGTTTGAAGAAGAGAAAGAAGAAAGGACCAAAGGGAAGAGGTGTAGAGCAAAGATCCAAGGTCAAAATCAGAGTTCATTGAGGTATTTCTCGGATTCCTTCTGTTTTATGCTTTAAACCTCCATTAGAACACTTCTAGGGCTAGTTTGATGTAATTTCCAAACCTTATAGTTGTATGGATGCCTTAATAGGTTGAGATATCCCTAGATCTGTTCATTTAGGAGTTGTAGAGCCCGGATCTATTGCCTTTTTGAAGATGCTTTGCATGAGAACCCTAGATCTAGCCTTTATTATGCTTTTTGAGCCTTATTATCTTCATGGATGCTTATGGGCACGTAAAGATAGAATCTTTACGTGCTAATCAAGCTAAGGGAGCCCAGATCTATAAGTTTTATACGCTGGATTCAAGCAGAATCGAGTCTAGAGTAGCTGCATGCAAGCGACTCGGCGAGTCGGAAGAACGACTCGGCAAGTCGAGTCGTGAGTCCCCGATTTTCCCCTTTTGAGTGATGCCGAGTGGGGACCAGTGAGTAGTAGAGTGGACTCAGTGAGTTGGAGGTCAGACTCAGTAATGGAGGAACTCGACGAGTTGTTCATACAACTCGGCGAGTCCAAGGCAATCTTCTTAGCTCGAAGAACAACTCATCGAGTTGTTCATACGACTCGGCGAGTCGGATGCAGATTGCCTGAGTTTTTGAATCAAAAGGGAACTCGTCGAGTTGATGCCATACTCGACGAGTAGCCACGAGTAGGGTTGAGAAATGAGAATAGAGACTCGACGAGTTGGCGGCCCAACTCGGCGAGTCAGGTCAACTGTAGGTTGACTTTGACCGGGAGAGTTGACTTTGACCAGGGGTAAAAGAGTCATTTTACCCCAATGCAGTGATTAGTATTTGATTGAGTGTGTTTATGGAATTGTAGCCGGGGAGATACCGGAGCAGCAACAGATAGCTTCCAGAGCCATACACACAGCAGCTAGTTCACGAGGTGAGTTTCCTTCTAGTAGGAACGGGTCTACGACCACAATGCCAGCCCGTTTAGTTAGCAGTAGTTCCGGATTTCAGTCAGATGCAGTAGTTAGAGTGCTTGATGTCTTTGTGATTCAAGCATGTTTTGTGTTATGTGTTCCGGACTTCGGTCCGATGCAGTATATGTGTTATGTTAGCAAATACGTGTTTATGTTATGCTATGTTCAGACAGTTCTGGACTTCGGTCCGATGCAGTTAGTTCCGGACTCCGGTCTGATGCAGGGGACAAGGTCCCAGTCAGTTCCGGACTTCGGTCCGATGCAGCTAGTTCCGGACTTCGGTCCGATGCAGTCAGTTCCGGACTTCGGTCCGATGCAGTCAGTTCCGGACTTCAGTCCGATGCAGTGGGCAAGGCCCAGTATGTGCTTTATTTGTCATTGTGTGGTATGTGGTAGTTTGGGGGAGCTCACTAAGCTTCATGCTTACGGTTTCAGTTTTTGGTTTCAGGTACTTCCGCAAGTAAAGGGAAGAGCTCGGGATGATGGCATCGCACACACCACAGCTTCAGTTTTTGTCCTGGGAGTTGATACAGTCTTCTTAGATTTGTTTTGATACAGTTGTGACACAGCTTTCTCACAGTATTTTAGTATGGTTTGAGATACGTAGCGTATGGTTTTATTATATGATACTCAGTTTTATGACTTTTGGTTATATTAAAAATGAAATTTTCGGGTCGTATTTTTGGGATGTTTCAACACATGTATAATTCACACTAAAGACACACATAGAGCTACTGAAACACTTGTACTTGTATTCTTATTATCATTTCTGTAATTTGCATTCACATCAATAAAATCAAACAAGGCAAGTGATCATTATCACCTCCCAATATTTTATGCCAGAGATCCTATCAAGGATCAAAGACTTTCCTTATAAACTACTTGTGTCATTTTGATCTCAATTCGATACTCATATTAGTCACAATACCACAACCTCTCATATAATTTGGTTGATCTCCATTTGATCGATTTTTTTACCAAAACATCATAGTAGTTGCAAATATTGTCATGCCACCTTTGGGTAGATGTATTTAGCTTTCTATTTTTCTATTTTGAGAAAGTGTCGTTTAATTATTCAATACAAGAAAACTTGAATAATTTTCACCAGTAAATGTTAATTCCAAAGTACAATGTTAATTTGACTACTTTGGCCCTAGTGTTGCAGAAAACGATCTAGATGGCTTATTAATCGTCGCCTAAAAGATAGTCAATCTCTATTGATAATGTTTTGTGTTAGTCGGCCAAGATAATTGGTGTTGGTCAAATACGGAACTAGACGGTCCTAGGTGACCTAATCGTTCAAAGACGGGTGAAAGGAAAATATGTCAACATGGTTAAACTCTTAAGTTGTTAAACTCTTAATCTATTATTTTGAAGTTGTTAAACTTTTAATATGATTTCTAGTTATTGACTATTAAACATCATGTTAATCTGATGGTCTGAATAATAGTAAGATTTATTAAACTTTTGATTAATTTTTAAATAATTTAGGGCCCCCAATTTATTCCCGTCTAGACCAGTTAATCCTTTAACATCAGTAGAACAGTTAATGTCGAATACTTGTTATAATATTGTTTTGGCCTTAATCGTGAAAAAAAATACATAAAAGTAAGTAATTATGAATGACCTACTCATGAAGGATTAAAGTTCCATTAGTGGAAACCTTTTCTATTATTTAATTTAAAGTTTTATATGTGAAATTTAGGGGTCCATATTTAAAAGAATGTGAAAGTCATCAAAAGACTTTTGGTCTAGCGGTATCATGAGTTGATGGATAAGTGTCCCTCAACCAAGGATTGATGGTTTAAGTCTTGCTTTAGATGAAATGTCTATATTTAAAAATAAAATAACTGATGGATGTATAAGTCTTTCTAGAAAAGATTAAACGTATTGAGTTATAAGGAAACCATGTTTTAAAATCATTAAAAAAACACCATCAAAGTTTGGTATGTTCTAAAACACCATACAAGTAAGGCATTTGTACAAAAAACACCAACAAACTACATACTTTGTTCAAATGTCACCCTTATAGTAACTGACATTTATCGGTAAAAATTAATTAAGGGGAACAAAAGAGAAAATGACACATGATGATAATTGTGTTTCAAAATCGCTCAAAAAACACCATTCAAGTTTGGTTTGATCAAAAAACACCAACAAACCATACATTTTATTTAAATGTTACCCAATAGTAATCAATTCATGTAGGTTAAAGGATGACTTGGCATAACTATTAGTGACATGACATAATAATTTGTGACATGGCAGTAGTTGATACAATCCTCCTTTAAAAATCAATTTAGGGCTTCTACGTGAGCGAATGACTGAAATTTTTGAAAACAATGAGATATATGTCCATAAGTAGATCAAATAATGAAATTTATGAAAACTAAAAGATGCATAATAGCTTGCAATTCATTCCAGTTTAGTCATGACCTATAGCTAGGCAAGACACAAACAAGTAGATTTCACCACATTACAAATTGACATAAATATTCATCAAGACATTGTTGTAGTCACATTACAAATTGACATATATATTCAAAAAAGTATTGTAACGCTTTAAAATTTTCAACCAATTTAAACTTTTCAAAACAACCCAATTTCATTAAGTTATCACAAAAAGGTTTTCAATACAATTATTATCAGAGTCTTCCCAGAACCATATCATAAAACATAAACATGAGGAGTGGTACGATCACGCATTTGCCTTGCCACGGTCTCCTGAAGTACCTGAAACATTTAAACCACAACTGTAAGCCCGAAAGCTTAGTGAGATACCCCCAAAATACTAACCACATATACCATACACATAACATGCCATATCATAACAGAACACAGAACAACCATGCACTTCGGGTCTACTGTGTGACTGGTCCGCCGTACCGGGCCTTCAGTCCACCTGGTCCACCCTCCGAGTCTAGCCATATACATCGAGTCTACAGTGTGATTGGTCCGCCCGCACCGGGCCTTCAATCCACCTGGTCCACTCTCTGAGTCTACAATATGATTGGTCTGCCCGCACCGGGCCTTCAGTCGTCCTGGTCCACTCCCTGAGCCTCGGCACATCTGGTCCGCCCTCTTGGGGCCTACAGCCTATCCGGACCGCTCGCTGGGCCTTCGGGATAACCGGTCCGCCCTGGGTATGTTGGCCTACAACACAAAGCAGGACCCGCCTCAACCCAACCCCAGTCCAACAACCACATGCACATAAACATACAGTCATATAACAATTCACATCCAATCAAACCGATCTAGCAGATCACATAACATAACATCATCCTAACCAGGATACCGACCTAACCGGGTCTCTAACATATACCATCCTAACTACCAGGATGCAAACATAGGAAAGCAAACATAACAAACAACTACCCGGATTTCCATGCGATAAAGGGTCGGCCTTGGTGCCTTAGACCCTGTTGATATAGTGAGGATAACTCACCTCGCAACTACTGACTGAAAAGATAAGATCGCGCTGCTCCAACCTCCAACACGAACTCCACCACTGATAATACCAAAAGACTGAACTCAATAAATACCAATAATTACCAAAATACCCCTGGAAGTCAATTGGCCAACTCTTGGACAAAGTCAAAGTCCTCAGTCAAAGTCAACCTTCCTGACTGACTCTACTCGCGCGAGTCAACCTGCTGACTCGTCGAGTCCCTATACTCAGAATCTCCCAATCCACGACTCAACTCGCCGAGTCGCCCCAAGACTCTCCGAGTCCAACCAACTCTGAGTCACTTCATGCTCAACTCACCGATTCACCGCTCTACCAAAAAGGTTAGGACCTTACGACCAGACTCGCCGAGTCCAAGAACAGACTCGCCGAGTCCAAGGCAATCTTCAATAGACTCGCCGAGTTGTTCTTCCAACTCGTCGAGTTCCTACCTATCTTCATCCAACTTGCCGAGTACACCCATGTGACTCGCCGAGTACCTCTAGTTCTTAATCCATACAGTGGCTTTCTAAGCCATGCAAGGACTCCCAACCATAGATCTACTCTCTTACAACCCATCCATCACATAAAGTGGCAAACTTTACGTGAATCCAAAGAGATCTAAGCATAAAACACTCTTGGGCTAGGGTTTGGGACAAGAAGGCTTCACTAGCAACTCAAGGACAGGGGCTTTATGCACTTCTGGATCATCTCTATTCCCGATCTGAGGTAGCAACCTCAGATCCAACCTCCAACCCGAAATAACTCTAAATAAGCTCCCAAAAACTCCACAATGATAGATCTAGAAGCTCAAAAGCTCCAGCAACGAATTATTACCTCAGAAGGAAGCTCCAACTGAAGAATGAACCAAATCTCTGCAAAGCCCCTTGCTCCAACCTTCTTAATCTTCAAAGATTTCTTCACCAAGCACTTATCAAGGTTCCAAATGCTCTCTAATGCTCTCACAAACGGATTTAGGGTTTCTGGACCTCAAAAGGGGCTAAGGGTACTGAGGGGAGGGCATTAAGTCCTTTAAATAGGGTGCAACCCCAAAGATTAGGGTGTTTCTCTTTTCAACACCAACTCGCCGAGTCCAGCCGCCGACTCGCCGAGTTGGCCACTTTACACGCGACCAGAATCGAGACTCTACTCGTCGAGTCCACCCATGGAATCACCGAGTTGACCATCCTTATTTACACTTTGAACCCTGAACTTGCACTCCTGAACTCAGGATGTTACAAGTATATTGCTCAAGATTGTTATGCTACCCATATCAAAATGTTACACACATACACACACACACACACACACACACATATATATATATATATATATAGGTAGGTAGGTAGGTAGGTAGGTTCTGTTGAGACTAAAAATAATAGAGATATTGATATTCAACCTCAGCCACATATTTCAAGTCTGCCGCTCTAACCCTCCGGCGTACCGGCGCAACAAGTTTGTTATAATCATAAATGATTATATAGCGTCGCCCTTTCCTTTCCCCTCCGTCACCATCCCCACCACCATAACCGTCACCGCCACCGCCACCACCACCTCTACCACCATCGACCCCACAACTGTCACCTCCGTCACTTATACCATCGCCACCTCTGTCACCACCATCTCTTCTGCCACCAACTATCATAATCATATATGATTACTCAGTCAGTGGACAAACATATATGTATAATCATTTGTGATTAGGCATATACGTATAAACATGTATAATCATATATGATTATACCTTTTGCCATATAATCATTTATGATTAGGCATACATTGTTGTTGCCGGTACGCTGAAGCGTTAGAGCGGCAAATGAGAAATATATATGGCTCAGGTTAAATTTCAAAATTTATACTTTTTTTTAATCTCAAGTGAACCGTCCCCTATATATATATATATATATATATATATATATATATATATATATATATATATATATAACCCCAAAGTTTTTGTCACGATTAGTCTTCATAGTTGATGTCCAAATTCGAGAAGGATGCCCTACAACCATAATGGTTTGTATCATTAAATATCTTATGTATCTTTGAAATGTATGAGCCTGAGTTGGAGATCATTAATTTAGTAGAAGAAGAAACCATTAGAGTAAAAGAATAAGTCATTCGTTCATGAAGAAGCCCTAAATCGATTTATAAATGAGGAATATATCAATTAATGTCATATCACTAATTTATTATATAATGTCATAATAATTAGGCAAGGTCATCATTTAAACTAAAGAGCCGTTTACTAGCAGGTAACATTCCAACAAAACGTATAGTTTGTTGGTGTTTTTTTTTTGTGCAAAGATCTTACTCAGACGATGTTTTTTGAACATACCAAGCTTGAATGAGTTTTTTTAAACGGTTTTGAAACATAATTACCCTCATGATTCTTGTGTTTTTTTCTCTTAATTTTTACCGGTAAAAGTTGGTTACCATAAGACGACATTTGAACAAAGTATGTAGTTAATTGATATGTTTTTTCTCTTAATTTTTACCGGTAAAAGGTGGTTACCATAAAATGACATTTAAACAAAATATGTAGTTAATTGATGTTTTATATAAAGACCTTACTTGAATAATATTTTTTAAATAAACTAAAGAAGATTTGATCTACAATTTAAATGATAATATATGAAACAACATTTCACATTTAACCTATGTATTATAGACCAAATTATAATCATTATCATATCAAAATATGTAATATTTTTGTTGCATAAACATAACCTTTTATTGTTATTAAATAATAAAAAGTGTATGTATGTGTATGAAAATAAATTAGACAATATAAAGTGAGAAACTTGGTAAAAGCATAAATAGCGTAAGAGAAATGATCGAGTTTGTTAGGAAGCCAACAAATCTCGGCTCGTTTCCAGCCCCAACCGTCTCACTTATCACAGCTCACTCGCAAGCCAACCCTACCCCTTCCTTCACAATTATCTCATTCACTCGTACATAATCGAATCATCGTCTGCAGATGTTGCTGTAAACCTGTATACATCATCTTCTAATCTCATTCCTTTTTCGCAATTGCAAAACCCCACACTTCACACTCATAAAGCTTCCTCCACTCCTCTCTCTCTCTTTCTCTCTTTCCCCTATCTATCTCCATTCTCCTCTACATTACCTTTAAATTCCTTTCATAACATCTATGGAGGATTACCTTCTGCTACTACTACTACGGTACTACCCCTTTTGATTTGATCCACTTCTTCTTACTCAAACCCTGAAAATATGCCGAATTCGGAGATGACCCAACACACCGATGTCATTGATTTAGAATGCGGTGGTAATGGTGAAAATGAAATTGCTACACATCATCTCCGCCGTTCCACTTCAGACGACAATCAATGTTTTTCCGATGCGGAAGAGGGTTCTTGTTACTCCCAATTTTACTCGACTTACGGCGATGGAAACTACGATGATCCTGAAATCGGACACGCTTCCCGGAACTCGAGGAGAGTGTCGTCTGTCGGGTCCGATTGTTCGGTGAATGTCATCGGAGATGAGGGTAAAGTAGTTATTGTGCATTTGGGGAAGAAGGTTGAGAGAGATTGCAGAATTTGTCACCTGAGCTTGGTTGATGATGATGGTGATGATGATGCGATTGAATTGGGGTGTTGCTGTAAAGATGATTTGGCTGTTGCTCATAAACATTGTGCCGAGACTTGGTTCAAAATCAAGGGAAACAAGTGAGTTCTTTCCTGATACCTCCCTAAATTAATTCAATCCATTCCAAATCATAATCATAAATTCATAATCTTTTCGATTCAATTCGATTCAATCAAACCTTGAAAATGTCATTGTTCTTGTTTATTTTGGGTTTGGGTTTGGGTGTGCCATTAAAATTGATTATCATGATTTTATTGTGCATTAAAAAGTTTTATAGATGCCTGTTAAATTACTTAATTAACCCTTGGTTTAAGTAATCGAATTTATGATTAGTTAATGCTACTCAACATTCTTGAAAAGGAATAGATAGAAGCACCCTATATTTGACTTCCAAAATCAATCTCTAACACTTCCAATTTAACATCACTATTTGTATGTTGGTAGGATATTTTTAATAAAGATATTATATTTGTTTTGTGTATATATTGATTTATGCTTAAAAATGGTAAGAAAATTGATTAAATTCCTAAAAATTGATTAGTGGGTGTAAAAGATAAAGAAGGTCGATTTAATTAAAGGATTAAAGGAGAAAAGAAGAAGAAGAAGTGTCGAATAAAAGCAATAAATAATAATTGTTACACCGACAATTCTCTAATTATTCCGTCCTTTTTCTTAATCTATAGACTGTATTATGCTACATTTACCAAAATACCCTCATGCAAACCACTTGTTGTTTTTATTGTAAGGGAAAATTTTCTGTTTCACTTGTTTACTATACAAAAGAATGAATTTCATTTCCCACCGTTGTATTTCACTCCCATCCTTTGTTTCCAAAAAAAACAAAAAACAAAAAACTGTTTATTTATTTCTCATAAGTTATCAGATATGGGTCAATTAAAAAATGTCTATATCTTGAAAAGACCAATAAATAAAATCACCAAAATCATGTGAATAATTATAAAGGGTAAAAAATATATATACTTTTTCCCCAATATGTACTAATTGAAGAATTTTGGTGGTAGATCTTTATTCACGACATAATGAGATTCTTTTGTACTACTAAGAAAAGTATCCAATGAAATATCTTTTTTTATGTAAGATTACTTAAGGATCACTCCAGCTGTTAATGGTCATGGGATGATCTGTATTGGATTCTGTTCTATTTTTTTAATGTTCACAACATTTTTTTGTTCAATCTCTCAAAGTTCCAAAAAATTTCCCAATGTCTAATTTGATTTTGTATCCATAAGGCTCAATCTGCTGATTAATTTTATTTTTATCAGGACGTGTGAAATTTGCAATTCGATTGTGAGCAATCTGATTGGTCCAAACGAGACACCATCGATCCACGGATCGATGGATATGAATCCCGGAGCAATAATTGTGGGCCCCACACACATGTCATCAGCAACACGAGGAGGTCGTGGATGCATCAATGGTCACAGACTATTGAATTTCATTCTAGCATGTTTGGTTTTCGCTTTTGTGATATCATGGCTTTTTCACTTCAATATACCATCATGATGTACACATATATATATATATATGGTTGGTTATAATCCCATACACGGGAGCATATAGTTATTTCAATGTTCATTGTACACGTTACGCTGTTCATTTTAATGGTGGAATGAGAACTTAATTTTTTTTATTTTTTTTGTTGTTCTTTTGAGTTTATTGATTTATCTCAATAACGATAGCATAGATAAATAAAGTACAAGAAGTGATGGAATCATATACAATTGACATTTTCTTTTAATCAAATATGTGATGATAGTCTGTAATAAAATGAATAGGGGACAACATCGACATGTAGCAACATAACATATTAACATGCCCTCAAATCGTATTTCTTACCCAATTAAAATTGTTGAAGTTATGATTTTGACTTTCGTTGACTATACACCATCCAATACATCAACATGAAGTCCATTGCTATCTTCATTAACTTTCCCATTCGCTTGATTTCTCAATCTCTGTATCACCATCATATTAAATCCATGTCAACTACTTATATTTTAAATTTATAATCATAATTGGAAAAAACTTATATTAATAAATAATAAATTGAAGTGATTATATTTTACATATCATACCCAATCTACAGGATCTCCGGGGTTCCCATTCACAAGTTTAGTATTCTCTTCTTTCATCCGGACATCTTTGCTCAATGGCAATATAGGCGCCCCTATATTACGCTCAGGCATATCTGCAAAAATTATAATTTTCATTTTTTTTTAGAATTACTAATTTGAAAAATCATTTTTTATTATTTATTAATTTAGAATGTGACTAACCTGCCAACTTTCGGTCAACAAAGAAAACAACCAAATTGACTGTGTACCATGCGACAACGACATCAACTGTGTAATGCTTCCGAGAAGCAATAATTAACAAACTTTGAATCACAACAGTTAGCCATGCACACTGCTTTATAAATCTGCAATAACAAAACAAAACAAAAAATAAAAAAGTGTCTGTGAATTACGAATTAAAAAAAAAAAAAAAAAAAAAAGTTGAAATACTTACCTCCGTGTACCATATTTTTGATATGTTCGGACAAATACTAGAGAGAAAATCATATGGGATGAGAATATCAAATCACCACATCCATAAAGCACACCACGTGGCACTGTAAATATAGGAAATAAATAATATCAGAAACTTGATAAATTGCATCGAAAATAAATATATAAAAAAAAATGAAGCTTACTGATTAATAGAAATTCAAGAGGATTATCAGGACGAGGCAATGTTGCAAGGCGTGAACCCTAAAATCATGAAGACTAAATTTTATTTTTTATTGTATGGAACAAAATAAAACCCTACACAAGAAAAAAATCAAAAAAAAAAAAAAAAATCAATTTCCAACCTACCTCTCTACAATGGTAGTTTGGACCAGGAAGTTGAGTTGAATAAAATGTAAGGACACGAAGAAATTGACAAGCCTGTAATGTGTATAAATTTACATTTTACACAAAAACTTTTATTAGCTAATAAAATTCACTGTGTTGTGTAATTGTGTGTATATATTAAAAGGTACAACTTACAACTAAGAATGAAAGGACCCTGCACCATATTAGAACAGTGTAGATCTTTTTGGTCTTGAATACGAAAGGATGGAATGTCCACTGTCCCACAAATCAAAGAGAAAAATAACAACTTATGAGAAAAAATGTAAACAATTTGAAAAAGAAACAAAACCGTATAAATTAAATCAAACACTCACCAAGATAAAAGATAGAAAGATGAAAGTAAAAACTGTCTCACTAACATATGCTCTCTCCTCTCCAAGCTCCTAAAAAACATATTTGACAAATTTTTATGAGATTTATCACATAATCATTAATATAGATGAAGTAAATGAATATAATTCTGTGTTTAAACATACTGGAAGTAGAAGGAATCCAGTGTCCTGTAGAGTTGGCCCAGGGCGATGAATGTAGTGAACACCTCGAGCAGCTAGCCCATGCATGTACTATGAAGAAATGGCAAAAAAAAGTAAAAGAATCAATAAAATGTTGAAAGAGTTATAACTGAATCACAATCAGATATGTTAGATATAGTACAAATACTGTAACATCCTATTGAATATGGTAAACAGCTTTTAGTGGAGTACAAATCAACCTTTTGAAACCCGACAATTTGAAGTTAAGGATGCATCATGCAATTAATAGAGGCAATCAGTTATGGATGTTTAACTGATTCAATCATCCCACTCAATTTCATCTAACAAATCGATACTTTTTCCATGAAAATGTTGAAGAGCATATCGCTAATTCAATATTAAGAAGAAAAATACCTGGCAAATTAAACCGCCGAGAACATACTTCCAGTTCTCCGCTAGAAGGTTGACTTCAGTTGTAGTTTCTGCACTAATTCTTTTCCAGAGCTTTTCAAAAAGCAAAAAGGGAAACAGATCAACGAGAGAAGATGGATTATGATATTAATTTATGCAAAGAATGCGATTAAGATTAGTGAAGTAGTTTAGAGAAAAGATTGGATACCTTGGAAGTCTCGCGACCAATGTAAAGCGACATTGTTTAATCGTGTAAGAGCCAATGCCATATTACATCACAAACCTAACTGTTAATGTCAACATCGCTGATCGAATCACACTTATCGACAAAAATTAACCTTTTTCGTTCAAAAATCTATGATCAATATATGAAATCCTCCAACTGCTTTCAATTCGTCCCGTGGTACGGTTACCAAATCGATTCACCAAATTCCTTTAAAATCAATTAGGATTCGGTGAAATCCGCCACGAATCAGAGCCTTTTCAACGTGAAACAAAATTGGAAATTGCGATCGTAGTAAGATCCAATATCAGAATAGTGGCAATTCTTAAAAGTAAAATTTATTACGACTCCGATTTCGGGAAAGGCTGCTTGTGAAGAAAATTCTCTCTCAAATGTTTTTGCTGAAACGCGAGTTGAACACGGAGAGACAGTTGAGAGAAAAACGAGATTGAAAGAGGGCTTTTATTTTGATGTATGTTTCCTTAACATCCCTAAACTTTTTAATAATTACAATTTATGTCCTTTACAAATTACTATAAATTCGAAAAACTCACTTTTAACTGAAAATCTAACTTTTTAAGGGTGTATTTGAAAACTTGTGGAAAAAACTTAATTATATTATCAAATAAATTTCTCAACTAGTTTTTAAAAAAACTAGCTTGTAAACAATTTTAGTTGACTCATCAAACATTACATTGTAATAAACTCAAAAAATAAATTAAATTATATGCATCAAACACAACAAACATCCATAATATTCAAGTTTTTTAGTGAAGTCCAAAAACCTTTAAAAATCTTTACACTATAATTTGTTCATCAAGTTGTTTATAAGACCCCCAATTTTAACTTATACCCATTTGCTATTTTTTCTTACAAGTTGGTCCATTCATTAATGCTTGTAAAATTCTAGGATCAACCAAAATGATTGAAAAAACTATCATCAAGAGCATGTAAATTTACTAGTTTTGATAAAAAAGATGTGATTAACAAAGCTCCCACAATATGTAGCAAAAAATTTCATATTTTTTTCAAAATGAAAAAAGTTCTAAAAAAGAAACACATAGCTTTAACGTACTTCAAACTACTTTATAATTTTTTGAGAAATAAACGCACCTTAATATTCTTGTTCCATTGCTCACTTTTTCATCAATTAATGACTTCAATTACTAAAAGAACAAAAAGTTAAGAGTTTTTTTTAGTGTATCCTATATCATTACGATTCACTATATATGTTGGAGTCCTATTTTTTCTTTGGACTTTTTTTGAAACATCAACCAAATATTCTACATATATCTTATATGATAACAGAGAGTCACTAACACGATTAAATAATATATACAACTTATAAAATTAGGAATTCATATATTTATACTAGCAATATATATATATATATATATATATATATATATATATATATATATATATATATATATATATATATATATATAAGTCATTGCTGCGGTATGAGCTTCAATCATGGATATCATGTTTCTTACTATGAAGACATATATCGTGGTCTACTTCCTCAATGTTAATTGTGTGAAGGACATCCCGGGGGTAATGTTTACCAAGTTTAGTATCCAAACAACTGTTAACGTATAAAATTCTCTCTCATATACAAAAATAACATTTATTTATGATGAGCAATTGACAAGATGGTAATTGGTAAAGCTACGTAAAAAACATGATTTGTTTCTTTCATTCTATTACTTATAAACTTTCAGCTGTGTTGTTTCATGTAAAAATTAAAATACAATTTTTCTTCTTGGTGTAGAGATTTTCTTGTCTATTTTTGAAAGCCATAAGGTAGTTTGTGAAAATAATAAAAAACAACTGAATAGTTTTTAAGTAGTTTATTTTTCTTTTTCTTTTGAATAGGTTTATGGACATAAAAGGAAATGCAGAAGAAAAGTATAGAGGAGTTGTTTGTTGAAAGTCAAAAGTCAAAGGTCAAAGAAAGAGAATGAGATGGAAGAGTCGGAAGACCCTTGAAGTTCTCGCAGCCAAAGGTGTGTTTGTTTCTTATGTGGAAATGCTATTTATTTTGTGTACATATTTTGGCAATCTATTGTTGACTCTTCAATGTTGTAATGTGAGTAGATTACAAGAAAAAAAAAATCTTTAAACTATTTATGTTTGTTGTTATTCTTAGAATTTTTGAATCTTCATATAATTTATCGATGTTATAATTGATTAAATTGAATGTCGTCGGTTTTTTTTTCTTCTCTATAAAAAATTACTTAAATAAATTTCAATCTATTTTTATGGGGCATCTCTTGCATTGTCTCGTATGACTACTAGGCGTAAATTCGCGCGTTGTGCAAAAATGTATTTAAGTGGTTAAAATAATTATGAGAAAAAATAGAAATATGTTGAAATTTACGTTTTTAATCATGTTTTGGGCATTAACCGAATTATCAAATAACATAAAAATCTATCGATTTATATTTTGATACGATCTAATATAGTCCATAATATTTTTGGATAATATCCAATATATATTATAAGTTTTATAATATCCAATAGAAAAAACATCATAAATGGTCCTTATGGTTTTCCAAAATCTGAAGTTTAGTCCTCGTGGTTTAAAAACCTCATAGATGGTCTCTGTGTTTTCAAAACTTTTGACGATTAGTCCTTATTGCTAACTCTGTTAAGTTTTGTCCGTTAACTGAAGGGCATTTTCGTCATTTCACGACCACAAGGACCATTTATGATGTTTTCACTTATTTTATAATAATAATAATAATATGCAAAACGGGTCCCACCCTCTCTCTCTCTCGTCTGCCTCACCTCCGATCATCATTAAACCCGCCCACCCCTTTCCTCCACACAAATACGATGATAACCCAAACATGAAAATTAGAAAAATCAAACCTCAAAGATCAAACTCTAAACCTGAAAATCAAACACCAAGTCATCGTCATGTTTTGTTTATTCAGATGCGATTAAAAAGAATATAACGATGGGGTCTTTGATGTTTCACCAAGTTTGGTTCGGTTTTTTGGTTCCAGGGTTTGAATGTTCTTTAAATCGATTTTTGGCCATTGTTTATTCTGAGAAAGAAAGGTTTATCCACATTTTGAGGATAAAGAGGAAGATTTGAACTCCGATTTTGAGGTTGAAGATAGTGGTGGGAGGTTGATGGTGGTGGGGGTGGGAGGTTGATGATCTGAACTCCGATGTTAAGTCCCTAGAAATTAACTTGATAAAGCAAGTATACGAGTAAGTAAGATCCATGGAAATCCATTTGTTTTTCACAATTATTGTTACAACTTGATTCATGTTTCTAGGTTTTGATTTAATTGGGAAATCCATATGTTCTTCAAGATTTGAAGAATTGAACTTCATTTTTTGTGGTGTTTTTTTGTTCACTTTGGTGTGTTTGGTCAAGAGGAAGATATTTTTTTTCCCTTTTATCATTTTTTCCCTTTCTCAATTGATTACCTAAGTGGGTGGAGATGATGATGAACAGGACAGAGGCAGGAGCAGGTAGCTTGAAAAGAACAAATGAGGTCGATGGTGGTGGCGCATCTATCAAAGCAAAAGAGAGTTGATGGCTAGGTAAAACTTCCCCAACATTCTTCTCCCAAATCAACTTCTGATTGCTTAATTTGATTTTGTTTCTATGAATCGAAAAGATTGGGGTGAGGGTTTTTCATTTCATCTGCTCAATTTCAATATCCTTTTCTTAATTGCAGGTATGTTTTCATGGATTCAAAAAAAGGAGAAGAGAAAGGGGTGGATCGCAGACAACGATTTTGGTTGTAGGGAATGCATGTTCGTATTGTGTGTGTATATGTGTTCTTGACGAGAGAGAGAGAGAGAGAGAGAGAGAGGACCCCTTTTGCATATTTTTTTTAAATAAGTGAAAACACCATAAATGGTCCATGTGGTCGTGAAATGACGAAAATGCCCTTCAGTTAACAGACAAAACTTAACGGAGTTAGCAATAAGGACCAATCGTCAAAATTTGTGAAAACACAGGGACCATCTATGAGGTTTTTAAACCACGGGGACTAAACTTCAGATTTTGAGAAACCACAGGGACCATTCATGATGTTTTTTCTATCCAATATATATTATAAGTTTTTGTATAACATTAATATAATCTACTTTTTTATGTCCGATAATATTTTTTGGATAAAATAAGAAACAAGTTGTTTTGAATGAGCTATTAATAAACAATATTGAACTAATAAATTTTTTATTACACTAATTATATTACACCAAAACATCCAAAGTTTCATATATGAACTTTCAAATATTAAACATTGAAATTAAGAATGAAGTCATACAAAATATATCATTATACATAAATGTCATCAAGAGTCTTAAAATAAGTCGATTAGTAAAATATGATATTTAATTTTAATTACATATTTTGCAAGGCGTACGTTTGACTTTATGTTTGTGCGTCGAGAATCTTCTTCCTTAATTTGTACCTAAAAATTAAGGTGAATAAGAATATAAAATAGATATTACTAAGCCTTAATATAAATAATTAAAAAGGGTATATGGATCTCCTACCCGCGGTTAAAGACAACATATCTCTCTAGTGGCAGAGGCGAGGCTACATGTCTCTTAAGGGTGTCCTTGGACACCCCTAATTTTAAGAATTTATATACAAGGAATATAATAAATTTCAGAGGGACACCCGTGCAAATCACAAACTGGACACCCTTTGAACACAAAACAAAACTTAATCCATAATTTTAATATTTCAAACTTGTCAATCATAATCTATTTTAATTTTAACTCTTAAAACTTGTAAAAGTTATAGGAACATGGATTTAGGAGGTTGTTACAAAACCAAATCGTTTCTATAAATAAAACACAAAAGATAAATCATTTACACTAAATACTCCGTATAACTTCTAGGAAAAAAATAATAGAATGAGGAAGAGTGAAAACTAGCTAGAAATCATACAAAATTTTACAAAAATTTTGGTGTAAATGGGCTCTGCCTTCGTAATCTCTCTTCGTCATTGTCTGCAACCCATCTCCGTTGATCGACCGACGGACGCCTGCAGTCTTCTTCTCCTTGACTCCTTCAACTCATTTGCATAGTTGAACTCCATCTCCTGATCTTCGACTCCTCTATTTTAAGGTAACTCTCTTTTTTTTCTCTTAGGTTGATTTTAGTTTGGTGTTTTGTGGATAGATACAATATAAAGTTTAATTTGTATATGAAAAGTCAAAGCCTAAAATTAATAATTAACTATAGGTCATAGCTTCCATCGTCTGTAGTAACCATTGGGTGATGGTCAAATTACAATAAACATTTAAATTTACCAATTTCTAAAATTTCATTTTATCTTTATATATATATATATATATATATATATATGTATGTATGTATGTATGTATGTATGTATGTATGTATGTTAAAATAAAATATAAATTTGTTATTCGATTTTATAATTCTATTTTAAGTGGACACCTGTGAGTTTCATTTCTAAATTCGCCACTATCTAGTGGTATCGATTCCTATGTAAAATTAAAGTATTCATTCTATGTATACCTTGTTTTCTAATTACATAACAAATATGAGTAACCAAACATAAAAATGTTATCTTTATGTAGGAAAAATATTTTAGTTAACTAACAAATTAAATAATATAAGTTTAAGAGTTGAAATTTGTATATGATTTGTATGCATGTTTTTCCAAAAGATTGATTTTTTTATAGTAAACTTTTCACTAAATGTTAATTAAACATAATATAAGTTATAAAACTTTTGAGTGTTAAATAATAATTATGAAAACTTTTGAGTTGTATTAGTTAAAAAAATGGGGTTTCAAATGAATGTGGTTTGAGGAAGCTAAAAAAATAGATTTCAAATGCATGAGATTCAAGAAAAAAAAGTTAACTTTATAAGTATGTATGATGATATGATGATATGAAGCCACATTTGTAACATCAACGAGTTTTTTAAAATTTTTACTTTTTGCTTTTAACGAAAAAAATTCAATTTAAATAAAATATTTTACTTTTAGCTTTAATGAAAATAATTCAATTTAAATAAAATATTTCGTTTGACAGTTTCAGCTTTTAGTTTTTAGTTTAAATAAAAAAAACTTTAAATTTAAAAGTTATTTCATGTAGTGTTTAAGAAAAAATTATTAAGCTTTCTTTTTTATAGTTTTCAGAATTGCCTTAAAAATATTGATATATTTATATTATTTAAACACTTTTCCTTTTTAGTTTAAACAAAAAACTTCAAATCTAAAGTATTTGATTTAGCGTTTAAGAAAAACTACTGAGTTCTTTTTCTATTTTTAAATCAATTTCAATAATTGCCCTTAAAAATATATTTATATATTTATCTTTTTTTAAACGGTTATTATTTTATGTAATTTTATATATTTAAAAAAATTTCAATTATTTTTATCAAAAATTTACATAACGATGAAAGATACAACTATCAACTATAAGTTAACAACTAACAATTAACAATTAGTTTTATCAAATACATTTTTAATATCACAACATAAAATATCGTGCATGCTTTGGTGTAAAAAGTAATGTCTAACTAATGAATTAAAATATTATTGAAATCATATAATTTTTAAAATAAAATAATTTAACATGTTATAAGTATTAGAATATATTTTAAATAGTGACATGTTTATGCTTTAGCTATTTTAATTTCATTTTATCTATTTGCATTTTTAAAAGTAAGTTGTAATATAAAACAATTCATATTGGGATAATGGTTAGAAATCTTCAAATTATATTTGCATCTTAATCTTTGTTGGTAATAAGATCACGTTACGTAAATGGCAATTAATATGATAATGATGTATTTTTTCCTTAGTATATTTTTTATTTTTGAATTCTTTATTATTTAATTTTAATCATAAATATTTTTGTTTGTGTTATAAGTTAATTGATGAAAATTATAGCTATGGAAAACATTTAAAACACAACTCATTTATATATTTTGTATTAAGTATTATATATCAAAAACATAAATATTTAAAATTAAAATTAAAAAATAAAAACTTCAAAAATAAAAAACAGACAATGCTAAGTCAATGGAAATTGAGATGATAGGTTCTAGTTGTTTCATCTAATCACAACCCTGTTATCATAATAAATGTAATTTTGTAATTTTAGTTCTAAACCTAAAGTAAATTAAAATACTTTTAAGGGCAAATACTTTTTATTTAGAAAAATATATATCAATTATATGTTGATTTTTTTATATTTACAGTTGCATAGGTGGGATCAAATTTTTTGGTTTAACAACAAAATCAAATAAACATTAAAATGATGGAAACAATGATAGCATTTTATAGTACATTTGCTAAATCAGAAGTTACATGCAAAATAATTACGAAATGGTCCATATTGTCTTCACATACAATTATACATGAATACATTATGTGGTGTTGTCGTAGACCCATTCTATATAGAAAAAATAATAAGACTGGTAGAAGTGGAGACTCAATACACACCGTAAGGGGTGACATGTCATCGTGATGGGTGTGGTGAACACACTACCGACCATGGGTGCGGGTTGGTAGGTTGTGCCTACGTGAAGTCTCTACCACATGGTTGGTTGTTTTTTTTTTGTGAATATTGTATTTTGTGCATGAAATCTTAAAAAAAGTGTGGTGGGTTGGTATCATTTCTTATTAGTTTCGTGGGTTGAGGAGAAGATAAGGGGAAAACGATATGACACTAACATGACTGACGAAAAATATGATCAGTTGTACCGCATCCACTAATAATGTCAATCAAGATAGCAAATCATTAAATATTATTTGCAACGCTCATGCTCATTAAGTTTTCTTGAAACCTTCATTAGAGATGTCAATTTTGACTCATTTATGTTATATCCTATCGGCTAACAAAGAAATACTTTGCTAAGAACATATATTTTGATAAAAGGTTTCTTTATGTATAATGCAACCTTTCAAGGCTTAATGCAAAATTTTACAAGGGTTGCATTAGCTTCATTTAGTGTTATTTCAAGGAACAATTACTAATCTACCCAAATTAAAGAAGTGATTAACAATTTTTAGCCAAAAATTAGGGTTTGTCCCAAACTAGCCTACAAAACCGTAGGTGGTTAAAATGGTCTACTGTTTCGCCCATTT
The DNA here is from genome assembly GCF_051521515.1 of Lactuca serriola. Lineage (NCBI taxonomy): Eukaryota > Viridiplantae > Streptophyta > Magnoliopsida > Asterales > Asteraceae > Lactuca > Lactuca serriola. Next base: position 37,604,670 of record NC_136416.1, read on the forward strand.
ACCTACTGTTTTGATTTTAGTATATAAAGATTTTTTTTTTTTTCATTTTTCACTACGAAACCGTAGACGAAAAAAATGGTCTATTGTTTCCTCTGAAAAGTCTACTGTTTCCCAAATAGTAAATTAAAAATGATCTACTGTTTCGTCTAAAACCTTTAGGGTTTTTTTTAAATGAAAAAAAAACACTAACTTTTACTGTAAAAGAGATTTTTCTTTTAATATATAGTATGTACGATATTGTAACATCCCGGAATATCAAGAGTAGAGTTGAAGGGCTAAAAGTGTAAATAGAAAAGGGCAACTCGGCGAGTCCACGATTGGACTCGGCGAGTAGGGTCGCGACTTTGGTCGCGTGTTAAGTGGCCAACTCGGCGAGTCGCAGGATGGACTCGGCGAGTAGGCGCTGAGTGGAGAAAACCCTAATTTCGGAGGATGAGCCCTATATAAAGGACATTATACCCTCTTCCCAGCCTCTTTACCCTCTCTTGAAGTCCAGAAAACCCTAAGACGCGATTGTGAGGGATTTGAGTGCATTTGAACCTTGGAGAAGAGATTTTGGAGGAGATCTTGGAGAGTTAGGAGGCTTGGAGCAAGGGGCTTTGCTAAGATTCAGATTTATCTTCTGTTGGGGCTTCCTTTTGAGGTATTACTTCGTTTCTTGGGCTGTTATTCATCTAGATTCATCATTTTGGAGTGTGTGGAAAGTTTAGCTTGTGGTATTTCGAGTTTGAAGGTTAAATCTGAGGTTGCTACCTCAGATCTGGAATGGAGAAGGTCTAGAGTGCATTAAAGTCCCTGTTCTTGAGTGTTTAGTGAAGTCATTTTGTCCCAAACCCTAGCCCTAAAGTGTAAAATGCCTAGATCTCTTTGGATTCACGTAAAGTTTGCCACTTTATGTGATGGATGGGTTGTAGAAGGGTAGATCTACGTTTTGGATCAATTGCATGGTCTAGAAGGCTTCTGTATGGGATAAGATCTAGAGGCACTCGGCGAGTCACAAGGGTGTACTCGGCGAGTTGCTTGAAGATGGATTGGAACTCGGCGAGTTGGAAGAACAACTCGGCGAGTAGGTTGAAGATAGCCTTCGAATCGGCGAGTCTGTTCTTGGACTCGGCGAGTCTGGTCGTGAGGTCCTAACCTTTCTTCTGGTTGAGCTGTGAATTGGTGAGTCAAGGGATGACTCGGTGAGTCGAGTGTGAAAGGTCTCAGAGTTGTTGGACTCGGCGATTCATCGGGTGACTCGGCGAGTTGAGTCGTAGATTGGGGAAGTTCTGTGGGGACTCGGTGAGTCATCGGGTTGACTCGGTGAGTAGAGTCAGTCAGGGGTTGAATTTAACATTGACTTTGCCCAAGGGTTGACCAGTTGATTTCCAGGGGTATTTTGGTAATTGTTGGCATTTGTTTTGAGTTTAGTGTTTTGGTGGCTGGCCAGTGTTGGAGATCGTATCAATGGTCGGAGCAGCTTGGGTTTATCTGTTCAGTCGGCAGTTGCGAGGTGAGTTATCCTCACTATATCAATAGGGTCTACGGCACCAAGGCCGGCCCTTTATCAGATTATGATCCGGGTATCGCTGTTATGTTATTGCTTTACTATGTTGCATCCTGGTAGTTAGGATGATATATGTTAGAGACCTGGTTAAGGTCGGAATCCTGGTACATAGGATGATTCTATGCTAGTGACTGGTTAGGTCGGTATCCTGGTTAGGATGATGTTATGTTATGTGATCTGTTGGATTGGTTTGATTGGATGTGATATGTTATATGATTGAATGTTTATGTGCACATGGTTGTTGGACTGGGGTTGGGTTGAGGCGGGACCTGCTTTGTGCTGTAGGCCAACATATTCAGGGCGGACCGGTTATCCCGAAGGCCCAGCGAGCGGTCCGGATAGGCTGTAGGCCCCAAAAGGGTGGACCAGACGTGCCGAGGCTCGGAGAGTGGACCAAACTGACTGAAGGCTCGGTGCGGGCGGACCAGTCATACTGTAGACTCAGAGAGTGGACCAGGTGGATTGAAGGCCCGGTGCAGGCGGACCAATCACACTGTAGACTCGATGTACGTGGATAGACTCGGAGGGTGGACCAGGTGGACTGAAGCCCGGTGTGGCGGACCAGTCACACAGTAGACCCAAAGTGCATGGTTGTTCTGTGTTCTGTTATGATATGGCATGTTATGCGTGTATGGTATATGTGGTTGGTATTTTGGGGATGTCTCACTAAGCTTTCGGGCTTATAGTTGTGGTTTAATGTTTTTCAGGTTTTTCAGGAGACCGTGGCAAGGCAAAGGCGTGATCGTACCGCTGCTCATGATTATGTTTTGTGATGTGATTCTGGGATTACTCTGAAATAATTGTATTGAAAACCTTTTTGTAATAATTTTATGAAATTAGGTTGTTTTTGAAAAGTTTAAATTGGTTGGAATTTTATGGTCGTTACAAGTTGGTATCAGAGCCTTGGTTTGAGCGAACCGGAGGAACATTTGTGTGAATCCAGTCTCAAATCGAGGAGGGTTTTCAAAAGAGAATTTAAAATGGTTTTCAAAATGGGTAAAGGGGGACGCGGAGGTACGATCAGCCGGAGCCAGTAAGTAACCCCAAAATACCATACATGATATTTGTTTTGAGCTTTGATAGAACAGCATGCTAGTACTAGGCTAGGGATCTTCAGGATTTCATGATAATGTTGCCTGATTTATGATGCTTGTTAGCCTAGGGTTTCCTTTGTGGGAGATTTCTAGTGTTCCTCTAGGAGTGAGGGTGGAGTGCTTGTTATGTATGTTTTTCACTAGGGTGTTGTGGTAGTACTTAATACAAATATGGGTAGGTGTGGAAGGTAGTATGGGCCCGTACTACTGAAAGCACAGGACCCATACACGTATTAGGGAAACCATGACCTCTAGGGTTGGATTGGGAGTTGGTTCCCGGGATAGTGGGAAGTATCTGAGATCTTGTGATGTTTTTCAGTATGGAGATTCCGAGGTATGCTGGGAGTGGATCTGGGTCAGGATCGGAAGCAGGAGAGGGAGTTCAGGGCGGGTCAGTACCGCCCGAGGTTATTGGTCAGATGAGCACGTGCGAGTTGGATGCGAGGATTCGTGAGATCCTGCATGATGAGGTTGCTGCGTTGTTCCGGGCTGAGTTGCCGGAACTATTTGGGTCGATCAAGACCGCCATGGTTGAGTATTTTGATGAGTGCTATGCGGCCCTCACAGAGACGGCTGCCGCGGCGGCTACAACGACTGTAGCAGCGGCAGGGAGAGGAGCTGGTCGGGGTTTTCAGTATCGGGACTTCGATAATACGAAGCCTCCTACCTTCGACGGGGTTCAGGACCCGATTGTTGCTATGAGATGGTTGTCGAACGTGGAGGGGTGATTCTTCACATGTTCGTGCCCTGCTGATCAAAGGGTGAGGTGTGCTCTGAACCTGTTAAGGCTTGGGGCGAAGGATTGGTGGAGATTGACCACGGGGTCGTATTCGGATGCGCAGAGAGCTGCAGTTTCATGGGATCAGTTCCGGGAGATGTTCAGTACTCGTTATGTGCCGCGGGTTGAGAGAGAGAGAGAGAGGTTGGCTCAGGAGTTCCTGGAGCTAAAGCAAGATTTGGAGTCGGTGACGGAGATCACCAGAATGTTCACTGAGAAGACGATGTTTTGCCCCGAGTTTGCTTCGGAGCAGGCTCAGATGACCCGATATCTGAGTATGCTCAAGAAGGATATCAGGCAGTTTGTGTGTATGCAGAGGTGCGAGACCTTGTTAGAGTTGCAGGAGGCCGCCAGGCGGCATGAGTTGGAGATTGAGTTACAGTTGCGAGAGCAGAGGCGGGCTCCGGTGCAGTCGCAGCCGGCGTCGAAACGGTCCAAGACCGTTGATTCTAGATTGGGAGATCAGAGCAGCCACACTTATGGGAAGTGTGGGAAGGGTCACACCGGGGTTTGTAGGTCCTATGGTGCATGCCGCAAGTACGGAAAGGAGGGGCACTATGCGAGGGATTGTCGGCAGGCAGCCCCGGGTTAGGATTTGAGGATTTGTTATCATTGTCATCAGGTTGGACACTTGAGGGTCAACTGTCCACAGCTTGCTGCAGGACCGGTGCAGGCTCCAGCACCGGCCACATTGAGGATCACGGGCGGAGGTCAGGGTGGAGCGGAGCCCCCAAGGGCTCAGGGTCGTGCTTTTCAGCTTACAACAGAGGAGGTCAGGGCAGTGCCGGATGCAGCTGCGGGTATGTTTCTTTCTTTATGTCTTGTTATCTTATGATTATTATGGAGTATTGTATTAGTTGTTCCTTGCGGGTTATGGTATGGTTAAGGGTTTGGTGTTGGGAATTTCATTGGTTATCGTTCATGAGGGTTCTTAGTGGGAATTCAACTTTTAGTCCGAATGTTGGGTATCATCTGCAGTCTGAGGAGTGGTTGTTGAAGGTCGGGCTTCTTTCGAGCCGAGATGATTTGTGTTGATATGTGATTTTGTGAAGGTTGCTCGTTCTAGTGGGAATCAGTTCGCGTGTAAGTGTTTGTGTTGTGCAGGGTTGTTGAGAGAGGTCGGTGATGGCGACCGATGGTTGATAGTCAGTGCTCTAAGTGGAGGAGAATTGGAAAAATTCTCCGAAAGGTCGATGGGCATGAGAGGTTGCTTAGCTTCTTGGGATTCAGTAGTGGTTCTGTCAGCCAAGAGTATAGGCTGGTACGAGTAAGTGACAGGTATACGGGGCGTGATACAGACCAAGGGTGATTGTTTGTGGAAGGCCTGGGATTGGGCCAGGATTGAGTATGTAGGGTGGAGATAGAGTTTGGAACCCCTAGAGGGCTAGAACATTATGCATGGGAGAGTTTTCCCTGGATGGATAATTCAGGATGTTGGATGCTGGTTGAGCGGTCCGGGTAGACTGAAGGCCGGTGGGCGTACCAGTCAGGCCGAAGGCTCGGAGAACGGTCCAGACAGGCTGAAGGCCCTGGTGGGCGGTCTAGACCTGTTGAAGGTTCCGAGAGTGGTCCAGATGGGCTGAAGGCCTGGAAAGGCGATCCAGTCATGCTGAAGACTCTGCTTGTGTTGAGAGATCGGTAAGAGGAAATGAATTAAGTATGTCGCGATGTGTTAGCGTCAGAAGGTCTGGCCCCGGGTATTGATCATGGTGAGTGGAAGGTAAAGCATGGACTTGAGAGTCCTTGCGAGTGGATCCAGAGCATGTGTGGTGCATGAGATAGCGGTTATGCTAGAAGAGAATGGTGTAGTATTGGGTGAACACCGTGGCACTTGTCATAGTGACAAGGCGGCCAAGTGGATTTCCTTAGTAAGAAAAGGGAAAAAAATGTAGCTCCGAGAGGGAGTGTAAGTTCACGGAAGTGGAAGCAGTAGTGCAGAGTTATGATTGGGGTGTTCCAATCATGGTTGATGAGCAGTGTGTCTGCGGCTGCGGTATGGAATCACACTTGGGTTGGATGTTTGTTGAGGTCACGGAAGAAACTTCTATGGGTGTAGAGCCAAAAGGCTCGGAAGGAATGCATGAATGGCATCTTGGATTTCCAGTTTGATTTCGATCAAGGATTTATGTATGTGGTGGAAATTCATCCTGGGGATGTTAGGAGGTGTTGTCAGTGTATCGGGTTTTCCCAACCTGAAGATGTTAGAGCCAGTTCAGCATGGGTATGAGATTGCAGTGGAGAAACTCATGGGAGTTGCTCTGAGGCTGAAGGATGTGTCATCCTGTTAGCATGGAATGGATAAAGTTGGGCTCAGACCGGTAATTCCGGTGGTTCATGGTTATTTCTAACTCGTTGAGTCGAGTGATTGTTGTGATTTAGAGCGGGTGAAGTATCATGGAATGATACTCAATTGATAAGTTGGTAAGTGTGGTTGTCAGAGGGCGAGGTCAATGGTCGGCTTGAAGTGGTGGTCGGAACACCGCGGGAAGGAAAATTGGGTTTGGGTTTCGGTGGTTGTGCTTTGAGGAACCTGGTCTGGTTAATGCCAGGTGGTGCATTGCGAGAGTAGTTCTGGAGTCGTGTTGCCGTAGGCTTCGAGGACAAAGCCTTTAAGTGGGGGAGAATTGTAACATCCCGGAATATCAAGAGTAGAGTTGAAGGGCTAAAAGTGTAAATGGAAAAGGGCAACTCGGCGAGTCCACGATTGGACTCGGCGAGTAGGGTCGCGACTCTGGTCGCGTGTTAAGTGGCCAACTCGGCGAGTCGCAGGATGGACTCGGCGAGTAGGCGCTGAGTGGAGAAAACCCTAATTTCGGAGGATGAGCCCTATATAAAGGACATTATACCCTCTTCCCAGCCTCTTTACCCTCTCTTGAAGTCCAAAAACCCTAAGACGCGATTGTGATGGATTTGAGTGCATTTGAACCTCGGAGAAGAGATTTTGGAGGAGATCTTGGAGAGTTAGGAGGCTTGGAGCAAGGGGATTTGCTAAGATTCGGATTTCTCTTCTGTTGGGGCTTCCTTTTGAGGTATTACTTCGTTTCTTGGGCTGTTATTCATCTAGATTCATCATTTTGGAGTGTGTGGAAAGTTTAGCTTGTGGTATTTTGAGTTTGAAGGTTAGATCTGAGGTTGCTACCTCAGATCTGGAATGGAGAAGGTCTAGAGTGCATTAAAGTCCCTGTTCTTGAGTGTTTAGTGAAGTCATTTTGTCCCAAACCCTAGCCCTAGAGTGTAAAATGCCTAGATCTCTTTGGATTCACGTAAAGTTTGCCACTTTATGTGATGGATGGGTTGTAGAAGGGTAGATCTACGTTTTGGATCAATTGCATGGTCTAGAAGGCTTCTGTATGGGATAAGATCTAGAGGCACTCGGCGAGTCACAAGGGTGTACTCGGCGAGTTGCTTGAAGATGGACTGGAACTCGGCGAGTTGGAAGAACAACTCGGCGAGTAGGTTGAAGATAGCCTTCGAATCGGCGAGTTTGTTCTTGGACTCGGCGAGTCTGGTTGTGAGGTCCTAACCTTTCTTCTGGTTGAGCTGTGAATCGGTGAGTCAAGGGATGACTCGGTGAGTCGAGTGTGAAAGGTCTCAGAGTTGTTGGACTCGGCGAGTCATCGGGTGACTCGGCGAGTTGAGTCGTGGATTGGGGAAGTTCTGTGCATGGGGACTCGGCGAGTCATCGGGTTGACTCAGCGAGTAGAGTCAGTCAGGGGTTGACTTTAACTTTGACTTTGACCAAGGGTTGACCAGTTGATTTCCAGGGGTATTTTGGTAATTGTTGGCATTTGTTTTGAGTTTAGTGTTTTGGTGGCTAGCCAGTGGTGGAGATCATATCAGTGGTCGGAGCAGCTTGGGTTTATCTGTTCAGTCGGCAGTTGCGAGGTGAGTTATCCTCACTATATCAACAGGGTCTACGGCACCAAGGCTGGCCCTTTATCGGATTATGATCCGGGTATCGCTGTTATGTTATTGATTTGCTATGTTGCATCCTGGTAGTTAGGATGGTATATGTTAGAGACCTGGTTAAGGTCGGAATCCTGGTATATAGGATGATGCTATGCTAGTGACCGGTTAGGTCGGTATCCTGGTTAGGATGATGTTATGTTATGTGATCTGTTGGATTGGTTTGATTGGATGTGATATGTTATATGATTGAATGTTTATGTGCACATGGTTGTTGGACTGGGGTTGGGTTGAGGCGGGACCTGCTTTGTGCTGTAGGCCAACATATTCAGGGCGGACCGGTTATCCTGAAGGCCCAGCGAGCGGTCCGGATAGGCTGTAGGCCCCAAAAGGGTGGACCAGACGTGCCGAGGCTCGGAGAGTGGACCAAACCGACTGAAGGCCCGGTGCGGGCGGACCAGTCATACTGTAGACTCAGAGAGTGGACCAGGTGGATTGAAGGCCTGGTGTGGGCGGACCAATCACACTGTAGACTCGATGTATGTGGATAGACTCGGAGGGTGGACCAGGTGGACTGAAGGCCGGTGCGGCGGACCAGTCACACAGTAGACCCGAAGTGCATGGCTGTTCTGTGTTCTGTTATGATATGACATGTTATGCGTGTATGGTATATGTGGTTGGTATTTTGGGGATGTCTCACTAAGCTTTCGGGCTTATAGTTGTGGTTTAATGTTTTTCAGGTTTTTCAGGAGACCGTGGCAAGGCAAAGACGTGATCGTACCGCTCCTCATGATTATGTTTTGTGATGTGATTCTGAGATTACTCTGAAATAATTGTATTGACAAACCTTTTTGTAATAATTTTATGAAATCGCGTTGTTTTTGAAAAGTTTAAATTGGTTGGAATTTTATGATCGTTACAGATATAGTAGTAAAAAAGTTAGTGTTTTTTTCATTTAAAAAAAAACCCAAAACTGTAGGTTTTTAGACGAAACAGTAGATCATTTTTAATCTACTATTTGGGAAACAGGAGACTTCTCAGAGGAAACAGTAGACCATTTTTTCATCTATGGTTTCGTAGTGAAAAATGACAAAAAATCTTTATATATTAAAATCAAAACAGTAGGTAAATGAGCGAAACAGTAGACCATTTTAACAACCTATAGTTTCGTAGGCTAGTTTGGGACAAATCGTAATGTTTGGCTAAAAAAATGAGAACTCATTAATAAATTTGATTAGATTAGTAATTTTCTCTTGTTTCAATATCTATTAATTATGTACAAATAAGAAAATGATATGAACAAAAAGCTATGATCCATACTTTTTTTTCTTGTATGTTTTGTACCTTAGCATAGAGGAAGCACATTGGTGAGTGTGTATATAAAAGAGGTGGAGTAGAACGTTAGTACCGGGGGGGGGGGGGGGGGGGCGTAAGTACGTTTTGGAGAGCGAGAGCATGTAAATAACGGTGATCTAAAATTTCATTTTTTTTTATTAGTGAAAACTAATAAATGGGACAAGATTTTGAGATAATGAAAACTAGAGTTGAAAGATTGATTTAATATGGGTAACATATAACCTACATCATGTTATTGTTATTGGTTTGGATGACTATAGAAATTTAAAATGATAATGTGCCACTATATAGGTAATTACCTGAATAAACTGTTAACAATAAAATTAAATCATAGTTTAAATGGTAAAAATTAAGGATGAGCATCGCAACCGGGTACCCGCTTTTAGAACCGGAATTGCCTCAGACCTGTTGGTTTCGGAACCGGAACTGCCTTAAGTGGTTCCGGTTGCGGTTCCTAAAGTTATGGAACCGCCTTAAGCGGTTCCGGTTCCGGTTCCGGTTCTCATTTTTTCGGAACCGCTACCCGCTGGAACCGGTTTATATATATATATATATATATATATATATATATATATATATATATATATATATATATATATAAACACATACATTTTTCCATACACAATCGGCAAATATAAAATAAACAAAGTATCTATTTTAAAGCCTTAACATTACCAAATCATATTGTTGCAATTTGATATTAAAAAAAAATGTTTAGTATTATTTTGACCGGTTTAAAATATATTTTTGTCTGATTTTATCCGTTGTTGGTTCAAATTGATTCAATTTAGACCGAACTAAATTGCGGTTTTATTGACAAAAGCAACAAATATTGAAGCAACCGGGTTACCCGGTCTTAGAACCGGAACCGCCGGTTCCGGGACTGGTTCCAAAAAATTAAGAACTGTCTAGACCGGTTCCGGTTCTAACTTTTTAGGAACCGCCGGTTCCGGTTTCAGTTTTCGCAAAATGAGGCGGGTACCCGCCTATGCTTATCCCTAGTAAAAATATCTTACTGGTTATTTATTTTTATGAAGAGTAATATATATATATATATATATATATATATATATATATAAACTTCCTATCTTATAAATAAGACATGGAGTTAACCCATGCAATTTCATTGGGTGCGTGAAAGTCCTATTTCTTCGACTCGCATCGTCTTCTTCACCCAATTTTCTTCCTCCACTACTTAGGACATGTGTGTAATGATAACAAAAACATAAATATTGAATAAAGGAACACCACATTTATAGTGGAAAATCCAAAAATAGGAAAGACCATTACGGAAGAACGCTATATAATTCTAAAATGTTTGAAGGATTACAATGGCTTATTATGTTGTGGAACGGGAATGAAAAGGATATATTTAAAAACATGATCTAATATCCTCTATCCTTCCTAATAAATGAAAATCATTTTGACACATGTCATTCTTTTATTAACTTGGACACATGTCATTTTTTGGTATTTTTGATTAAATGTTTATTCCATTTGTCATTTTCTTATTTTTTTTTTATTTTTTTTTAATTAACATATCATATTTACACATCAATTAATAATTGCCTTAATTGAAAATAACTAATAAATTACAATATTAGTACTCATATAGTATTTAATATGTTTCTTTTTAAATTCAAATTTTAAATTTTAAATTTTAAATTTAAATAAATTTTTGTTTAAACTTTTATATTTAATTTTTATTATATCTAACCCGTATAAAATACGGGTATCACACCTAGTATAAGAATAAATAAAAAGAGTCATAGTCTAACTCTTATACTTTATGGGCAAGGAAACCAACGCAACTAGTTGTATATGACAATTGTCAATTTCTTAGGCACTAATTTTGGAATAGTTCAGAGCATATCCAAGAAACTCCACCTTGCGACAAAACCAATCTTCAGCAATGTAACTTTCAAGCATCGAGCGAAATGAAAAACATATAGTTTAGAAGTCCTAAAGGACTTAATTTCAAATACCAACCAAATTTGAACAAAGTTCAAATTTGGCGGTCAGAACCGGCTTGATCATCATGTCAACCGAGTTGTGTTGGGTGTTAATCTTTGTCACCTTGATATTGTCTTGGTAAATGACATCTATGATGTAATGGTGACGTATGTCAATGGGCTTCGTTCGCTTGTGGAACATCGAATCCTTCGTGAGGCATACCGTACTCTGACTATCACAATAAATTGTAGTGCATGAGAAATAACCACATAGCTCACCATACAACCCTCTAAGTCAAGTAGTCTCTTTACATGCTTCCGAAATAGCCATGTACTCAACTTCCATAGTAGACAAAGAAACAGTATATTAAAGTGTAGCCTTCCAAATTACGGCACAATCAATAATAGTAAAAACATAACCCATGAGGGATCATCTTTTGTCACGATCGACTGCATAATCTGAATCAATGTATCCACATAAACCAATTTTTGACTTCCTGAACTCCAAATAGGCCTTAGAATTACCTTTAAGGTACCAAAAGATCCATTAAATGACTCTCCAATGTTGCTTTCTCAGATTAGCCATAAAACGACTTACAACACTCAAAGCATGTGGTAAGTCAGGACAGGAACAAACCATAGCATACACTAATGATCCAACTACACCTTAATAAGGGACCTTTAACATCTGATCAATTCCATTATATTTTTGTAGAGAAAGTCTAGAAGAAATATGAAATAGTCGGCAAGCGGTGTACTTACCGGTTTGACATTTTGTATGTTGAATCGGTGTAGAACTTTTTTGATGTAGTTGTTTTGGCTTAAGTATAAGTTGCCAATATATCGACCCCTAAAGATTTCCATGCCAAGTATTTTCTTTGCATCACCCAAATCTTTCATCTCGAACTCCCGGCTAAGTTGGTTTTTTAATTTGGTGATGGCAGACTTTTCTTTTGCAGCTATAAACATATCATCAACATAGAGTAATAAGTAGATAGGATGCCCTTTGTCGAATTTTATGTAAACACATGAATCATAATTTTATCTTCTAAAGTTTTGAGACATCATGAAGTTATCAAAATTCTTGTACCATTTTCGGGGTGATTGCTTTAAGCCATAAAGTGATTTCTTTAACCGACACACCAAATCTTCTTTCCCAGGAATAACAAACCCTTCGGGTTGCTCCATGTAAATGTTTTCTTCCAAATCACCATGTAAGAAAGTGGTATTCACATCAAGTTGTTTAAGCTCCAAATCATGCATTGAAATAATGCTAAGTAAAGTATGGATGGAACTATGCTTGACAATGGTAGAAAACACATCAGTAAAATCTATATCGGGTATTTGGCAATACCCTTTTGCAACGCGTTGGACTTTGAATCTGGAATCCTATTTTTTCTTGTACACCCATTTTCACCTAATTAGATTCTTTTCCTTGGGTAATTTGACAAGTTTCCAAGTCTATTATTCTCTAGAGATTCCATTTGTTCTTGCATTGCAGTCATCCACTTGTTAGAATCACAAGTAGAAATTGCATGAGTATAAGATGATGGATCTTGATAATTTTCAATTTCCTCGACAACTGAGACAGCATAAGATACTGAATTAGGAATGTTAGTGAACCTACTAGGAGGTCTAATAACCCTCCTAGGTGTATCGATTGCAATAGAATGAGATTGGGATAAAGAACTTGAAGGAGTTGATGAAACACTTGAGTGAATTGTTTTGATTTTCGGTATTTTTAGAAGTGATAGTGTGCTTCACCTGAATTTGAGCACTCTCATGGGAATAAATAGGATTAAGAGAATTTTGAGATGAGTCTAAAATATTTTTCAAAGAACCATGCTGAGAATTGGCGTGGCTGTTGGGTGAGTAATACATCACAGTTTCGTTGAAAACGACATTTCAAATTACAATTACTTTGCTTGTCTTAGGATTCCAAAGATTATATCCTTTCACACCTAATTTGTAACCAATAAAAATACATTTAATAGCTCTAGGATTCATCTTACCATTATCAACATTAGGATATGCAACACACCTGAAAATCCGCAGCTACGAGTAGTTTGCGGAGGAACCATACCAAACATAAATCAAAGTCTTCTTGTCCAATGGAGTTGAGGGTGAACGATTGATTAAATAACTTGTTATGGAGGGTGCTTTAGCCTAAAGTATATGATGTAAATATTCCTTAGATAGCATACAACAAGCCTAGCTAATAGTGGCACGATTCATTCGTTCGACTATACCGTTTTGTTGCAGCGTATGAGGAACGGTGTAGTGACGAACAATACCTTCGATTTTCAAAATGATTCAAAGTATTTTGAAAAAAATTCCATCCCATTATCAGTCCTTAACTTTTTGATTTTCTTCCCGGTTTGATTCTCGATCATAATATTCCATTCTTTAAAGGCAGAAAACGCATCAGACTTGTTTTTTCAGAAAATAAGGCTATCCCTTTCGAGAGTAGTCATCGATTATTTTCAATGTATAACTCGGATCACCAAGAGATTTGTTTTGGGAAGGACCCCACAAATCAGAATGTATGTAATCTAAAATGCCTTTGGTGGTGTGCTTGCCGGTATTGAGCTTTACCCTATTAGATTTATCGAAAACATAACGTTTGCAAAATTCTAGCTTGCCTTTGTTGAAACAATAAAGTAGACCCTATTTATTTAGTTCATACAATCCAAGTTCACTAATATGGCCTAATCGAAAATGCCATATTTTATACACTTCAGTTTTTGAAGACGGGGTAGACAAAACTAGACTAAAATTTGAAGTAGTTTCGGGATTAACCGAAGAACCATGTTTGTGATCAATTTTGGAATTTGTCAGATCCTTTGGGGATGGTTTGTCATGAGAATTAGGTATATGATTATTAGGAGTCATGAGAGAAGTGGAAGCAGTGATTGTTGTACCCTGAACAAAGTATAATCCATTGGATTTTTGCAAATTATCTTTAATAATGACTAAAGAACATTTTGAGATCTTTAGCATCTATCTCCACTTGTAAATTTGAAACCTTGGTTGTCAAAGACACTAAGTGATATAAGGTCTCTTTTCATCTTTATGATGTAATGAACATCGGCCAATGTATGAATAGTACTATCAAACATCTTGATACTAATAGATATGATTCCTTCAATTTTGCATTATGAATTGTCAAAACCGAGATTAGTCCCAACGTTGAGAATTGGTTCAAAATTGGAAAACCAATATTTATGTGGGCACATGTTGTGACATCCCCATTTTTACGGCCAAAAAAGACCGATTTAGTTTATGCTTTTTAATAAAAATCAGAGTAACTTCTTAAGAAAAGTGTTGTAGAATTTTGTTCCAAGAAAACATGATAAATATGTTATCAAAGCATTTCCGAAGAAATGTATATTATTCCTTTTAAAACCTTGGGATGTCAACGTTAATACAGAAACATAAGCATAAACAGAACTTACATTCATTTACACTAGTGATCTATATCTCCTTAATCCCTCATGTAGTGTAGTTTTATATCGACACCTGTGATACAAATAAACTGAGTGGGTCAGGTTGGGAAACCTGGTGAGTACATAGAGTTTTCCACCCACAATAATAAAGTTATTATGTTTTATCAAACAATTAACCCAATTACCCATCCCCATTATCTTTTTTAATTCCTAGGGATCTACCCTAAGAATCATCTATCACTCATTCCTAAGGGTTTTCCTAAGGAATAGGCACGAAGTCCATCGTCGCCAAGGTTTAGACAACATGCACTAAATCCATAGCCGCCAAGGTTCATCCAACGGGTGCTAAGTGCATAGCTCTCATTTATCGACATTATTATTTGCGGGAGTCCAACTGCAATACATGTCAATGGGTTTTTAGAGTACACCGAGTGAACGTATCGTTCACAACACCTATAGGTAGCGAGCCTGCTAGTGTTCCACATACTGTCTAGAATAGTCCATGGTTGTCATCCGTACTCTGCTAGATGACGGGGCCATCGTTTGGGTAAAGGTTTCTCTCGTATTTCACCTCTCACCCTCATCTCATAATATATATAACCTTTTATCTCATCCTCTAACTCATCTTTCATCATACACCAACTATTTCATATACCCATGTTTTACCCAACATATTTGTAGATATAAATACATATACAGTTCAGATCGGAAGAAATAGTTTAGATCTGTAAAGAAAATACATATACGGTTCAAATCAGAAGAAAAAGTTTAGATATGAAAAACAAAGTCTAAATCTTTCATCATACTTTCAAAGCATAAAATACGTATACAGTCTAGATTTGAAGAAAAGGTTAGATCTGAAAAGATAGAAGTTTAGATCTTACATCCAGCACATATCTCAAGTATAAATCATCCATATATCAAGTTTAGATCTGAAAAGTTCAGATCTGCAGTGAGAAAGTCTGGATCTAAAGGAAAAAGTTCAGATCTGAAAGAAAAGGGTTAGATCTGACAAAAATACATATACCATTCAGATCTGAAGAAAAGTATTAGATATAAAAAGAAAAAGTTTAGATCCGAAGGAAAATCTAGATCTGAAGGAGAAAGTTCAGATCTGGAAGAAAAGAGGTTCAGATCTTTTATCCAACAAACATCTCAGGCAAACAGACAACTTATATTTATATACATAGCACATAATTTATATAAAATACCTCAAATCTATGTGTAAGATTAAAGTGACTGTGCACTCACCTGATAAGGAGTGATTTAGACAACACTTCGTTTCTTAGAATAATCTCCTTTGACGAAACCGGGAAGTTTGCTTGAAAACCGGGCTCTACACGGACAGAGTTTCGAACCGAAAAACTCTTTTTCTCGGAGACTCCGGGCTCTCCGAGGCTTCCTTCTAAAGCTATAAAGGTTCCCTAGGCTTAGGGGTGAATTAGGGTGGCTAGAGACAGAGTAGAGAGAGAAAGTAGAAGTGAATTGGTGGGAAAAAGTGGCAGCCCTCGGCCCCCTTTTATAGGCTGATAAGCCTCGCTACGTTGGGCGTTCCTGCGAAGGTACGCAGGGCGTTCTTGTTCTACGTTGCGCGTTCGTACAACCACACGTCCGAAGTTTGCTAGGGCTACGTGGTCACCTCCGGAGCCAATTCCTCGCGTACGTGGGGCGTTCCCTCTCTTACGCGGGGCGTACCCTTCGGACCAGTCTCGTAATTTACACACTCGACTTCTAAAATTCGTAACTTTCGCATACGAGCTCTGTTTTTGACATTCTTTATATCCACACGTAGGCGGGATCGTACACTACGACTTTTGTTTAGACTTTTCCGGCTAATTCTCGACCGATTTTTAATTTTATATTCTTCAACAGACCGAGACAACAAAGCCCGTTAAAATTTCATAACTTCTTCATCCGACGACCACTACAACTTTATTCATAGATATCGGGTTTATTTAACAATTTATTTTTGATGCTTATTTTTATCCTTTATTTATTATATTATTATATACAAGTAATAAGCACACAAAAGCACATAATTAACATAATATTCAAGTAATCCATCTTTATTACTTTAAAATGGGTTACAATGGTTGACCTAGACTATTACAACACCAATTAATGCTTATCACAGAAACACGGGCGTTACAATTCTCTCCCCCTTAGGATGATTCCGTCCTCGGAATCATGCATCAACAAACAGATGCGGATAGCGACTCATCATGTCAATTTTCGTTTCCCAGGTGAGATTTGGCCCATTCGAATGTTTTCATCGCACAAGCACTAAGCCGACCATCTTGCTTTGCAACTTCTTCGACTTACGTTCAACAATCACTTCCAGTTCTTTGATTTGCCTCTTGTTTTCATCCATCCTCAATTCTGAAATCGGAATTATGCCGGGAACTTCTCCTGTGAACTTCCTTAAATAACACACATGAAATGTGTTATGAATACCATCTAGTTATTCTGGTAGTTCTAGCTTGTAAGATTGTTTCCCAATCCTCTGAAGAACTTTGAACGGTCTAATGAACCTTGGACTTAACTTTCCTCTTTTCCCAAATCTTATCTTGGAATGCCTTCAATCCTTGATTATTCGTACCAAACACCAATATTTTGCCCAAACGCTCCTCCTTTCGGTCATTTTTCTCTTAAGCTTCTTCCCGAGCTTTCTAGATGCTTTCCACAATCATTGAGACAACTTAAATTCTTAATGCTCTTGGCATTTTCCTTTCATGGTTCAATTTACGACTTAGAGCATCAGCCACAACATTTGATTTACTAGGGTGGTAAAGTATCTTGCAATCATAATCTTTAAGCAACTTTAGCCAAAGTTGTTGTCTCATATTCAATTCCTTCTGATTGAAGAGATACTGAAGACTTTTATGATCAACGATAAGTTTGCACTTCGTGCCGTACAGATAATGCCTCCATATCTTTAGTGCAAACAATACCTCTGCCAACTCTAGATCATGAGTGGGGTAGTTCTTTTTGTGTTCTTTCAATTATCTCGAGGCATGTGCTATCACCTTACCCCATTGGTTTAGAACACAAAGCAACCCAACTCCAGATTCGTCGCTAGAGACTACGAAGTTTTCAATTCCGTTCTCGGAAACACCAACAAGACATGACTTGTATAATGACTCCATACATTATCTCTTTATCCTAGGAAATAGTTGTAACTATTTTGTTTCCTTTGAATGTGTATCTAACTTTTAGAATTCTTGTCTGCAGGCGGTGCTCGATCTTGCACCTGCTCCTTATCCCATGTTGAACTTTCAATTGTGACCTTCAAGTCACAATCTCGATCCTTATTGGAGACCCGTCACACCCCCAAACCAGAACGGCTGAATCGTTTGAGGGCGGATGACTTCATGTAGTATCGTAACAGTTGAATACATAGTAAAGAAAGTAAAACAACCATCATATATATAATTTAAAAGTTATATTGTTGAATGATACCTGTTTCAAAACAAATTACAATATGATGACAAAATGAGTTTTAAACCGACGTCTTAGCGTCACTTCTCCAAAATCTGAAGTTTACCTGTATTACTGAATACTTGAGAAATAAAAGTAGATTTGAAATAGTAGATCAACATTTAAGCTGGCGAGTTCATAAGTATTTAATGTGAATGTTTGTATAAATTTGAATGAAATTTTTTGTAGATGTTTGAAAACTCCTAGAAAATCCCATATTTCCTACTAGTATAAAAGTAGTCTTCTACCAAGACCCGACCGTTTTGAATGTTTGCTTCTAGAAATCCAATATTTTTCCATAAGTGTGTGGTAGTTTAAAAGTTCCAAAACTGTAATGCAATAGTGTTTTTCATGCCTAGAATAGTAGATTTAAGTATGTATAAAATCACTAATGAATTTGATAACCCCATAAATAAACGTGTTTTTAATACTCCATGTGAGTTTTATAACCATGCTATTGACCCAGACTGCCTGTAACAACGTTCTTCAGGCGTTGGAATGTTATAACGTTTGTCACCCCAGACCACCGGTCTAACTGTAGCCAACAATTTAGGTGCGGGATTGTCAATCCCGTATAGATCCATACACAAGTATCACACTCTCCCTACAAGAGATTATGGTATATAATACAGGTCTTTAACTGCATACTTGAAAGTACGTGAAGTTGAATGTCTCAAAAAACTTAGTATCAAATTGGTTTACGTATGAAAAGTCCATTTGTTCTTGTATATGAAAGTATTTCCTTGATATAGTAATTATAGTATGTAGAATCTCATGAATATCTAGTAAACTATACCTATTATAGTTTTTTTTTTCAATTGTGTGATTTGTTTGTATGATTAACCCTAGTGTAGTGTCGACTTCGTATGTAAAGTATAACATTTGTAATAACATTATTGAACATTTATACTCAAAATATAAATAAAGCATTTGATATTTATATAACAACAAGTTTCATTCCAAAAAGGCAAGTGTTATCGTGATATGTTGTAGGAGAACGTTTTCGTACGATAATTATAAATCACTATGATTTATTATATAACAAAAGTATAGCAAAAGATTGATGTTTCTCACACGAGGATAACCGTGTGTGTAATTGTATTCCCCCCTAAAAGTGTATAAAAGCATTTACAAAACATTTGAAAACATAGTTATAGGGGTATGAACTCACTTGATAGATTGAAGAAGGTGAGACGATAACTGAGCAGAACTTCGACTTGAGAAAGTTGATTTCTCGGGAATCTCGGGAATCTCATGAGTGTAAAATCTTCCTTCGGAACTTGGATGTGAAGACCGGGGCTTCGGGATGGGTTCGAGGGTTTAAATGCAGAGCTTTGGCACGAGAAAGAGAAGAAATGAGCACCTAAACTTGAAACCATTGACTTCTATTTATAGCCCTATTTTTGGGTGCCACATCGTGGTCTTCTTCACCACGTCTTGGTGTTGATCCTATCCTCTTTCATGGACGAGACGTCTGCTGACAACCCTGGAACCCATCAGTCACAGTACCACGTCGTGGCCAGCCTGACAACCTCGGATTTTGTGTCTCGAACTTGTAAAATCAGTAACTTCCGCGTACGCGCTCCGTTTTTGACGTTCTATATATGCACACGTAGGTGAGAATATGCTCTACAAATCTCATTTAGACTTCGTCGGCTAATTTTGACTTTATTTTTAATTAATTATTTTTAATAAGCCGGGACACGAAAACTCCATCATAAATCCAAAACTTCTTCATCCGACGTCCGTTTTCGTCAGACTTTTTACCGTTGCGCTACTATTGTTGAGTTCTTCGATTCTCATTTAGGTTGTTTCTGCCAAAAGTCTCTCGATCTCTATTTCGAGTTTTTAGCTGTCTACTTCTATATCCGGAACTTGGAAAAGTCATAACTTCCTCATACGAAGTCAGACTTGGACGTTCTTTTCACTTACGTTTATGGTTTAATGAGATCTACAATTTTCATTTAGATACCTAAGGCTAAAAATTATTGTATTGAAACTTCGCGTTTTACGTTTAACAGTTTGACGGTTTTGCTGTTAATCTTAGGTTGGTCATAACTTCTTCGTTATAACTTGGATTTTAGTGTTCTTTATATTTCTGAAACCCTTGACACGATATCTATCATTTATGAAATCCAATAGAGACTTTTTAACATTTTATTTTTTGATGATAATTTCATTATATCAAAAGAGACAATTCTTGAATTTTTAGGTCATTATATTGATTCGAAATATCAGGTTGTCACATCATCCCCCGTTAGAGGGAATTTCGTCCCGAAATTAAATGTAAGGTAAATATTTGTGGATTAGGGAAAGAGATGCGGGTACTTTTTTTTCATCTGATCTTCGCGCTCCCAAGTATATTCAGGTCCCCGCTTTGCATTCTAGCGGACCTTCACAATGGGTATGCGACTTTGTTTTGTTCTTTTACTTTCCCTATCCATGACCTCAATTGGTTCCTCTATAAAGTGGAGACTCTCATTGATTTCGATTTCGTCTAGAGGGACGACAAGGGTATCATCGGACAAACATTTCTTCAAGTTTGACACATGAAAGGTAGGATGTACGTTATTGAGTTCCTGTGGTAGTCGAAGTTTGTATGCTACCGGGCCGATCCTTGCTAGGATCTCGAATGGTCTGATGTACCTTGGATTTAGCTTTCCACGCTTTCCAAAGCATATCAAGCCCTTCCAGGGTGAGACTTTCGAAAGAACGTGGTCTCCAACCTGGAATTCCAAAGGTTTACTTCTCTTGTCAGCGTAGCTTTTCTGTCGGTCTCTAGAGGCTTTCAATCGTTCACGAATCTGAACGATCTTCTCTGTCGTTTCCCAAATGATATCCGGACCTTCGGAGCAATTTCCACTGCCCCTAACTCTAGATTGTGTGTTGTATAGCTGACTTCGATTGTCTTAAGTTGACGGAAGGCGTAGGCAATGACCTGACCTCGTTGCATCAGAATACAATTGAACCCTTGATTGGATGCATCGCAGTAGACTATGAAGTCTTCTATTCCTTCTAGGAGGCATAGTATCGGTGCAGTGCATAAGGCTCACTTCCGCGTTTGGAACGCTTTCTCTTGATCCTCTTCCCAGTCAAGGGCCATGCCCTTCTGGGTCAAAGTCGTAAGAGGTTTCGCAATTCGAGAGAAGTTCTGAATGAACCTATGATAGTAGCCAGCAAGGCCTAGAAATTTGCGAATTTGTGTAGGCGTCTTCGGTGCTGACCAGTTCTCAATGACTTTGATTTTGGAAGGGTCCACATGAATTACCTCTTCACTAACAACGTGACCCAGGAATTCAACTCTTCGAATCCAAAACTCGCATTTAGAGAACCTCGCATAGAGCTTCTCTGATCGTAATGTTTCCAAGATCTGACGTAGATGCTTACTATGCCCTTCCTTACTACGAGTATATAAGTATGTCATCAGTGAAGACAATGACGAACTGATCCAAGTAAGGACGGCATACCCTATTCATTAAGTCCATGAATACTGCGGCGCATTGGTCAATCCGAATGGCATCACTACAAACTCGTAGTGTTCATAACGAGTTCGGAAGGCTATTTTTGGAACATCCTCCTCTAGCACTCGTAACTGATGATACCTGGATCTCAGATCTATCTTTGAAAAGTAACTCGCCCCATGAAGTTGGTCGAACAAATCATCTATGTGGCAGAGTGTAACGATTCTTAACAGTAAGCTTGTTGAGCTCACTATAGTCGATGCACATACAAAACGATCCGTTTTTCTTCTTGACGAATAAGACCGGAGCTCCCCAGGGTGAGACGCTTGGTCTTAGAAAGCCCTTGCCGAGCAGTTCGTTAATTTGACCGGACAGTTCTTGCATCTCTGTAGGTGCTAGATGGTAGGGCGATTTGGCTATTGTGGTAGCCCCCTGGAATGTAGTCGATTCTGAACTCGACTTGACATCGCTGAGGTAAATTTTGGGATTTCTTATGGAAAGATGTCGGAAAGATCCAAAAGAAAGTACGATTACTCATGAAGTAAAGAAAGGATAGGTACTTCTGTTCTATCTGTATCTCTTGTCCCGATCAGCGGGAAAGACATTTGTTTGGCTCCTTAGTTTATTCACATGGCAGCGCGATCACTCGTAGTCTTGAGTAGTCTCTATCCTAAAGTTCATATTAGAAGTCATATTTGGTTCATCAATCACAGCTTCACGTATACGAGTCGTATATAATTAAGATTGAAAAGGCCGTCGAATAAATGATTCTTCTCTAATCTCACATCCATACAAGGAAAAGAAGTTAAAGCGGAATCATCAATTCTAAGCCTCTAGAACCTTGGTTATATACCACCCTTGCGTATACATTCCTCAACGATAGATTTAACAGTATGGGTCTTTGGATTGAACTTGACGTACTGTACGTGTGGTATTCCGGGGAGGTTTGCTGAGGTTTCTTCGGGAAGGATCCGAAACATAAGATACTCTACGCATGAGTACCTCGGAGTTTTGGAATGATGGCTTCGCTAGAAAGGCGATTACGGGGAAAAGAAATTTGCGCACGAAACTGGCATTGTGAGGATCGAATTAACTCAAGTTAAATGATAATGTCGGACTACTCGGAATAAAAGGCGTTAGACTAGTTTAGAAAGGTGTTACAAAAACATAATGGTGCAACTTTGACAGAGTTTCAGTACTTTAGTTTTATCTAGAAGACTACTGCTGCGAACAAGGTATAATACAAAAAGCAAGTACACACAACACGAGAGTCCCTTAACTGACTAGATCTCGCAAAAAGATATTACTCGAGTTGCACTAGTTTTTGACGGTTTATAAGTCTACTATAACGACATGCCCTAGTATTTCAATGTGGGTCCGGAATAGTCTCTCCTGCAGCAGTGATCCTTAGTATCTTCCCGTCTGGGCCAGAGTTCTTTGCTATGGGACAATCCTTCTTGAGATGTCCTACATCACCGCATAACTGACATATCTGGCTTGCACCAACATCGGTGGTGGAAGTGATGTGTCGGGTCGGAGTTATGTGGAAACAAGTGCTTTCGTTGTTCCTCCCTTTTGGACAATTCCTTTTATAGTGTCCAGTTTCACCACAACCATAGCAAGCCGGGCTGACCCCGATGCTAGTGGCTTGGACGATGATTCGTGCCGACGCTCTACAGACACGAGTAGTGTCCCCCATTCAATTGCAATTATTGCATTGCAAATCACGGCAAACTCCGTTATGATGAAAATTACACTTTTCACACTTCGGGAGTGTTCCCTCATATGGTTTGATCGGTGTTGATGTGGCAGAGGTCGCCACTTGTTGCTGTTGTATGGCAAGTCTTTGAGATCGCTTGCGCTCCTTTTAGGCTTGACGCTTTCGTATATTATACTCAGATTTGTGGCTTTGGGTGTTTGTAACAGTTACCATTTATTGATTTCCCGGATTTTTACAACAATTTGAACTATCAACACCTTTTACAGCCTCGATTGCATTACCAGCGTTGAAGTGTGCAAGGACAGTTGCCACGGCAACTGTTACCGCGGCTTGGAAGGCGGAGGTGTCTATATGATGGATCAGGGTTTCGTCGTTTGGCTGACTATTTCCGGATGACGATATGATTCTGTTATACGGCAAGAAAAGGAGTTCGTGAGTGATTATGGTCGGTCCTAGATGTATTCTACTCGTTCATGTAAATGCATATTTTTTCGTTTTGTTATACTGTTCTCGGTGGTTTGACCTATATCACTATGATGCAGTACTGGTAAAAAGTTGAAGTAAGTTCGTAGAATGGTCATTAGACGATTGCATTTTTGAACTAGGCTATCATTGGTTGGTGGATAACATGATCCAACCTTCGACAAGAATTGGAAGTGATCCTTGAGCTAATTTACCACAACTCAATAATTTGACGAAAGTGATGTTTAGATAGAATTCTAATGATAGTAGAATGAAAGTATTTGAACAAGGATTGTCACAGAAATTTGCCGACAGTCAATATCATTGATATTTATGATGTAATGAGTTTGGGAAAAATGGCCTTGGAATAGGTCTTACATCATATCCGAAGTAGAAAAGTTTTGACAGCATAAAGGCCTAACTAAAAGTACTTACAGTACAGGGATAGTTACTTAGAAAAGTGCTACTTGGAGCATAGATAGGAAGCTGATTCCTTATACCAGGGAAAGAAAGGTATAATATCTCATAATGGTGATGGTTATCCCTCGGGTGAACCCTTAGTTCAGCCAGCTGACGCTGCACATCAAGCAGGTGCCTTTCGTACACCCTTTGGCGTACTCGGAGCTCTATGACTTCAGCTTGAGTTTCAGCTAGCTCTTGCTGCAGGGCCTCATGGTCTCCCCTAGATCTCTCACGAGCATCTTCCAGATGAATGGTGCGGTTGGTATGCATTCTCGCATTGGCGTTAACTTCCTTGATTCGGTGGAGAGTTGTCATGCCCTGAATTTTGTTTCGAGCAACTCTGCGGACCAAGATTGGAAAGAATCTGTCTGCTGAGCCTCCTTCACTTAGGTCATAAAAGCTTCGGTCTCCATTGAATGGCGTGGGCTGAATCTGCTCTTGGCTCTATGTTTCCAAGCTTTCTACTCATGAAGGCGTCGGGCCTTGAAAAGTCGGACGAGGGTTAGGATTTGGGACAGGAGCCACCAGGGGTAGGTTATTGACCTCTGGCTCGGAGTCCGAACCATCAGGAAAGCCTTCAGCCTGGTGATCATCCAAAGGGATTGGGTGATCCTCCTTTGGCTCTGCTTCAAACTATCCTCCATTATCTTGGATAGGGAAGTACGAGTCGTCGTGGGGATGGAATCCAGCCATGTTATCTACGCGAGAAATGGGGATAAAGAAATAATTAATATATGTACTAATTGGATAATTATAAGATGATCTTTATCAGTTACTTCAATACTTGTATAGCGCATACCAGTTATATGTAATCAAAACAGGATAGACCTTTGAATAAGTGACCCTAACTCCAAATCCACAAGGAGCAGGGAGTAAAGAAAATGTCACAGATTCTAAGTCTATGGCATCCTAGTTACATATAACCTTAGCATATCCACTTAGCAACTATTTCCCTACTAATGAAGACCTTTAGTTCTCAGATAAGTAATTATGGTAACACAAAATGCTCCTATAGTATTTTAGGTTTATGTTTAGTTCTAATGTTTTCATTGTAGTAGTATTGGTAAGTTTTTAGACTTTTTGCCACATCACAACCATTCTCGGGCATATGCTAACCACTTCTCGGCCCAACATAGTTGATCAAACTATGTCACTCCCAGAACTGACCATACATCCCCGAGTCTACTTGTGATGTTCAACAATCATAATACTTTTGTTCTGTCCTAGCGACACTGATTTTAGTATGAATTTAGGTATGTATACTTGGTTAAATATGTTAGTATTTTAAAGTATAAAATCTTTATCAGAGTATTTTAATCCTGACATGTTTATAGTTTGTATATCTTTTATGGGTTGATACACTCGATTCACTATAAACAATGCTCTGATAACAATCTGTCACACCCCCAAACTAGAACGGCGAAATCGTTCGAGGGCGGATGACTTTATGTAGTATCGTAACAGTTGAATATATAGTAACGAAAGTAAAACAACCATCATATATATAATTTAAAAGTTACATTGTTGAATGATACTTGTTTCAAAACAAATTACAATATGATGACAAAATGAGTTTTAAACCGACGCCGTAGCGTCACTTCTCCAAAAGCTGAAGTTTACCTGTATTACTGAATACATGAGAAATAAAAGTAGATTTGAAAGAGTAGATCAACATTTAAGCTGGAGAGTTCATAAGTATTTAATGTCAATGTTTGTATAAATTTGAATGAAATTGTTTGTAGATGATTGAAAACTCCTAGAAAATCCCATATTTCCTGCTAGTATAAAAGTAGTCTTCTACCAAGACCCGACCGTTTCGAATGTTTGCTTCTAGAAATCCAATATTTTTCCATAAGTGTGTGGTAGTTTAAAAGTTCCAAAACTGTAATGCAATAGTGTTTTTCATGCCTAGAATTGTAGACTTATTAACGTATAAAATCACTAAGGCATTTGATAACCCCGTAAATAAACATGCTTTTAATACTCCATGTGAGTTTTATAACCATGCTATTGACCCAGACTTCCTGTAACAACGTTCTTCAGGTGTTGGAATGTTATGGCGTTTGTCACCCCAAACCTGCCGGTCTAACTGTAGCTAACAGTTTAGGTGCGGGATTGTCAATCCCATATAGATCTATACACAAGTATCATGCTCTCCCTACAAGAGATTATGGTATATAATACAGGACTTTAACTGCATACTTGAAAGTACGTGAAGTTGAATGTCTCACAAAACTTAGTATCAAATTGGTTTACGTATGAAAAGTCCATTTGTTCTTGTATATGAAAGTATTTCCTTGATATAGTAATTATAGTATGTAGAATCTCATGAATATCTAGTAAACTATACCTATTATAGTTTTTTTTTTCAAATGTGTGATTCGTTTGTATGATTAACCCTAGTGTAGTGTCGACTTCGTATGTAAAGTATAACATTTGTAATAACATTATTGAACATTTATACTCAAAATATAAATAAAGCATTTGATATTTATATAACAACAAGTTTCATTCCAAAAAGGCAAGTGTTATCATGATATGTTGTAGGAGAACGTTTATAAATCACTATGATTTATTATATAACAAAAGTATAGCAAAAGATTGATGTTTCTCACACGAGGATAACCGTGTGTGTACTTGTATTCCCCCCTAAAAGTGTATAAAAGCATTTACAAAACATTTGAAAACATAGTTATAGGGGTATGAACTCACTTGATAGATTGAAGAAGGTGAGACGATAACCGAGCAGAACTTCGACTTGAGAAAGTTGATTTCTCGGGAATCTCAAGAATCTCAGGAGTGTAAAACCTTCCTTCGGAACTTGGATGTGAAGACCGGTGCTTTGGGATGGCTTCGAGGGTTTAAATGCAGAGCTTCGGCACGAGAAAGAGAAGAAATGAGCACCTAAACCTGAAACCATCGGCTTCTATTTATAGCCCTATTTTTGGGCGCCATGTCGTGGTCTTCTTCACCACGCCGTGTTGTTGATCCTATCCTCTTCCATGGACGAGACGTTTGCTGACAACCCTGGCACCCATCAGTCATAGTACCACGTTGTGGCCAGCCTGACAACCTTGGATTTTGTGTCTCGAACTTGTAAAATCAGTAACTTCCGCGTACGAGCTCCATTTTTGACGTTCTATATTTGCACGCGTAGGTGAGAATATGCTTTACAAATCTCATTTATACTTCGTCGGCTAATTTTTAATTTATTTTTAGTTAATTATTTTTAACAGGCCGGGACACGAAAACTCCGTCATAAATCCATAACTTCTTCATCCGACATCCATTTTCGTTAGAATTTTTACCGTTGTGCTACTATTGTTGAGTTCTTCGATTCTCATTTAGGTTGTTTCTGCCAAAAGTCTCTCGATCTCTATTTCGAGTTTTAAGCTGTCTACTTCTATATCCGGAACTTGGAAAAATCACAACTTTCTCATACGAAGTCAGACTTGGACGTTCTTTTCACTTACGTTTACGGTTTAATGATATCTTCAATTTTCATTAAGATACCTAAGGTTAAAAATTATTGTATTGAAAATTTGTGTTTTACGTTTAACAATATTGATGGTTTTGCTGTGAATTTTAGGTTGGTCATAAATTCTTCGTTATAACTCGGATTTTAGTGTTCTTTATATTTCTAAAACCCTTGACATGATATATATCATTTATGAAATCCAGTAGAGACTTTTGAACATTTTATTTTTTGACGATAATTTCATTATATCAAAAGATATTACAATTCTTGACTTTTTAGGTCATTACATTGATTCGAAATTTCGGGTTGTCACAAGACCCCTCCGTCTTTTTAACAAACTTAGGATAAGTTCTTTCCTTCTATCACCATAGTAGACCGATGGGTCATGTTCTAATGACCTCTCATCGTATTATGTACTGCTTAGACTCAAGTCCTTTAGAGTCGATTTTCTAAACATAATATACCTTCCTTCGTGTTCCAATGTGATAATATCACATTCTAGCATGTAGTACTTCTAGATACAAGCTTTTTACTTTAACAATGATTGCGATACTTCAATCTTCTAGTTTGAGTGGAATACTACATCGGACTTGGTTCTCTGAACCACATGACTAACTCATCTTGGTCGGACTCTAATCGATATGACCTATTGGGTCGGAATAACAATCATCTTCTTAGTCATTACCGAAACGATGGTAACGAAAGATATAAATAAAATGGAATCAATTACTAGCTTCTTGGTAACTTTGTGACCTTCCCCGATCCAAGTGCGACTCTTGTGCTTCCTGTAGTATGGGCCTCTACTACCATTCACACCTACTCATACTCGCCCCAAGTATTGTATCGCAGTTTTCCAAGCCACCATTCAAGAATTTCACAATAATCATTTAACACATCTGATAACAAAACGAAGCTTTATATTATTTCCTAAAACGATTACATAGATGTTAAAGTTCAACCCACACTATGCCTCTAATAGGCTACACTACGTGGTACTATCTTCGTGGCTACTTTATATCTTGAATTTCGGATATGAGGTCCTCATCCTTGATTCCTTGCATCTTCACTTGCTTCATCGAGGATTGTCTGAGATGCTCTTGCCTTCGACTTTGGAGGCGCATTAGCTCTTGCAATTCCATTTTTCCTTGGGCAGTTCTTAGAAATATGTCTTTCTTCGTTACACCCGAAACAAACCTTCTCGGTAAATGTACACTCATCGACGTAATGCCCAGACTTTCCACAGCTAAAGCAAGCCACCTCCCTTCCAGAGTGTTTATTTTTGCACTTCCCGTACCATTTTTCTTTACATCTTCCTTTTCTAGACTTTGAGAGCATGTTGATCTTGTTGGACCTTGAAGACCCCTCAAATTTCCTCTTCTTTCCAACTTCAACCTTGTTTGTAGTCCTGTCATTGATCATTTCTTCAATAGACTTCGCAACCCAGATGGTCGCCTCAAGATTTGGTGCCTGGCGTACCGGCACAGTAAGTTCGTCCTTACTTTGTTGAATTAAACGCATTTTTTCTTCCATCTGTTGATCCAACATCATCCGCACCATTGGATGTACTCCCGCCATCGTGATTGGTCTAGGTGCAACTCCTACTTTTGGTGCTTTCTCAATCACTTGGGGCTCAGGCTGCGGGTTACCGTTTTCGAGTCCGCTTTGAGTGCTCACCATGTCGATCTATACATCAGAATCAGATGTTCGGTGTGTAGTGACGAGAATTCAGATAGAAAATATTTATTTATGATAAACGTATAAATCTCCTTATCACTCCGAAAAGTTACATGCCAGTTCTAATTCCATAATCAAACGTTTAGAAACCTGTAAACATAAAATTTCTAGATTCGGTCGGCAACAGACCATAGATCATGTAGCATCATAAAGCATCATAATTCATTTAGCACCTAAAGCAATTTAGGCATATTTCTTAAAATAAACTAGTGCTCGTGTATAAAATATGGTAGACACTCATCTCACAATCATCGCTTAGCACTCTAAGTTTAATTCTAGAAATCCTTCAACTTCCTAGTTCGCTTAAACTAATTCTATGATACCAACTGTGACGTCCCCATTTTTACAGCCAGAAAAGACCAATTTAGTTTATGCTTTTTAATAAAAATCAGAGTAACTTCTTAAGAAAAGTGTTGTGGAATTTTGTTCCCAGAAAAACATGATAAATATGTTATCAAAGCATTTCCGAAGAAATGTATTTTATTACTTGTAACACTTTGGGATGTCAACGTTAATACATAAACATAAGCATAAACAAAACTTACATTCATTTACACTAGTCATCTACATCTCCTTAATCTCTCAATGTAGTGTAGGTTTATATCGACACCTGTGATACAAATAAACTGAGTGGGTCAGGTTGGGAAACCTGGTGAGTACATAGGGTTTTCCACCCACAATAATAAAGTTATTATGTTTTATCAAACAATTTACCCAATTACCCATCCCCATTATCTTTTTTAATTCCTAGGGATCTACCCTAAGAATCATTTATCACTCATTCCTAAGGGTTTTCCTAAGGAATAGGCACGAAGTCCATCGTCGCCAAGGTTTATACAACAGACACTAAATCCATAGCCGCCAAGGTTCATCCAATGGGTGCTAAGTCCATAGCTCTCATTTATCGACATTATTATTTGTAGGAGTCCACCTGCAATACATGTCAATGGGTTTTTAGTGTACACCGGGTGAACGTATCGTTCACAACACCTATAGGTAGCAAGCCTGCTAGTGTTCCAAAGACTGTCTAGAATAGTCCATGGTTGTCATCCGTACTCTGCTAGATGACGGAGCCATCGTTTGGGTAAAGGTTTCTCTCGTATTTCACCTCTCATCCTCATCTCATAATCTATATCACCTTTTATCTCATCCTCTAACTCATCTTTCATCATACACCAACTATTTCATATACCCATGTTTTACCCAACATATTTGTAGATATAAATACATATACAGTTCAGATCGGAAGAAATAGTTTAGATCTGTAAAGAAAATACATATACGGTTCAAATCAAAAGAAAAAGTTTAGATATGAAAAACAAAGTCTAAATCTTTCATCATACTTTCAAAGCATAAAATACGTATACAGTCTAGATTTGAAGAAAAGGTCAGATCTGAAAAGATAGAAGTTTAGATCTTACATCCAACACATATCTCAAGTATAAATCATCCACATATCAAGTTTAGATCTAAAAAGTTCAGATCTGCAGTGAGAAAGTCTGGATCTGAAGGAAAAAGTTCAGATCTGAAAGAAAAGGGTTAGATCTGACAAAAATACATATACCATTCAGATCTGAAGAAAAGTATTAGATCTAAAAAAGAAAAATTTTAGATCTGAAGGAAAATCTAGATCTGAAGGAGAAAGTTCAGATCTGGAAGAAAAAAGGTTCAGATCTTTTATCTAACAAACATCTCAGGCAAACAGACAACATATATTTATATACATAACACATAATTTATATAAAATACTTCATATCTATGTGTAAGATGAAAGTGAATGTGCACTCACCTGATAAGGAGTGATTTAGACAACACTTCGTTTCTTAGAATAATCTCCTTTGACGAAATCGGGAAGTTTGCTTGAAAACCAGGCTCTACACGGGCAAAGTTTCGAACCGAAAAACTCTTTTTCTCGGAGACTCTAGGCTCTCCGATGCTCCCTTCTAAAGCTAGAAAGGTTTCATAGGCTTAGGGGTGAATTGGGGTGGGTAGAGAAAGAGTAGAGAGAGAAAGTAGAAGTGAATTGGTGGGAAAAAGTGGTAGCCCTCGGTCCCCTTTTATGGGAAAAAGTGAATTGGTCTACGTTGCGCGTTCGTACGGCCACACATCCGAAGTCTGCTAGGGCTACGTGGTCATCTCCGGAGCCAAGTCCTCGCGTACGCGGGGCATTCCCTCTCTTACGCGGGGCGTACCCTTCGCACCCGACTCGCAATTTACACACTCGACTTCTAAAATTCGTAACTTTCTCATACTAGCTCCGTTTTTGACGTTCTTTATATCCACAAATAGGCGGGACCGTAATCTACGACTTTCGTTTAGACTTTTTCGGCTAATTCTCGACTGATTTTAAATTTTATATTCTTCAAAAGACCGAGACAATAAAGCCTATTAAAATTTCATAACTTCTTCATCCGACGACCGTTTTTGTCTGTTTGTGTTTTTTTTACCGTTGCGCTACTATTAAAGAGATCTTCGATTCTCGTTTAGGTTGTGTCATCCAAAAATTACCCGATCTATTATTCGAACTCCGGGTTGTGCACTGTTGATTCGAAACTTAGAAAAATCATAACTTCCTTATTCGAAGTCAGATTTGGGCGTTCTTTTTATGCACGCTCTCGGTTTAACAAATACTATGACTTTTGTGTAGATCACCAAGGCTAAAAAGTCCTCTATCGCAAATTCACTATTTACGTCACGCAGTGTCGTGCTGGTTCTGTCGTGAAACTTTGACAGGCCATAACTTCTTCGTTATAACTCGGATTTCGGTGTTCTTTATATCTCCGAAATCCTTGTAACGAACACTACAACTTTCTTCATAGATATCGGGTTTATTTAACAATTTCTATTTGATGCTTATTTTTATCCTTCATTTATTATATTATTATATATATGTAATAAGCACACAAAAGCACATAATTAACATAATATTCAAGTAATTCATCTTTATTACTTTAAAATGGGTTACAATGGTCGACCTAGACTATTACAACACCTATTAATGCTTAGCCCAGAAACACGGGCGTTACACATGTGATATGTGAAATCGAAGTCAAGAATCCATTCTTCATGAATATCGACAACTCCGACGATAAGCACAAGAACTTCACCGTCAAAATTGTTGTTGTCATGAGAATAATTAGTCTATTTGTCTTCATATTTCTTCACCATCAATTTTTATCTTTGACTTTTCCATGAGATTTGGAACACCCTTTCTTTCCATGATATCCCTTATCTTTGGAACGTCCCTCAACCGATAACCCTTCAGCTTGTAAACTACTTGCCCCTTTTGAAGATGTCATCCTTTTCATTTATTCTTTTGAATACAAAGCTTCAGAAACTTCATGTAAATTAAGGGTGTCGCCATTGTAAAGAATTGTATCTTGTATGTTTGAGTAGGAGCTTGAAAGAGAGCACAAAAGAATCAAACGAAGGTTTTCTTCGTCATACTGAATTTCCAAAGTTGCTAAATCAGATGCGGTCTCTTTAAAATCAAATATATGATTAAGTAAACTACCTCCCTCTTGAAGCTTATGTAGAAAAAGCTTTTGCTTTAAATGCATCTTACTCTTGAGATATTTTGTCAAGCATATTTGAGCTTTAACCAAACGGTAGCAGCAATTTTTCATTGAGTGCTTCTTGGAGAATGTTATTTTGGAGATGTAACCAGATTTGTGCCAAGGGTTTACAATCCTTATTTATCTCATCGGGAATCCAAGTAGCTTGAGATTTACTTCCAAAGGAATCTACTGCATTGTAATCCTCTTGAGCCAAAAAAATCTCACATCTTCACTTGTCAAAGTTAAAAATGAGTGCCATGATCTAAAAGTGGAAGATTGTATTTGACAGAAGCCATTGAATAATAGATTTATACCCTTGTTTTATGGATTAAGAAATAATTAAAGAAAAAAATAGGTTTGAAAAATAAATTATTTAATGGTTTAAAAAACAAACACTAGATTAACAGTGGGTGTTAATTAATATGGGCTAAAAAATAAGAATTAAAGTGGACGGAAGGTTTTGTGGGCAAAAAAATATAGTTGTAGTTCACGTAAGAGGCTAGTAAGGTTTGTAAGAAATTGATTAACAAAGTCGTCCAAAAGGATTCGAGAAAAAATTGTTGGATATTTGATGTTGACGCTATTTAGCGGCATTACGAATATAAATTATTTGGCTTGGGTAATCACTTTAAGAGCGTCGATCAGGATGGGGCTGAAACGATCAAAGAAGAAGAAGAAGAACGATGGAGGGTTCCAGATAGATGAATAATGTGTGCTTTCCAGATTTAAGAAAGATGATCAAAACAGGTACACTTCTAAGCTCTGATACCACTTGTTATGATAAAAAAACGTAAATATCGAATAAAGGAACACCAGATTTATAGTGGAAAATCAAAAAACAGGAAAAAACCGACTTTAGAAGAACACTATATAATTCTCAAATGTTTGAAGGATTACAATGGGTTATGATGTTGTAGAACTCGAATGAAAAGGATATATTGAAAAACATGATCTAATATCCTATATATAAGAATAAATAAAATGAGTCCTAGTCTAACTCTTATGATTGATGGGCAAGGAAGCCAACACAATTAGTTGTATATAACAACTGTCAATTTCTTATGCACCAACTTTGGAATAGTTTGGAACAGATCCATCAACCTGTATGTAAGATTCCTGTGTCCATAGTTTATCATTCCCAATGCTTTTCCTTTTATGATATGTACACTTCCGATCATATTTTTTTCTTTCCGTCTTTTAATTTTTGTTTTTAGCTTGCAAGAAAGATGGATAGTGCAATTGAGAGACAAATAACTCTACTTGAAATTTCCCCTTTGATCTTCTTTGTTGCCTTCTCAATACAAGTGGTTCGATTAAATGAGAAACGACCTACCCCTTTCTCATCTCATTATTTTCTTTCCAGTTTCTTAAAAAAATACGAGGATAATCTATGGTGCATATGATTCCATGTACGTCTTTTTTGCTTTTCTTATAAAAACTTAAATGGGTTTGAAGTTGTTCTTTTCATAGGTTGATTCAATTTTCATGAAGAATTATTAAACAAGAATATACACTTGAAAAAAAAAAAATTCTTACCTAAGCTTCAAAAAGGTCGAAATCTACTTACCGATATCTTTGAATTCAAAGAACCCATGCCTGATGTGGCTACTTTGGAAATAAAATATAACAATGAGGGTCTTATATTAATGCATTAATTTTATATACTGAACTCATATTTAAATCTCCATGATAGTATTTTTTTTATAGAGAATTCTCTTACGTTGAATGAAGTCTACGAAGCCTTATATTCCAAGGAAAATATAAAATATGTAACACACAGTTTCTAATGTTTCTTATTTCAAGATATTGGTCCGCAATTCAATCATGCAAAGTTCTTGGGCTTCAAGGGATAAAAATTTAGACCTTGTTGGATGTTGATAATGTTGATTAAGTGATCTTAGCCCTTGATTTGTTCTTTGAACCAAAGGGTAAAATAGGAATGCGATATTTTATACTTCTTGCTTGAATTAATGAATTTTATTTTGGTATGCTTTAATTTAAAAGTAATTATATAGAATGGTGAGGATTTTCAATACCTTCGTGTTCATATAAAGATTGCCGAAAATGGAGTTGAAACGATGAAGTTGTGATTGTTTGAAGCTTGAATTGATTTCGGTGAAAGTTCCTTGCCACAAACGAGAGAAGATCTACATGGCGGAGAGATGACCATAGAGTGGAGAGAATATCTCCATGATGTGGTGATGACCACGAAGTGGATGTTGGGCATCCCAAGCCCATGAATTTTAGGGTTTTCAACGTATTTAAAGGTAATAATTCATGTTTTAGGGCATTTTCTCAGCCTCCTTCACCTCTAGAACTCCTTGGGAGAAACCCTAGCCTCCTTCTTCATGATTTGAGCTCCTCCCCCTCTCTCTTATTTTGGATGCTTTTGGTGGTGTTTTGATGAAGCTTGAAGATCAAGAAAGTTCTTTTGGTTGCATGGAATGTTGTTTCAAGTTTGGATCCATCAAAGTCACTCCATTTATGGACTATTATGAGTATAAAGTTCAGATCTTTCCCTTTATTTCTTTAGATCTTATCATTTATGGTTTTTGGTATTTTTGGTCCATTTTATGGGTCATCTTGGAGTTGAGTGGATATCAACATCTTTTGATAAGTTTGAGAATGCTTCTTTGACCTCATGAACTAGGAAAGTTATGATATTTTGCCTTACCTTTAATCCACACAAGTTATCTTGGTCCTTTAGGTCATTTTGGTGTATTAAAGTTTTGATCTTGAATTTTTTTTGGCATTATTATGGATAAAGTTGGAAACTTTATCCATTTAAACATCATGTTGATTTCGATCCGAAGGTTGGAGACTTGGTCTTAATGGATTAAGTTAAGAAAGATACCGTTTTTGTCCCTTTGAGACTTAAAGTCTAGATCTTGGTTGTTTCGACAATCCTAATGGATAAATTTGGAAACTTTATCCATTATGAAGCTATTAGGTACCATATCTGATGTGTCTTGGTCTTTTTGGATTAAGCTCTTAATGAAGGAAAATCACATTATGCAAGAGACTACGACGTGGTGGGGCTCTGCCTCTCGACTTTTTTGTCCTAAATTCGCCACAGAGTGACAAAGAGTTCACCATGACATGGTGGCATGACTCATCACAACTGTTTTATGATTTGGCAACCATGACATGGTGACCTGTTGAGTTGACTTTAACCATTAATTTTTTTTCTGTATTGACTTTTGGGTCAGAGATGGGTAAAATTAAGTGTATGGCTAAGGAATGATCTTGTTTTCGCATTAGGTAACTCTAGTTAGCGGTACTATTGTTAAGGTGGCTGTTGAGCTGATGTTCAGTAGTTTAGGTGAGTTTTCTCACTATACTATGTAAGATGCTAGCTGTTTTTGTGAATCTTGAATTTGTATGTTGCGCGAGGCCCACTTGTATGTTGGGCATGGGCCGTTATGTGAATTGGGAAGGGGACACTATGTAGGGGGGGGGGGGGACCTGATATGTGAGTTGGGTAGGGTCGTATATATGGTAAGTGGGGCTCTTATGGTTATGTGGTATTTTGGGGGAACTCACTAAGGTTTATGCTTACAATTTTGTGGTTTAAATGTTTCAGGTACTTCTGTTTCCAAAGGCAAGGGCCCGACATGATCGCACAACATCCCGTGAAGTTCATTCCATATTGTTTATTTGATTCACTCTGATGTTAAGAATACTTATACATTGATCGGTTTTGGAAACAAATGGTTGCATCATTTTGGTGTTTTGAAAATGAAAAATTTTACTAGTATTTTGGGACGTTACAAAATGAATGGTCTATAATTATGGGTTCAAAAGTTCTCAAACTAAAGTGTTATATTTTTGGGTTTGTAAAAAACATGGTTGCGTGGTTTTATCTATTATAAGTTGTGATATAAAGAAAAGAGGAGTGATTGAATAGGTTAATGATGATTCTACAAACTAAGTTCATTAGGATAGTTTTGATAGAGAGGTTCTTGCTATTATTCTTGGATGTGTCAATTCTATTAACAATAAGATTCTTGATTATTCTTCTTCTTGGCATATGTGTTAGAACAAACAATGGTTTCAATTTTAGAACCACTTCAAAATGGATAATTAATACTTTAATTACTTTTATGTTCCACTATAAATAATATAATTAAAATTTACACATTACCTAATTCTATCCTCATCAAATGTCGACACACAATCTAAAGTCACCAGTGAAAGTAAAAATGTTCATAGTGCATAACTCATATCTTAGAAAAGATCGTTATACCCATAAAGGATCAAATGTTAGCTACTAGATCTATCAACATGTTTTGTATAACACTTTTGATATATTCATGTTGCTTAAAGTAAGGAAATAATATATTAGTGGTGCATAACAGTTACTTAGATGTTCTTTATTTATTAGGAGAACGATTATTTTTAGGATATAAAACTATGTGATATTCTTAAAATGAACATGTTAATCGACATTACTTTCCATATAGATCATATGTACATTGATCAAGTTATGCAAGTAACAAATGAAAAATAATTTCGGTTGTGAAACAAACTAATAAGATTCATACATGTAATCAAAAGAAAACTGATAACAAAAAGAAACATAATCTCTCTCTCTCTCACTTAATAATTAATAAATCTACTTCAAAGATCTCAAATAACGTATACCTCATGAATGTGGAAAAATTATTGAGAAAACTCATATGTTAATTCCATTATCTTTTCATAGTTTCATATGGATTCTCTTTTTCACATTGTCCTAATACTATTTAAATGATTGTTAATAGATGTACTATAATATTGGATTTTACTATACACAAATTACTATCATCATGATCTATTAGGAGTCTCTAGTAATGCCATGTCTATCTTAGATAATCTTATTCCATATTGATGGCATATCATAAAATGTATTTGTCTTTGTAAGTTTGATGTGGGCCCCAGTGTAAAGGACCAGGCCCTTGCATTCCTAGAGGCCCATGATTGTGTGACTAAAGAGGCTTCATGGAAATAGCCATAAATTTGCCTATGAGGCTCCATTTTAGGCCTACGACCAGTTAAACCGAAGCTTGGAACAAGGAGCACGTCATGATGAGTACCCAAAGGGGACTTACCCATTTTTAGTCCATAAATTGTTTTCTAAATGGAGTTATGAACAATTTTGTTATTTTTCCATAATTTTTGGGTTTTGTATTCAGGTTTGTATTTGGCCCATGGACCTTTAGGGTTCTATTTTAAATTCTTTTTCTTATTTAATTGTGGTGGATGTAATTTGCATGGCCGATCACCAGTTTTAAGAACTTTCAATTTTCTATCGAAATTTTATGTGTGTTAAACCGGATTTTGAAACCAATCCAACGATATTTGTAGAATTAAAGTGGTTTGGGGGTGATTGTAATGGGTAGTCTACAAGAATCAGTAGGTTCAATCTTGTCTATCTTTTATAATTTTTATACGTTGTATCAAAGTCTCAATTGGATAAAAAAAGTTGTTCAAGTATTATCATATTTACTTTTAATCCAATATTTCTTGTTGACTTAGTCTATGAATTTGAGTACATCCTTTTTTTATCCCTTAAGAATCCTAACAATATTTTCATAAAGCATTTGACCATAAGGATAAAATATAAAACATCAACATCCAAACAATGTGTGAATTACCATTAGTACCATTCTCTTATGAAGTAGTGTGATAACTCAATACCTTTTCCCTTACGGAGCTCACATTTGATCCATCTAGTTAGGAAACCTAGTCAAACTAGGAAACCTAAACAAACCAATTTCTTTTTCCTTATGTTTCTTCATTGTATCATTTTTATTTGGGTTTAAGTTTGATCTAATCATTAGGATACATATTTAGTCGAATACGTCTAATAAAGAAAAAAGAATAAGGAAGAGTTAATAAAATGTTGAAACATAATAAATTTTCCAAAAAAGTATAATCCGGTTAAATATTTCATAACCTATGATGCAATTACAAGACTTGAAAAGTCCAACATGCAACATGTTTATAGAGTTGTAAAAAAAATACAGCTTCATATTACATGAAAAAAAGGTTATTGTGTATACTATAAGTACTTAAAACACTTATATAAGTTAAATTCAGTTATTCAATAATGTGTGTTCACATTTGATATACATTCTTTGTGTTATATATACTTAATATGTTTACTATGTTATCATACAACTTAAAAATATAAGTTCTTTGACGAAATATAGTTTTCATGGTTATGTATTTGTATCATTGAGTTATTGCAAACAAAATAGTTTACAATATTTTTATTATGGTATGAGAAAACACATCAAACAAAATTTTACCTTTATAATCAAAATTTCAATTTTTTAAAAAAAAATCAAAAATTACAAAAAAAGCTTAATCATATTCAAATATATCACCATTTTTAAGGTATATATTCCAAAATTCTCACACATGATTCAAGATTGTCTTGCACATCAAGACACATATAATTGATCACTAATTATATATATATATATATATATGTATATGTGTGTGTGTGTATGTGTATGTATGTGTGTGCGTGTGTGTTTGTATGTGTATATATATGTATATATGTGTGTATATGTATGTATGTATGTATATATATAGATACTTATATACACACACACAGACACACACACACACACACATATATATATATATACACACACACACGAATATAGATACATACATATATACATGAATTCATGTTTGTATACACAAATACACAAATACACACACATACACACAAACATATATATATATATATATATATATATATATATGTGTGTGTGTGTGTGTGTGTGTGTGTATTATACATTTTGTTGTCAATAAAATCTGCTATTTATAAATATGGTTGCATAAGATCGTGCAACCTTTATTTTTTTTCAAAGTTGTTTATACTTAAAAACAACTAATTAAAGATCTTAGTTTTAAAATGTTGCATTAGCTCGATTAGTAGAAGTAGAGAGTCTTATTCGTTTTTGAATCTCCATCGGCACATAACAATATATATTAAACATATACTTTAAGATAAAAAGAACCTTGTTCTAAGCTTCTTAAGGAATACTTTTCAGGAGATTGAAAGACCTATGCTATATATACTTTAGAGAGTCTAATCCACAACGTCATGGACTCTAACATCAAAAACCTTGTTCTACGCTTCTTAAAGGATCCTTTTCTGGGAGTCAATCGACCTATGCTAAAGAAACAATATTGAAAAGATATCCAATGAATTAATTTTTTTATGGGGGTTTAAAACAAAAATGTGGATTCTTTCAAGAACCAATATAATAACGCTAAGTCTCCCTTCACTCAAAAGAATTTCCAAATTGAGAGATTTCTAATGATATTTTTCATACAGGTAACCTTCAAGATACAAACAAAATGCTAAAACCTTAATTATGTGGAGGGGTTAAGAAAATTATTCAGGGACCAATCTCCCACAAAGATAGCATGTATGCATACTACATGTGCAAGATCATCACCCATTCAATTGAGTGAGTAACAAATTGGAATTTATTATCCTTCCTAGTTACTATGACTATGTAAGGACCCTACGTCATAAGTATAAAAATATAAGGAGCGAGTGAATCACCATCCTTTAACTAATAGAAATTTTATTGATCTAGAATTCTAAAATTGTATGGACATTATTAAGAACTAAGAGAGTGCATATCAAGGAGGTCATTGAGAAACACTGCCATTTTAAACCAAAAATTGTTTTCCTTATATATGATCGAGTCAATAAAATTACAAGAGCATCAAAAAACTTTTATCGAAATGTAGTTTGAAGATCATGACCTTATGATTTGGTTTGTTCTCCAACTAAAAACTTCATTTACGATCAAGTATCATTAGGAATGTTTTTTCCTTTAGTGAATGTTATTTATTGCTCATTGGTGATTAAACTAATGTCTTTTATTTATCGATCGTAAAAGTTTTTAGCTGCTACTTATGTTAGCACTCTATGAGACTAATCAGCCTGAACTTCCGAAGGAAGAGCATATCTTCTACTTTAAGGAAGAGTAAGTTAAACGACGTGTTGCAACCCTTATACCCACATCATGTTTTAAACACTCTTGACATTATTAATGAAAATTGTTGTTGTTATAGCCTAAAATATTTAAAGAAATTTGAAAGTGAATCCATCCGGGTGATGATTTATCACTACCATATATTTTTACATCATCATAAATTTCATAAAAAGAAAATAACAATACAAAGTATCTTCTGAAAACTTGGCTGCAAAAAAGTAGAGAGTTCTTGATTGATTATGGATGTGGTCACAGATCCAAGAGACATTAATAGAAAAGTCATTTATATACTCCTTAATCATGTTTATTAATTGATCTAATTTTTACGATTGGAATTTTCTTCTACATCATGTTGTACTTTCTATAGAGTTAATGAAATAATTCTAAATTGGTTTGTTAGTTAAATTGAAGAAAAGTCAATAAAACTACATACTTATTTGACTCACAGTACACCAATGTCATTGATACAAATGCATAACAACCACTTTTAGATTACAACATAAATCAAAATATATTATAAAATTGTTGCATAATATAGTAAATATACTAAGTACATTGAGTATAATGTAACTAAAAATTGCACATTCATCGTTCAACATCATAATTTCACCAAAATAAGAGTTTGTTTATATTACAAAATTTCAACATATGATAATCATCTATTTTTCTTTCCACCTCCACTATAATAAGTTGTCTCCTTTTCAACCCTACAAATGTCGCACACTGCATGTCAGCATTTTCAGGTCCTTGCATTGTGTCCTTATTTATGACACTTAGAACATGTTAATGTCTTTGACTTTCTTGAAAGTTCATTATCTTTCACTGATTCCTCAACTCTTCCATGAATCTCAACTTCAATAGTGGTATTAGGCAACACGATTCTCCCATCGATTAGATCAACCTTGAAACCAAATCAACAAAAAAATCAGAAAACAATGAAGAAAAAGAATAAATGCATGAAAAACTAAGTTTTCTTGACTTCCAAATATATGTGAAGAAGAGAATCTATATAAAACTACTATAAGCCTATGGAACTAAGATATGAGTTTTTTGGTAGTTGGAAACATTTACGAGAAACATGAAATTTGGAATGTTTTATCCGAATTTAGTTTTATAAAAAAACTCATTTCAAACTATAGAGTAATCAATTACTTTGTTTCCTAATATTGAATCTTTTTTATATAGTCCTTTACACTTATTCTATATAGGATCCCCATGAAACAAAATGTTGATGAAGCTTGGACTTATGAGCAGATCACGAAATTTAATTTCATAATAATAATTATTCTTCTGATAAATAAAGAACATATAAGTAAATTTATAAGCTAAACTTCGAGCCTTTAGGATTATCCGAATGGTTTCCTAGATATGAATTCTCCTCTATGCATCTTCTCACTTCCTATGACGACCTGATTTTTCTTTTCAAAATTTCATGATAGAATAAATGTAGAATGTACTACTTAAATCATGATTGAGAAGTATAATAATATAGTCATTGATTGTAAAACATATATATTACCATGTCCTTTCTTTTATTTCCATTGCTTGCACCACACTTTCTTTTTTCAGTAGTCCATCCTTTTAAAAAAAATTAGTATTTGGGGATCTATAGTAGCTTCACCAATAATATATAGAAGGATAGTATATGAGTTGTTCGAATGGGTTGTACAAAAAAGTAATGTAGAAAACCAAAAATGAAAATAGGAACTTGGAAAAGATTTAAGTCAACATGCTTAAGTAGTAGTTAGGATTTGGCCACATTAACTTAGACAATAAAAACTTATTTTGTATTTTTCAATAGACCATTACCAAGTTCACTCTTCATAATAGAATATAGTGCGATTTACACTTGCCAACATATATCTACTTCTCTATATAAATGGAAAAGAAATCAAGGCTACCTTTTCAATGTTGTCGGTTTTAATATAATTCCAAAATGCTTAAATCCTTCTTTATTTCTTCCTCTAATTCCGATGATGTAAGCCTTCGTTTCTTTTCCTTTGATCCTTCAACCTGCATCACATTTCATGTCATTCATTTCAATCTTTTATTGCATACAAAATGAAAGAGCTAGGACAGTTACAAATTAGATTAATTGTTATTTAAAGTTAGTCATTTCCAGAAAATATTGTTTTTGTTATGAAATTGTTGT
This sequence comes from Lactuca serriola, assembly GCF_051521515.1. Lineage (NCBI taxonomy): Eukaryota > Viridiplantae > Streptophyta > Magnoliopsida > Asterales > Asteraceae > Lactuca > Lactuca serriola. The sequence goes on from NC_136416.1 coordinate 37,647,263, forward strand.
TTAGAACAAGAAAATCCCAACTCTATAGAGAAAGAACTAACATGATTGAGTGTTATGTTATTAATATGACGTGGTACTTCATCCAACTTGTATAGAACTTAATATTTATAAAATACCGAATAATATGCATGACTCTTGTGTGAGAAAGATTGAAGTACTTCCACTAAAAGGGGTTATAATTCAATTTTTTAGCTAGGAGTTGAATCTAATAAACTAATTAATTTTCCCTTAGACATTTCTCATCTAAGTATATTTCTAGAGATGAAATGTGGTTCGATTTCTAACTTCTGATATCATTCATGAATTACTTCTAAAGAAGACATAACCTAGTTAGTGTATTTAAAGTAGAAGGTGATTGTTATTTAAAACATAATATACGTTTTTTTATCATGTTGTAATGCAAATCTACAGACTACGACCGAAACTTATTTTGTATATTTTCTATAAATACTAAAGTGGTTATAAATGTATTAATATTATCAACAATACAAGAACAATAGTATTAGGAACTACCCAAATACATGTTCAGGATTCCAGTAAGAGATTGACACTGCAGCTATAATAACCTTGTTATAGTTTTATTCCATGTTATTGGCATGACGTTCCTGCATTAATCACAACCAACTTATTTACTTATCATACATACTTATAAAGCTAGCATTTTTTCTTGAATCTCATACATTTGAAACCCCTTTTTTTAACTTCCTCAAACCACATTCATTTGAAACCCCATTTTTTAACTAATGCAACTCAAAAGTTTTCTTAATTATGATTTAACACTCAAAAGTTTTATAACTTATATTATGTTTAATTAACATTTAGTGAAAAGTTTACTATAAAAAGGTCAATCTTTTGTGTCTTTTGTGTTATATAAAATCTTACATGTAAGAAGGATTTGAAGATATTGTTATTCAAAAGTTTTCATATAGTTGAAGCATTCACGATCCAAATATGATGATTTGAAGAAATGAGTTATGTCTCATCGATGGTAATTGTAATATAATTTTTTCTTTCAACCAAAACAAATGAAACTTTTCTATTCTTTCTTTATATTCAGCTTCTCATTTAATCTTTATATGTGATTTGTGTGTATTACTCAATCTTGAATGTGACTCTCCAAACATAAATGTTTGCTTGGAATATCTTTCTGATTCTTCTTTTTCAAGAAAAATATTTTGATTGCAGGTTAGTGAAGAATTATTATCAAGTTTCTATGGTTGAATGGTGTTAAATGAAGAAAGAAGTTTCATAAAATGGATATAGGTTTTTTTTGTTTGAGCAAAGTTGATGAATGTTAGTTTTTTCTTTTGATTTAAATGTATGTTTATGTAACATCTGTATTTATATATTCAACCACCCAATGCTCTTATTTATTTGATTGTAGTTTTTCTATTTTGATTATGTTTATTTTCTATTATTTTTTTGGTTGGGTTATCCTACACAACATATTTAAAAGACAATATTTAAAAGATAACATAATTTTGAACATTTGATATGTAATTATGATAGACTTATCATGATATGTTCTTCATATGAAAGTAATTTATCCATATTACTACCACAAGAATTACATATGACATTTACGAATATATATATATATATATATATATATATATATATATATATATATATATATATTATATGTGATTTGTTTAACATGTATATGCACCTATGTATGTTATAAATTTATAATTAAATATCTTTATGTTTAATAATTGAATGGATAAAAATGATGCATCAAAACCAATTATTTAGACGAATATAATAATAATAACAACAACAACAACAACAACAACAACAATAATAATAATAATAATAATAAATATACATTTCCAAGTACCACATTCATTTGAAACTCACACTACAAGTCAAGAGTTTTCTAATTTATGTATATTTATTAGTTACAACTTTAGAGTTTTTAACTTATGATTATTAATTAGTAATCACTAATAACTTTTTATTTTCTTTTCTTTTATAAGGTTGTAAAGTTTTGCTAATTTAAAACATTAATGTAATTGAAGAGATTTATGATTTAAATATGAAGAGTTAATATAAATGTTATAATAGACGTTTTAGTGTTTTAATGTTATTAAAAGTTATAGTGTTTATTTTTCATATTTTTTATTATTCGTTGTATATATATCTTTTTTAATACAAATGTTATAATAGATGTTTTTCTATTTTTATGTTATTAAAAGTTGCATTCCATATTTTTGTTCATATGTTTTGTTACCCGTTATATTATCATTCATTTGATATATAATTTACACAATTTTAAATGGTTTATAAAATTATCAAATAATTGTATATATAACAATGACTTAAAAGTTAAACTATAATTTTTAATAAAACTAATATGTTAACTATATGTTTGTTTTACTACTAACATTTTGTTTCAAAGTAGAAATAATAAATAATAATTTGGTAAAAGTTATTATTTTAACTATATAATTCTATTCTCTCGCAACGTGCGTGAATTCGTCTAGTTGATATATAAAAAAGACATATAGTAGAAATATGGATGATACACATCATAAGAAGAAAGGTGGAATTAGGAAATGCACCATATTTGCTAAAACGTACGATTAGACCGTTTAGGAGCCTAAACAATTCATAAAAGATGTCTGAATACCACGCACACAAAAACACACACACAAATATATATATATATATACACACACACACACAATCACTTCCTTGACACTATCAAATCATAGAATCAAGTTTCCTTCAAAAATGGTAAATTGTTTGTAATTCGGTGATATCAAATTTGATAATTGATCGATGTCTTTTTCACTCTTATAGAAAAAATCTATAAATACATAACTTTCTAAGAATTCACATCAACAATATATTTTCATTACCTGAGTGTTGATGGAAATTTGGTTACTAACTGTGCTAAGGAAACCTTAAAAGATAGAAGGAAAAGGAAGTATATGTGGTTGGTCTTGAGTGAGTGCAAGTGCTAACTGAGGGTGGAAAACTATGATATATGTGGCCACTTAAGCCTATGGTTGGCATGAATTTATTGCTATTAATTATCCCTATCGTCAAATTATTAATTACCAGAAAATATATAATTCAATGCATCATAGTTAATGACTAAAAGGCATTTTAAATGTCTTTCTTATATGGTTGGAAGATTACCTAAATTTAATATATCACATCAGTCTATTAATCAGGATAAGATAACTAATCAAGAAACAAGATTTAGAAGATATTAACTGATTTATTTCTCATTTCTTGATTTGTTAAAGTAATTTTTTATAATTATTTAACCATAAGATACATAAACTGAATGAAGTCACATGCAATATGTAGACATAAAATGTCTTAGAAATGTGTACTAGGAGGCCTACTTACATTACTTATATATATATATATATATATATATATATATATATATATATATATATATATATATATATATATATATATCAAATGTATCTATTTATCTACTTATATGGTGTAAATATATGCATGAATGTGTATACAAATATTTACTTTCATAGATAAGTATGAATGTGCATAAAAAGTTAAAGACGTGTGTAACTTCTTTCGCTTTATGTTTTATATGGGTAAAAATATATATATAAATGTTTTGCCAAATCATGCAATAAGAATGAAATCAAGTTGTGTAGCTTCGACGTCTCGTCTCATAATTGTTTAATCCTTCTATTGCTAGATATAGAGATCTTTGAAAATGTACAATGTCTTAAATGATTTTTTAACAACCTATCAAAGATTAAAATTGAAGAATAGCAATTATTACTTATCATAAATTTTAAAGTATATGAAATAACATAAGGGCTTTTTCAACCACTTGAAGCAAGAAACATTATACTTAGTGCACATATACTAGAAATGCAAGAATAAGATGTGGCCACAATCGCATAAAAACTTCATAATGTTATGATACCATCAACTCACCCACATTGTTGTAAGAACCACCACTTCCAAGAAAAGTTGATAAGGAAGATTAATTTTCACTTTTTCCAAGCGAAGTTTTATATGTTAGGAGTCTTAGAATGTTATAATATTCAAAACGTCCATGTGCAACTTTATACATCCAAAACGAATGTGATAATATGAACATATTTGATCAGTCAATCAAAAAAATAAACAAAGGAATTAAACCAAATTGCTTGCTTGCCTTCCATGGGTTGAAACTGAAACGAAAGGCACCACCATAATGATTGCCAGAGAAGTTGACCAATCAATCATAAAGGAATCTAGTTGTGTAGCTTCTAAGTCTCATATCCTAATTAATTAATACTTCTATACCTATATATGAAGATTCTTTGAAAATGTACAATGTGTTAAATATTTTTTTTACAACCAATTGAAGATTAATTAAAAATGAAGAATAGCACTTAGTACTTACTGATCAAAAATCTCAAAGTACATGAAAGAAAACAAGGGCTTTTTGAACCACTCGGCGTAAGATACATTATACTTTGTATACATCGACTAAAAATGCAAAAATAAGACGTGACTATAATTGCATAAAAACTGTCAATATTTTGTAATTATTTATGCTTAAATCTTAATGTACCACCAAAACACCCATGATGTTGTAAGAACCAACACTTCCAAGAAAAGTCATTAAGGAGATTTTGTAACATCCTAATAATAAGACCCAAAATTTTCATTTTAAATGAATATAACTAACATCAAAAAAACATCCCAGACTCTTCCCTTTTGATCCTGAAGTACCTGAAACATAAACTGAAAACTATAAGCACAAAGATTAGTGAGTTCCCCAAACCACCACATACCATACATAAAAACCACACACTCTCGCCCGCCCTCCATCGGGCCCCGCCCGGTATCGAGTCCCACTCGGCCTTGGGCCCTACTCGGTATACATATCTATCATTCATTAGGCCCCGCCTGTAATCGGGACCCGCCCTCTACACATACACATATAACACATAATAATGCTAACATATACAATAATCATAAAGACAATAGCATACAATACAGTCATAGGGCCTCGCCCAACATCGAGCCCCGATAAGTATACATAGCAACAAATAACACATGCAAGGGTCACACAGACTCCTAGCATACTAAATTTATAACCAAGGGCCATCATCGGCGCCTTAGACACACTAAACCCATTAAGGAAACTCACCTCGTACTGCTGAATCTCACAGAAAGAATCCCCGACTGCTGGCCCGCTAAATCCCTGAGCTATCATAAAATAACATCCAATTAATAATTGGATCCCGACCCACACTAAGAATCCAAACTAGGGTAAAAGACCTTTTTACCCTTTCCCTAACTTGGCCCAAGGCCAATTCCCAATCCAATTGTCCAAAGGCTCAATTTCCATAATAATCACTCAAAGTCCAATATGGCCCAATTTTCCATATTCGGCCCAAATCCCTATCGTGGGCCTACGACCAAGAATCAAATAAAATATTAACAACCCATTAATAGAATTTTGATGGCCCAATAAGTCCCAAGTGACTAAAGTCCACAATGGCCCAATACCGAGAAGCCTACATCACCGAAGCCTACTACCGAGTACGCAAGGTGTACTCAACTTGTACGCTAAGTGTACTCACTTTAGGTCTTAAATATAAAACTTAAAATTTTCCAAGTGTTATAGATTTAGTTTTTAGTTTTTCCAAGAGGAATCTTAAATGTTAGTAGTATTAGCATGAATACATTCAAAATGTCCATGTGCAACTTTATGCATCCAAAACAAATATGATGATATGAACGAATTTGATCAATCAAGCACAAGAATAAAAAAAATTAAGGTTTAAAATATCAGTGTTTGCTTGTTTTCCATTGGTCGAAACCCATATGGAATGCACCACCAAAGTGGCTAGTACTAGAAGTCGACCAAGCAATAAGAAATAAATCCAGTTGTCTAGCTTCAAAGTATCATCTATTAATTATTTAATCATTCTATAAAAAGATATGTAGATCTTTGAAAATTTAAAATGATTTAAATGCCTTTTAATAACCAAAGATTAATTAAAAACAAAGACTATCTATTAGCACCTATTCATCACAATTCTCAAGGTACATGAAATAAAATAAGGGATTTGTCAACCACTCGATGCAAGAAACATTATACTTTGGGTAAATCTAAAAGAAATGCACAATCACATAAAACTATTATACTTTCTTAATTATTTGAGTTTAAATGTTAAGGTACCAACGAATCACCTAGAATGTTGTAAGAACCATCACTTCCAAGCAAAGTTGATATGGACACTTAATTTTCACTTTTTCCAAGCGAAGTCTTAAATGTTAGCAATCTTAAAAAGTGATGAAATGCAAAATATCCATGTGAAACGTTATGTATCCAAAACAAATATGACAAAATGAACGCATTTGATCAATCCAGCACAAAAATAAACAAATAAATAAAGCAAAAGTGTTTTTTTTCCTTCCACAGGTCGAAACCCATTTGGACTGCACCACCGTTGTGGTTGGACCTAGAAGTTGACCAAGCAATAAGAATGAAATCGATTCGTGTTTCTTTGAAGTCTCGTCTCATAATTATTTAATCTTTCTATGGAGGGATATGGAGATATTTGAAAATGTACAATTTCATAGAGTGTATATAACAATCAGTCGAAGATCAATTAAAAAAAAGATAGCACTTAGTAATTACTCACCACAAATCAAAAAGTACATAAAATAAACCCAAGGTTTTTTTTAACCAATCAATGCAATATATATTATTTTTTGTGTACATGTACTAGAAATGAAAGAATAATATGTGGCCACTATCACATAATAACTCTCATAATTTCATAATTATTTGTTATAAAAGTGATATCTAAGCCAAGATTTCATGTTTCCAAAACCGTTGTTCCCTTCCATATAATCATTTTCCTATACCATTCAATAGGCTCTTTAATAGATTTTAAAGATAGCATGTATTCATATTGCATATGCAAGATCGTCTCCTATTTACTCAAGTGACTAACAGCTTGTAATATATTCTCCTTCCTAGTCTCTAACACAATGTAAGGACCCTCAATCATAACTATAAAAATATTAGGAGCGAGTGAATCACCATCATTTAATTAAAATCAATTTTATTGATCTACAAATCTAGAACGAGATGGACATGATTGAGAACTAGGGAGAGTGCATATTAAGGAGGCTAATGATCAAACACTTCCATTTCAAACCAAAATTCATTTTCCCTATATATCATCAAATCAATAAAATTACAAGTAAGAGCGTCAAAAAGATTTTTTTGAAATGTGGTGTGAAGATCATGTCCTTATGATTGGATTTGTTCTCCTACTAAAAAAATCATTTACGATCAACGTATCATTAGGAATGTTTTTGCCTTTAGTCAATGTTGTTTTTCCCTCATTGATGACTGAACTAATGACATTTCTTTATCGACCAGACGAGATTTTAACTGCCACTTATATTAGCACTTTATGAGACTAATCAACATGAACTTCCAAAGGAAGAACAAATCTTTGACTTTAAGGAAGAGCGAGTTAAACGATGTGTTGCAACCCATTCACCCACATCATGTTTTAAACACTCTTGACATTATTAATGAAATTTGTTGTTGTTATAGCCTAAAGTATTTAATGAAATTTGAAATTGTATCCATCTGGGTGATGATTTATCACTACCATAGCTTTTTACATCATCATAAATTTCATAAAAAGAAAATAAACAATACAAAGTATCTTCTGAAAACATGGTTGCAAAAAGTAGAGAGTTCTCTATTGATTATGGATGTAGCCATAGATCCAAGTGACGTTAATAGACAACCATTTGTATACTCCTTAATTATTTATTTTAATTGATCTAATTTTTGTAGCTTGAATTTTATTCCATATCATGTTGTACTTTCTATAGATTTGATAAAGTCATTCTAAATTGGTTTTTTATATTCAATAAAAGTAAATGAAACCTCATACTTATTAGACTCACCGTTCAACATCATAATTTCACCAAAATAAGTGTTTCTTTATATAACCAAATTTTAACAAATCATACTCATTAATTTTTATTTCCACTTCCACTAGAATAAGTTCTCTCCTTTTCAACCCTACAAGTAGCATGTCATATATCGCATGTCAGCCTTTGCAGGTCCTTGCATTGTGTCCTTGTTTATGGCACTTAGAACATGTTACTGCCTTTGACTTTTTTGAAAGTTTGTTATCTATCACCAATTCTTCAACTCTTCCATGACTCTCAGCTTCATCAGTGGTATTAGGCAACACGCTTCTCCCATCGACTAGATCAACCTTGAAACCAAATCAACAAAAAGGAAACAGAAAACAATGAAGAAAAAGAATAAATGCTTAAAAAGCCTAAGATTTCTTGAGTTCCAAAATATATTTGAAGAAGAGAATATATATGAAACTACTATAAGCCTATGGCACTAAGATATGTGTTTTATTGATAGTTGGAAACATTTACGAGAAACATGAAAGCTGTAATGTTTTATCCAAATTTAATGCTATGAAAAAACTCATTTCAAACTATAGAGTAGTTAATTCATCACTTTGTCCCAACTAATAGTGATTTGTTTTTTTGTCAAATTTTTTATGATCGCTTGTGTGAATCTACTACATTGTTTCCTAACATTGAATATTTTTTATATATTCCTTTAAATTTATTCTATTTAGGATTCCCATGAAACAAAATGTTGATGTAGCTTGGAATTTTGAGTAGATCATGGAATTTATGTTCATAATATAATTTTTAATTTGATAAATAAAGAACATATAAGTAATTGTTGTGCAAAATCACAATCCTATTTCCAATCATGCAATTAACGACATGGATCTAACGAAAGCGTTGAAAACATAAATAAATTTATAAGCTAACCTTTGAGCCTTCAGGATTATCCGAATCGTTTCTTAGATATGAATTCTCCTCTACGCATCTTCTTACTTCCACTAGTGACCTGAGTTTCCTTGTCGAAATTTCATGACAGTAGAACTGTAGAATGTTTACTTAAATCATGATTGAGTAATATATTAATACAATTATTGTATCTAAAAAATATATAATACCTGGTCCTTTCTTTCATTTCCATTGCTTCCACCACGCTTTCTTTTTTTAATTTTCCAACCTTTTAAATTTTTTTGAAGTTTTTCGGGATCAATAGTAGCTTCAGCATTAATCTATAGCAGGATAGTATATGATTTGTTTGAATGGTTTGTATAGAAAACTAATATAGAAAATCAAAAATGGAAATAGGAACTAGAAAGAGATTTAAGTCAACATGCTCAAGTAGTAGTTAGGATTTGGCCAACCTAACTTGGACAACATGAATCTTATTTTGTGTATTCAATAGAACATTACCAAGTTTGCTCTTGATAATAGAATAGAGTGGGATTTAAAGTCGCCAACATACATCTACTTATCTATATAAATGGTAAATAAATAAAGGCTACCTCTTCAATGTTATTGGTTTTAAATAATTCAAAAATGCTGAAATCCTTATGTATCTCTTCCTCTAATTCCGATGATGTACGAGTTCGTTTCTTTTCACTCGATCCTTCAACCTACATCATATTTTATGTCTTTCATTTTTAGTTTTTTATTGCTTACAAACAATGTAATGAAATATCTAGGACAATTACAAATTAGATTAATTGTTATTTAAATATAGGCATTTCAAGAAAATATTGTTTTTGTTATGAAATTGTTGTTTAGAACTTGAAAATCCAAACTCTATAGAGAATGAACTAACATGATCGAGTGTTATGTCTTTAATATGATGTGGTACTTCTTCCTACTTGTATAGAACTCAATATTTATAAAATACTAAATAATATACATGACTCTTGTGTGCAAATGATTTAAGTACTTCCATTAAAAGGGGTTACAATTCTATGTTTTTAGCTAGAAAATAAATATAATAATTTAATTAAGTTGCATTTTTGACATTTCTCAGCTTAGTATATGTTTGGTGATGAAATGTGGTTCGAGTTCTATCTTCTGATATCATTCATGAATTACTTCTAAAGGATACATAAACTAGTTAGTACATTTGAAGTAGAAGGTCATTGTTCTTTAATATATAATATAAGTTTTAATATTATCAATAATACAAAAACAATAGTGGCTATAATATATTAATATTATCAACACTACAAGAATCTATCTTCGGATATCATTCATGAATTATTTTGTGTATTTTCTACAAAGACAAAAGTGGCTATAAATGTATTAATATTATCAACAATACAAGAACAATAGTATTAGGAATTACCAACTTACATGTTCAGGATTCCAGTAAGAGATTGGCACTGCAGTTGTAATAACCATGTTACAGTTTTCATCCGTGTCATTGGCATGACATTCCTGCAACCAAATTATTTACTTATTAATATATATATATATATATATATATATATATATATAGAGAGAGAGAGAGAGTCAAGATCAAATAAGAAGGAAATTTTTGGTAGGAAGGTAAGAAGTTTTTTTTCTACATATTTTTTTCGCGAACAAACAAAATGAATCATTAGATGATTCATTTGTAAGATGATTCACAAGAAAAACTTCTCAAAAAACATCTCGATGATTCATTTATACAATGATTTTGTTGTTATTCACTAAAATTGTCACAAAAATGATTTTTTTTCTTAATTTACTTAAAAATGAATCATAAAGATGTTTTTTTGGGAATTTTTTTTGTGAATCATCTTCTAAATGAATCATCTAGTGATTCATTTCTTTTGTTCGTTAAAAAAATATGTAGAAAAAAAACTTCTTACCTTCCTACCAAAAAAAAATTTCTTACCAGCTCTATATCCTATATATATATATATATATATATATATATATATATATATATATGGTTTCCTCCACAAAGTTCTTTTGATGTTTGTGGTATAACTATAATTTTGCTCTATACATCTACATATAATAATTAGCATAATCACCTCCTTGACACTATCAAATCATAGACTCAAGTTTCCTTTAAAAATGGTAACCTATGTGTAATTGAGTGACATCTAATGTGATAATTGATCGATGTCTTCTTCACTCTTATAACAAAAATCTTTAAATACAAAGTTTTCTAAGAATTCACATCAACAATATATTTTCTTTTACCTGATCATTGAATAAAGGATCGGGGATAACATCCAACCCGGTAGTATTCACCAATTGCAATTGTTGGATGTTTGTGGGCATTTTGTTACTAATTGTGGTAAGGAAACCCCAAAAGATAGAAGGAGAAGGAAGTATGGGTTGGTCTTAAGAGAGTGCAAGTGCCAAATGAGGGTGGAAAACTATGATATATGTAGCCACCTAAGCCTATGGTTGGCATGGATTTATTGTTATTAATTATGCCTAACACCATAATATTAATTACCAGAAAATATATAATTTAATGCATCATAGTTAATGACTAAAAGACATTATAAATGTCTTTCTCATATGGTTGGGAGATTACCTACATTTAATATATCACAATAAATTCAAATCTCATCATAGTCTATTGATCAGGATAAAATCTATCTATCTATATCTATTTATATCATCATATCATACTATATTATAAAGGAAGCATTTTTCCTTTCACCACATTCATTTGAAACTCTCATGCATATTTCCTTTCACCACATTCATTTGAAACTCCCATTTCTAATAATAATTATAAGTTGGTTAATAAGGTTAAATAAATATCAAACCTAAAGTGTAATCATATATAAACTAAATTTGAATATTAAAATAATATATTTACTTCTACTTATAAAGTTATGTATTTTAACTTTTAACATATTATACTTAAATTATTAGTTTTAATATATTGTTGGATGTAAATCATTATCATTTTAAAGATACAATTTTAGAACAATTTGTATAAAATATTTAAATTATTAATTTGAATATAACATTACAGTGATTAATTGTAGGGTCAACTTAAATATAAATTTTAGTTTAACTTGAACAACCCAAATAATATTTTATAAATAGTTAAAAGTGATTAATTGTAGTGTCTTTCTAATAATGATTATAGGTTGGTTAATAAGGTTAAATAAATATCAAACCTAAAGTGTAATCATAAATATACTAAATTTCAATTTTAAAATAATATCTTTACTTCTAGTTATAAAGTTTGTATTTAACTTTTAACATATTATACTTAATTTATTAGATTTAATATGTTGTTGTATGTAAAACATTATCAGTTTAAAGCTACAACATTTGAATAGTTTAGACAAAATACTAAAATTATTAATTTAAATATAACATTACAATATCAACTTAAATATAAATTTCAGTTCCACTTACATAACCAAAGAATATTTTGTAAATAGTTAAAAGTGATAAATTGTAGTGATAAATGAAAAAACTAAATTGTAATCCCAATTTAACTAACATATTTCGTAAATATATTTTTATAATCGTTAAAAGTTTCAAATAAGTAGCTTAAAATAACTTACAATAACAATAGTTAAAAATAACTCTATATAAATGATTATATTATTACCTTTAAAATATAAAAACAATGTTTGATGTTTTAAATGATTATAATGATAGAAATTAAAACATTAAGCAAATAAATTTTAAAAAATTAATTAACAATAACAACAATTATAAATAACATTAAACCATATATTATATTAAATTTTATTCATGTGTAACTCGCAGACAGAAGTCATTCAAACGATTGAAATTATGCAGTTATAATAGATGTATATATTATCATATAATTCAAAATAATCAATATATTATATCAATTTAGTATACGAATTATTATATCAAATTTACCAACAACATTATTGCTATATTTAAAAAAAAACATATATTTGTAAAGACTTCAACTATATAGGTGTTTTTGTGCAATGCGCAGGCATTCGCCTAGTATCTTATAATAGAAACATATTTCTAAGCACCACATTTATTTGAAACTCATTTGTCTTTTCATATTCTCAAATGGCTATATTTCTAAGCACCACATTGATTTGAAACTCCTTTGTCTTTTCATATTCTCAAATGTCTTCTAAGTAATTGATTTAGTATTAAACACCAAACATGCTATAAAAACTCTTACATGTAAGAAGGATTTCATAAGAAAATGAAAAGAAAAAATTTCAATGGGTACAATTCTTTTAGAACGTATTAGCAGTGATGAAGTCCCTAAAAGAGCTCTACAAGTCAAGGTTGTGGATGAATGTATCATTTTTTACTCATGGTTTGATCGTGTTATATTAATTTTTTCCAGTAGTGATGTGGAATTCGAGTTGTGGTTTGTAATTTTCGAAGTTACATGTGAGAACATCATCATTAACCTATTTGTTTCTATCTCTTCGTTTTTGTTATGAATATTTCAATCTACTTTGTTTTTTCTTAGATTTTTGTTTCCTTTTATATTTACATGTATAAAAGGTTGTTTGAACCACATATTGTAATTGATTAAAGCAATACATGTTAAGTATATTGATATGCTCTATAATTTGTATAGTAAAAGCTTAATTTCAAGTCCATCGTTATAGCAAGTTGTACAAATCTTATATGAAATGGCCTAAAATGAGAAGTTTACAAGCTTAACAAAATTTCTTTCACAATTAGTTTAAAGTTATTAATAATTTTTTATTGTATGCCTTAAAAGGCAACAAACATGTTGTGACATCCCTAAAATCACGGCCATAAAAGACCGATTTAATTTATGCTTTTAAAATAATTTTCAGAGTAATCCTTTGATTTAAAAGAGTTGCGGAATTTGTTACCAAAACAAAATATGATAAATAAAATTTATCAAAGCATTCCTTAAAGAAATGTATTTTTATATATAACAAAACTCGGGATGTCATGTTCCGATACAGACCGAAAGCATAAACGACACATTATAAGCCTGACAATAGTTATATACAACTATTGGCCTATAAAAAAATATCTTCACAAGTTGTCTAACTTATCCTCTCGCGCCACTACCTGTAATACAAAGAAACTGAGTGGGTCAGGCTTGGGAGCCTGGTGAGCATATAGGGTTTTCAACCCACAATAAATAATTATATTTAATTTCACCAACCAACAATAACCCGATTACCCATTCTCGTTATCCTCACTTTACGTCCCTAAAACAACAACTATCACATGGGACCGAGTCTAGGATTTTTCATCGGAATGGACATTATTACAAAGGGGTTTCCTCAACAATAGATGTCCTAAAGGAAACCAGGAGGGGGATAGAGTACACTGGTGAACACATCGTTCATAACACCTCCTGGTTATGAACCTGCCAGCGTTCCACTGGACAGTCTAGAAAGAGTTTGTGGTCGTCATCCATACTCCGCTAGATGATTAGATCAACAACAACATCGAGGTCTCTCATAATTTTTATTTCATCACACATCACTATCAACCCATGTTCTACCCAACATATTTGTAGATAAATATACTTGTTTAAATACAGCTTAAAACCTGTATAACATATTCATTCAATACTCATACTACATAACAAATAGTATATAATCGCATAGCACATATTTCATAGAGTAATATTCATATATGTGTATTATCAAAAAGCAACTACATACTTACTCATATCATATATCTAATACATTCATCCATACTTGTATTAAAATCGTGTATATGAAAGGGACTATCCACTCACTTGATAAGATGTTTATCGGACAACACTACGGCTCTAAGTGTAGTATTCTTCGGTGAAACTGAGATCTCTTCACACACCGGGCTTCTTGCAGGCAAAGCTTCGGCTCAGAAACTCTTTTCTTCTCAGGATCTTCGGGGCTTCGGGACTCGCTTCGGGTCTCGGGATGATACTAGGGCTTCAGAGGTATAGCTTGCACATAAATCGAGGTAATATGGAGTGAGAGGAAAGAGATTTGGCAACCATAAACGGCTGGACTTGACTCCTATTTATAGGAAGCTGAAAATCTATGCTCACGTCGTGAGCTCGAATATGTCACTGTGTTCGTCATGGCTACTTGCCCTGGAAGATGTCCATCACCTGCTCACGTCGTGAGCTCTGACACAGGGGTTGAAGTTTGTGCCCCAAACTTCAGAAATCCATATCTTTCGCATACGAGCTCCGTTTTCGACGTTCTTTATATACACGCGTAGGTGAGATTATGTTCTACAACTCTCGTTTAGATTCCATCGGCTAATTTTGAATTTAACTTTTATTATATTATTTTTAGTAGGCCGGGACAGGAAAACTCCATTAGAAATTCATAACTCCTTCATCTGACGTCCATTTTCGTCTGTCATTTTACCGTTGGACTACTATCGACGAGATCTTCGATTTTTGTTTAGATTGTTTTGGCTAGAAAGCATTCGATCTCATATTAGAACTTTGGGCTGTATACCACTAAGTTGAAACTTCAAAAAATCATAACTTCCTCATACGAAGTCAGATTTAGACGTTCTTCTTATGAAAGCTCTTGGTTTAACGTATTCTATGACTTTCGTTTAGATCACTAAGGCTAAATATCGCTCTATCGTAAACTCACTATTTACATCATGCAGTGTCATACCGGTTCTGTCGCGAAACTTCGACATGTCATAACTTCTTCGTTATAACTCGGATTTCGGCATTCTTTATGATAAGTTATTAATTAACTTGATGATCGATTAGATCTTCTTAACAGGTAATGCGATGAAGTAAAAACAGTAAATAACACAAGTATAGATCAAGATGTGTCGAATGATTAGATCAAACAATCCTCAGCAGAGCTCGACTAAGAACTTCCGTTGTAGAGGATTTTAGGGTTACAAGAACGATAACAATAAACTTGCTGAATAATTCTCTGATCGTTCTGTTCTATTCTATCGTATTCATCTAGGATGTATGCAAGCACCTATATATAAACTAAACCCTACTAAACTCACGGATGGACAGGCCCATACCAGAGATACAAAATGGACTAGCTAACGAGCCCAATAGACGCAATACATAACACAAAACATGACCCAACAATCTCCCCCTTTGCGTCAAATTGGAGCGAGACTACTTCTTCTTCTTGCTTGGGCCAGCAGCGGGAGCCTTCTTTACGGTATCAAACAGACGTGTGATAAGAGCAAGGATAGTCTGTCTGAACCGAATGTACCATTGAATCATATCATCAAAGCACTTGATATCATCCGCTGTGTTCTGCTTGCATCTGTGGATGATCCCCAAAACATGTTCCAAACATGCAGTGGTATATAGATGTTTGTCAGCCAAGGCGAAAAGACATTTCTGTCCTTCGTTCCTGGTAAACATGACAGAGTTTCTCTTTAGGTCAATCTTCCCCATCTACATCATGTTGAGATCACTGGCAGAGCCAACAGGAGATATTGTAGGTTTCTTCTTAAATACGCTCGCAATCTCCTGATCCATCAATGCAACTTCCATGATGTAGCACACGAGCATCCTCTTGAAATGGTCGATGATCGGACCGTATTCAGCTTCGTTGGTGAGGAGGATGTTGTGCAAGATAATCCAATCATGGGGATTAAGGTTGGGAAGATCTGCAAGGGAAATAGCATGTTCTATTTTGGCAGATCCCCGAAGTACCTTGAAGCGAACATTGGTGAAGTTACCTTCCCTGTACGACTTTAGGACCCGAACGTTGACAATTTTCTGAGCGCTCCAAGTTTGATATTGGGGTTGAGCAGCCTTCAGATAGAAATTGATTAAGTCCCGATCAACCTGTGGATGAGGATGAGGGAACTCTGCAATGTTGGAAAAGGCATGAAAGATAAAAGCCTTTCGGGTCAGTGGCATGTCGAACTGTGAGTCGACAGTATTAGACCGATCTAAAGAGATCATAGGTTCCAGCCACAAGATACTCGGTGTGTCGATGGCTTCTTTAATCATCCTCTCAAGAGTCCAGGAAGGAAACAGAGTTTTCCTGCTCTCAAGAAGGTCGTGGGCTTCCTTCTGTTTACGTTCGGCTTCTTCAGCTTCTCTTGCCACACGAGCACTGATGTCAGCCTCATTGTTTTAACTTTTACGCTTCAACAAGTCGGCGATTGTCTCATTATCTTCTTCTTCTTCCTCCTCAACAATATTTTTGCCTTTGTCTTTCACACCAGAACTGGAGGCTTGGCCTACTGGAGGAGGTTCGGTAGTGTGAGTTGCTGTGGAAGTAGGAGGTGGTTGAGACATTGTTTCCTTCTCTCCCCCTTGTTTCAGAATGGAGACGAAATCAAGGAGCCCTTCGATATTACTGAGTAGGGTGAGGGCAGGAGCGAGCTTCTCTGCAAGGTCACGCCTCACAGTGTGGTTAAGAATTGGATCATGTGCTTCTAGGATGTTGGAGATGGCAGAGTGGACATCCGAAACACACGATTTGATGACCTCCCTTTCAGATCGAAGAGATTCAATCTCCTGTTGAGAGTTGGAGAGTTGAATGCTCTTGACCTTCAGAGCGGTAGTCTTCCTGGCTAGAACATCCATGAGAGTGTTCTTGGCAGCCAAATCTTCTTGAAGCTTGGAGAGACGCTCTTCGATGGTTGTTCGGAAAGCTGAGTTGTCGTCAGAAATTGTTTGACGAAGAGAAGCGAAGGACTTCAACTCAGTTGCGACTGATGTTGCTAGCTGGTGGACAATAGGTGCCAGCGTAGTCTTGGCGGCGTTGGCACTCTCCTGTAAAGACTTCAACAGGGAAGAGGCATCAGTAAATAGTTTATCGACTTTTTCGGTCGCTGCCTGACAGGCTTTGGTAGAGGCATCTATGGCGGTGGTTGCAGAAGCAAGGGAAGCTTGTTGAGATTTGGAGAAAGCATCAACAATTTTCTGAACAGCAGCTTCAGATAGGGATGACTGAGAAGTGGAAGAGGAGGCGATGAGTGAGTCAATCTTGTCATGGAGCTCCTGGAGATGCCTTTTAGTGACAGGAGCGTCGTCATCGTCATCGCCTTGTACTTGAAACGGGCTATAGTAGACCGAGTCAAAAGTCATATTCTCCCCGCCAAGGAGTGGTTCTTCTCCCTCTAATGCGTGACCAGGAGAAGATGGTGGTGGTGAAGCTGGTGGTTCGGTAGTATGGATAGGTTCGGGTTGGGTTGTTTGTTCGGGTGTAGGCGTGGGTTCAGTTTCTGGAGTGGTTTCGGGTGCCGGGGTGGATTTAGGTGCGTAAGTATGAACCCCCGTATCAGATACGTTGGTTCTAACATCTGCAGTGGTTGTGGTGGTTGCGTCGGTGAATATTGGTGGAGGTAATGGGATGGAAGTGGGTGGTATTTGAGTAGTGGAAGTTATGGGGGGAATAGAAATAGGAATGGTTTTAGGTGGAGAGGAAATTGGAGAAGTAGAGACATGAACTTTAGGGGTCGGAGATCTGGGTGGAGTGTTGCCACGTGGAGAGTCATCAGAATCAGAACTCACACCCTCAGATTCGCTTGAGGAGGAAGCGATAACTAGCCTTCGCCTCGACTGAGTTTTTCTCCTCTTCTGCTGTGGAGACTGAGCAACTCTGGTGGGTTTCCTCTTCTTTGGAGACAGGCCTTTTGCCCCCTTGACCACCTGTTTTCCCTTATCAGCCTTCTTTCCTCTTGGAGCAGGCTTGTCGGCGTCATGAATGAATTTCAGCATCTCCGGAGTAAGATCCCTTGGACCAGAACGCTTGAACTCCTTGTATGTCCTGATAATCCGGCTAGCAGCAGGAACATCCCCATACATGGTTTCCGGAATAGACCCGTTGAACGGAAACTTTGAAGCGTCCGACACAATGATCTTCGGGGTATGAAAGGTACCAATCGAAGACATTGGAGCACCAGCGACAATGGGGACATGGTACTTGTCCATCACCCATTTCGTGATAATGGTCCAGAACCGAGCATACGGAATATCTGAATGTCTGGAAGTGGAGGAGAGACTCTGAATGAGTTGTTGCCACAGAATGGACCCGTAGTCCATGTTGATGCCATTGTAGATACCATACATTATGGAGAGAAATAAACGGCTGGCTCCATCAGACCCGACACTTCGTTCAGATAAACCCTTGAACAAAACAGTGAACATCCCATTCCACTGTGGAGGTAGGCACGGCTTCTTGAATTTCGTCACCGTAGTAAGCACCTCTGTGTATCCCATGTTGTAGAACATGTTGAACAAATGACCCATGGGGATGGATTCCGGATTGACCCTGGAAGAATCCACGTCAAACCCTAACAATGAGCAGAACCGCTGCTTTGAAATCGACGCCTTGTGCTCATAGACATCAAAGAAGATTCTGTCGACGACCTTGTCGTAGTGAGCGGTGGCAAAGATCTGTGACAAGAATTCCATCGGAACAGTTTCAGCCCTGGTAAGTGCAGGTGCGGTTGGAGAAAACTTCAGGCATTCGATGATGGGGACCATGAATGCGTCATACGATTGAGGAGTTAAATCGATGATCAAGCTTTGCTGTGGGCGAATGGGCAAAATGTGGGATGTTGCATGAACTGAGGAAGAATCTGCCATTGCTATGAAGAAAGTGGAGGAGATGATGAACAGTGAAGGTTTAAGGATTTCTTGCTCTCTGGGAATTTTAATTGCAGTAAAGAGGTAAATGGTGGGTTACAATGCCTTTTATAGTGAGGGTAAAGGAGAGAGAAAAGTCTTCCCAAATCTTCAATTGAAAAACAAAGGGTTTTTCGGAAGTGACTGATTCGTGACAGTTGGCGTGCCGATGATCACGCATGAGAGAGAATGTCAGGCCCTAATAACACGCCTTCCCATCAGGCGCCGTTTGGATATGAAACGGTTCCTATGCACACGCGTTTCCCTGTTGCGCCGTTTGAAATCAAATCGATTGGACTCCCGCCTGAGTCATTATGTCGTCATCTTATCCCTTTAGAATAAAACAACATCTTTTTTTTTTTAAAAAAAATTCTCCCACGTGGATCAATATTTACCACATCGTTTAATAAATCACCAATCCAATTAAAATGCCTTGTAATTAATAGAACCTGAATATTGGAAAATCAAAGATTTTTGTGCTTAGGGTGTAAAAGAAAAGAAATAAAGCAACACTTTTGGGAAAATATGTGATGTCAATAAAGACACGAAACAAATGATCCCGGACACGAATCTCTTCCTTCAAAGTCAAGAGAGACTTTAAAGTGTTTGTGTGGTTTCCCGTTGAATATCGATCAGACACTTATTAAGAAGTGTTGAAAGGCTTCTTTTAATTAGGCTTATGAGGGTGGATATCGCTTCGATTCAAAATTCCTAATCTTGATATAAGATAGAAATCGAATGAAGTACTTGTGAGACCGGTGTAGTCTGTTGAACAAGTAGGTTGAAGTTAATTTAATTTGGCTAGGAAATATATAAAATCTCAACAAAAATTAAAACTGGATCCCAAGGGAAGAAATGTTATGGGTGTTAACAATTTCATAGGAATCACTGAAAAGAAAAATAGAGATTTCATGTGGTACATTCGTCAATTCATTAGTGAAAGCTTGAGCAAATTAATTGTTCACCGTCAATGCATAATGGGTATTGAATTTTGGGTTTCACTTAGCACGTAGTGGCACGAAGCTAAGATCATAAACACAGAAATTGTGCAACCATAAACCTCAGTGGTAATTTCTGAGAGTCTCAAGGGTTACGTTTGTGAAGCGAATTTGATGGAGAAATGCAATGTAGATGGTGTAAAGAAATCAAAGTACCTCTGCTATAAAAATAGGACCAAGCAGAAAACTCTTATCTCATGTGAGAAGAGAGTTAGGTAGCTCATGATTAGAATAAATATGATAGCCTAATTGGGAAGACAAGGTTTGTTTATACCAGGTCAGTAAGGCTATTATTCAGAATCAGTTGAGGCTTTGGACACATACAGCAGCATGCTTCTAGGGACACTTAGCTAATGAAATTATACACCCACAAGAAAAAAAATAAAAAAAATAAAAGCCAAGCTAAATAAGATAATAATAAAAAAAATATTTTTGGAGTTTTTGAATTTATGAAAGAAAAGAAAAAAATATTTTTGGAATTTTTGATAAAATAAAATAAAATAAGACACACAAAAAATGGGAACCGAACCCGAGCGTTCGGTCTATTTCGGTTGAGAAAAACTTTAGAACCGAACCCGAGCATTCGGTCTATTTCGGGTGAGAAAAACTTTGGAACCGAACCCGAACGTTCGGTTGATTTCGGTCGCCAAAGAAAATAGATTTGAAAAAAAAAGAATAACTTTGACAATAAGAGAAATGAATTTGGAAAATTTATACATAAGATCTACAACCAAGGAAACTACCTTTGAGTGATGAGCAAAAAGCAGATAATGCAACCGAACCCGAGCGTTCGGTTTATTTCGGTACATTAGCACAAGACCCGAACCCGAACGTTCGGTCGATTTCGCTTCTTGCTTTTGAGCTTGAGAGGTAATTTTTGGTACTGACTCTGATTCCATCATACCTAGCCCTTGTAGTATTTTGTTAAAAGATGCTTCAGGAAGAGCTTTGGTGAAGATGTCAGCCAGTTGATCAGTGGTTCGAACAAAGTGTATTTCGACGTTCCCATCTTCCACATGATCCTTAATGAAGTGATACCTCAGTGCTATGTTCTTAGTCTTCGAGTGTTGCACTGGGTTATGACAGATCCTAATTGCACTTTCAGAGTCGCAATATAGTGGGATCTTTTTCATATTGAGTCCATAGTCCTTTAGTTGGCTTTGGATCCAAATCACTTGAGAAGTACAGGAGGCAGCTGCGATGTATTCTGCCTCAGCGGTAGACAGGGATACACATGTTTGTTTCTTTGTTTTCCAACTAACCAACTTCCCGTCAAGGAATTGGCAGCCTCCAGTGGTGCTTTTCCTGTCTAGTCCACAACATCTAAGGTCTGCATCTGAATAGGCTTGAACGAAGAAACCTGAGTTGGATGGATACCATAAGCCGAGAGAGGTAGTTTGCTTGAGATACCGGAGTATGTTCTTCACTGCAAGCATGTGAGGTTCACGAGGATTTACCTGAAATTTAGCACAGTAACAAACATAAAACATTATATCAGGCCTGCTAGCAGTAAGGTACATTAAAGAACCGATCATTTGGCGATATAGCGTAATGTCGACTGCTGGCTTATCCAAGGATGGAGTGAGCTTGGTGCCGAACGCCATTGGAACTTTAACCTTTGAGTCTCCCATCATGCCGGATTTAGCAAGGAGAGTCTTCGTGTAAGCTTCCTGGTTAATAAAGATGTCTTCGGGTCCCTGTCTAATATTTAAACCAAGGAAAAAGTTAATTGGACCCATTGAGCTCATTTCAAATTTAGTCTCCATCAGCTTTCTGAATTCAGCCGTTAAGCTAGGATTCGTTGAGCCAAAGATGATATCATCGACATAGATTTGAACAATCATAAGGTGGTTACCTTCCTTCTTACGAAAGAAGGTTGGGTCAACCGAACCTTGTTTGAATTTGGACATCTTTAAAAACTTGGTTAGCGTTTCATACCAGGCCCTCGGTGCTTGTTTCAGTCCATATACCGCTTTGTCCAGAATATAACAATGATTGAGGTATTTTTCTTTGACAAATCCAGGTGGTTGCTCTACGTACACCGTTTCTTCGAGTTCTCCATTTAGAAATGCGCACTTTACGTCCATTTGGAAGACCTCAAAGCTCTTGTGTGCAGCATAGGCAAGAAATATTCGAACATATTCCAGCCTAGCCACAGGAGCAAAAGTTTCCTCATAATCGATTCCTTCCTCTTGGCAGTATCCTTTCACCACTAGACGAGCTTTGTTTCTAATCACATTGCCTTCCTTGTCCATCTTATTTCTAAAGACCCATTTGAGACCAACAACCGAGGCATCTTGAGGAGTTGGAATGAGGCGCCAAACTTTATTTCTTTCGAATTCATTAAGTTTGTCTTGCATAGCTTGAACCCAATCGGAGTGATCAAGAGCAGTGTTAACTGTCTTTGGTTCAACTTTTGAAACGAAGGAGTTAAACATACAGAACTCTACTTTTGAAAATAAGGAAGTTTGCTTTGCCTTTAGTTGAGATCAGGTCAGGACCTTTTCAGAGACATTACCGACAATCTGTGAAACATGATGATCTCTGGTCCATTTGACAAGAGGAGGGTAATTTGGATCATAGGATGGATCCAATTCAACATTTACCGTCTCTTCTAGTTCAGATTGACTATAATCGTCATAAGACATATCAGCATTCTCCCCCTCGACAGATGAGCTTTCAGGTGTAACTTGACTTTCCGGAGCTACAGGAGTTTCGGGTGGTGTTGAGCTTTCGGGTGTTGCAGGACCTTTGGGTGTTTTTGAGCTTTCGGGTACCACGGGACTTTCGGGTGCAGATTGGCTTTCGGGAGTAGCTGGGCGTTCGGGAGCAGCTGGAGAATAGTTCTCCCCCTCAACATGTGAGCCCGGCTGTGAAGAAGAAGGTGGATCCTCCCCCTCAACTGAAGCATCGTGCTATGAAGGGTCGTTAGAACTTGATCCTCCTTCATTCATTTGTTTGGCAGCATTTTCGATGAGTTGCTTCAGATGATCTACTTTGTTGTCTGCTGAACTAGCTTCCGAGAGAGTAGCCTTCTCTGGTTCATCGAATAACTCAACAAACTTCTCAAACAGATTTGCAATTGAGGCTGTGACTTGGCCTGTTTGAGAAAAAATTTCTCCAACTGTGTCTTCACTGGCCTTCAACTTTTTGACATAGCTGTCATCAAAAGTCACATAATAAGTTTCTTCAATCTTCCTCGAACGTTTGTTCAAAACCCTGTATGCTTTCGAAGTGAGAGAGTATCCCAGAAATATCCCTTCATCGGCTTTCACGTCAAACTTGTTACGATGTTCTTTAGAATTGAAGATGAAACACCGTGAGGCGAATATGTGGAAGAATTTGACATTTGGCTTCCTGTTGTTGATGATCTCATAAGGAGTGAGACTAAAGCGTTTATTGAGATAGGACCTGTTCTGCGTAAAACATGCTGCAGCAATAGCATCAGCCCAAAAGTATAAAGGTAAAGAGGCAAAACTTAGCATGGTTCGGGCCGCCTCACACAAAGATCGGTTTCGTCTTTCGACAATTCCGTTTTGTTGAGGGGTGTAGGGAGCTGAGAAGTTGTGATTGGTTCCTTTTTTTGCCAAGAAGTCTTCAAATTCTTTATTTTTGAACTCCAGCCCATTGTCGCTCCTGATGTTGCGAACGACTTTCCTCAGCTGCACTTCAACTTGCTTGATAAACATCTTTAGCTTGAGAGTTGCTTCAGATTTATGCTTCAGAAAGAACACCCATGTAAAACATGAAAAGTCATCAACAATGACAAGAATATACTTGTTACCGCCGATGCTTTCGATAGATGATGGACCACACAAGTCAATGTGAATTAACTCTAATGGTTCAACAACTTTAGTGTTTACAATCGATGGGTGACTTTGACGACTCTGCTTCCCCATTTCACATGCAGCACATAAATGTTCTTGATCGAATTTGAGCAATGGAAGACCTCGAACATGACCACCTGTGACAAGTTTGTTGATATCCTTGAAGTTGAGATGAGAGAGCCTTCGGTGCCACAGCCAGCTTTCGTCAGATTGCGATTTGGACAAAAGGCAGATAGCTGGATTTCCTTTGATAGGTTTGAGATTAAGAGGAAACATTTTGCCTTTGCGCTCCGATTTGAGAATCACTCTTTTTGCTTTCTTCTCTATTATTTCCGAACCCTCATCGTCGAATGAGACCTTGAGACCAGTACCTCCAACGAGCTGAGATACACTGATAAGGTTGTACTGTAATCCTTCAACGTATGCAACCTTTCTAATCATGAAATCTCCATTTGTTATCATTCCATAACCTTTTATCGTGCCGAATGAGTTGTTCCCGAACTTGACGTTTCCCCTGTTTGAAAGAGACCGAAATTCCCTCAGCTCTTCCTTCCTTCCTGTCATGTGACGTGAGCAACCACTGTCAATTTACCATTCTTCGTCAAACTGCTCGTCACTGATAACCTACAAAAATTAAGCAGATTTAGGAACCCAAAGTTTCTTGGGTCCACGTGAGCCTTTCACAGGAACAGGAATAGTAAGAGAGATGTCAACAAGATATGTTCTTTTTATTAAAGTTGTTTCATCTTTCTTTTTAATGGTGAAAACTTTAATTTTGTTGGGATTTGTTACAGACGGTTTGGGTTCAGGATTTGACGTTTGGGCCTTGGAATGCTTTTGATCAGTCTTGACTGAGGAAACCTTCGATTTTCCTTTCGAATCTGTTGAATATTTTGGATTTTGAGTATGAACAGAATTGGATTTAGAATGGGGTTGAGAAGAATTAGAACGAGAGAAGTTAGACTGAGAAGTTTGCTTGACTTGAGGTTCTAGGTGCCCCTTTTGTTTTTGAACGTTAGTGGGACCGAACCTTGAACCTTGATTGCTTTTGCTTTCGGAACCGAACTTATGCTTTCGGTAGTTGGTGTTCTCTAAACCGAACCTTTCCTTTCGGTTGTTATGATCCTCAGAACCGAACCTTTCCTTTTGGTTATTATTACTTTCTTGCTGCCTAACATCACTTTTCTCTGACTTTGAATTTCTGTCATGATAAGATAAATGGGCGTTTTGAGATCGCCAAAAATGTTTTCGTTCAGAGTGATTTTTCTTGTATCTCTGATTCCTTTTCTGCTTCTGATCCTTTACTTGCTTCGACTGTCGGTGGATGTTGGCTTTTTGCTTTTGCTTCTTGTCAGCCGGTTCACTTTGAACTGATGATGTTTCGCTTGAAGGAGTGATATCTTTTGCAGGAACTCCTTTTTCTTCAGGAACATCTTTTGTACCACTAGTACTTGGTATGTCGAAGTTATCAGGCTTGTTCAAAGGCTCTGACACATATCTGCCTTTGGTTTTCCAGGACGTCCGTTCTGACAAACCAACGGTTTCATCAGCATTGTCGATGGGGGTGAACCAGAAGAACTCATCACAACCATCAGCATTATCTTCATTTACAATGGCCGTGAGTTCGGCTGTCTAATGTTCGGTTACTCCTGTGACCTTATACACCTGATTTGGAGTCGTCCTTACCTTTTGGTATACAACAGCTTTTTCTTCAAGGATCAGGGACTTTTGTTGGGACAAACGAGCAAACTCCACAAAATTTTCTGAAATAAGATTTTTGTGGTTTTCAAGTTCGCTCTTGACAAACTCAGAATAGTCAATTTCATCCTCTACAGAAATTTCACTCATATCATCATCCTCATTAAGCTCAGATGCATTTTCAACATCAATTTTATTTTCTGAGCTTAAGTTGGCATTCAATAAGTCAAAACTTTTGTATGGTTTCGGTCCTTAGTTTCAGTTTATCATTTTCATCCAAAAGATTTTTCAGCATATCCTTATGGTCCTTGGACTTTATGAAAGATTCGATTTTGTCTAGACCATACATATATGTCGGATTTACATCCGCAGACGAAACTACACTTTCGCAATTATATGCTTCAGCGTCAATTTGATCTTCCTTAAACTCAAGAAAGGGCAAAATCATGCGATGAATTTTCTGTCCTCTTTCATAGTTAAGATGAAGTTGAGTGATGTTAGAATAAAGACGCTTAGCAATCAAACAAAACACATTTCTTTGTTTCAAAAGTTTTAAATTGTCTCTTTGTAAATAAATGTTTTCGTCTTTGGATTTGATCAACTCCGACTCCTTCAGCTCTATCCACATCCTCCGTTCCTCACTCTTTGAAGACACCCTGCTTAATTGGTCAGTTAGGTTAGAATTGGTGACCTGTGTTTGAGTTAAACTGCTATCTAGATGAGAGATTCTTGAATTTACATTTTTTTAATTCTTTTTCATATGAATTTTGTGGGACTTTGAATGAAACAAAAATGGATTGTACCTTCTTGATTAATTCATCAAGCTCATTAAACTGCACGCTGAGAGGTTTTGCTGTGAAACACAAGTCCTCTCGCTCCTTCTTGTCTTCATTCCCACCGTCTGTGTTGTATCCCTTTATTTGAGATACATCCGACACCATCAGACACTTTCCACCGCTTCCTTCACCTTTCGCAACATAAGCCTTTCCATGAGATGGCTTTCTAACTTCATCATCCTCAGAGTCAGTTGAGTAGACCTCCACGCCACCGAACTCATCATCTGCTACCGAACCCTGCACAATTAAAGCATTCATAGAAGGGTTAGCAGTAGTTTTCTTTCTCTTGATTTCTTCCAGCTTTTTCATCAACACAGCTTCTTCATCTTTTTCTTCATCCTTTTCTGCCATTTTCTTTAGGACACAGTCTTTGGCATAGTGGTTCTTTCCTCCATAGTAGTAGCAGTTCACCCCAGAATCCCCTTCAGCTTTCGGCTCTTTCTTTGATTCTTCTGCCTTCGGTTCCTCCCTCACTTTTTCAGAACTATAGCTTCCCTGCCAATTCCGGTTCTTATGGGTAGGAAACCTTTTCTTAATAAACCTCTTTGGATTTGACACCATCATTGCATAGTCTTCAGAGGTAAGGTCATAGTCTTCTAAGTTAAGGTCTTCATCTTCCATCACACGTTTGCTTTTAGAAAGAAGGGCCAAGGAACCCATGCTTGAAACCACATTCTTCTCCTGCAAGACAATCTTTTCTTGGGATTTCAAAATTCCTACCAGCTTAGCCAATGAATAAGATTTGAATTGCTCATGAGCTTTAACAGTGGACACAACCGCTCTCCACTCAGATCTAAGACCATTCAAAAACGTAACCTTTTGTTCAATCAACTTCCTTTCAATATCGTGTTTAATCATCTTACTAAGAAGATGATTGAAGCGATCGAATGTCTGAGTAACAGTTTCCTCGGGATTTTGCTTAAATTCTCCAAACTCAGATAAAAGTAGGGTCTGAATGGAATGCTCCAGATCTTCGTCTGTGGAATATAACTCTCGTAGCCTATCCCATATTTCTTTGGCAGTGCTGCATGAACTCACTAGCCTGAAAGTATCCGATTGAAGAGCGAATCTGATTAGTCTCAATGCTTTAATATTGCACTGAAACTTATCTTTTTCGTCTTGAGCAATATCTTTTACTTCCTTCAATAGATCATTATACTCTTTCTGAGTTTTAATGATTTTAGACGTTGCTGAATGAGCGAATGGTCCAGACACGATTGCTTCCCAGATAAGATATCCATTGTCTTCAGATCCAATGACATAATCTTCAAAGTGATGTGCCCAGACTTTGTAATCCTGGGTGTAAAGGATGGGAATCTTCGTCGTTGATCCAATGCTATTTGAGATGTTTATGGGATTTGATTGTGACTCGTCCATGCTTGATCGTATAACTTATTTGAAAGATCAGACTTGTAATATATATATATATATATATATATATATATATATATATATATATATATATATATATATATATAAGATTAGGGCAAAACAAATAAATGCTGAGTTATGTCAATTATGGGATGACGGCTCAATAAATATTAGTTAATGCGGAATAACCCTAATCGCAACCTTTTTCACAGAAAAGATGTGTATGAATTACACAGCCTCCTGCTCTGATACCAGTTGATAAGTTATTAATTAACTTGATGATCGATTAGATCTTCTTAACAGGTAATGCGATGAAGTAAAAACAGTAAACAACACAAGTATAGAT
The DNA here is from genome assembly GCF_051521515.1 of Lactuca serriola. Taxonomy (NCBI): domain Eukaryota; kingdom Viridiplantae; phylum Streptophyta; class Magnoliopsida; order Asterales; family Asteraceae; genus Lactuca; species Lactuca serriola. The sequence goes on from NC_136416.1 coordinate 37,675,762, forward strand.
CAAGATGTGTCGAATGATTAGATCAAACAATCCTCAGCAGAGCTCGACTAAGAACTTCCGTTGTAGAGGATTTTAGGGTTACAAGAACGATAACAATAAACTTGTTGAATAATTCTCTGATCGTTCTGTTCTATTCTATCGTATTCATCTAGGATGTATGCAAGCACCTATATATAAACTAAACCCTACTAAACTCACGGATGGACAGGCCCATACCGGAGATACAAAATGGACTAGCTAACGAGCCCAATAGACGCAATACATAACACAAAACACGACCCAACACTTTATATATTCGGAACCCTTGACACGACCACTACAACTTCATTCATAGATATTAGGCTTATCTAATATTTTATTATTACGCTTATTTTTTATTCTTAATTCATTTAAGCCACACAATTAAGCATAAAACACATCATACTCAAATAATACATTTCTATTATTTCAAAATGAGTTACAAAGGTTAACATAGACTATTAAATCAATATTAATGCCTAGCCTAGAAACACGGGCGTTACAATTCTCTCCCCGTTAGGATGATTCCGTCCCCGAAATCACACATCAACAAACAAATGCGGATAGCGACTCATCATGTCACTCTCCGTTTCCCAGGTGAGATTTGGCGCATTCACATGTTTCCATCGGACAAGCACTAATTCGACCATCTTACATTGTAACTTCTTAGTCTTTCGATCAACTATGGCCTCTGGTTCTTCAATCAACCTTTTGTTCTCATCAGTTCTCAATTCCGAAAGTGGAATCATGTCGGGAACTTTTCCCGTGAACTTCCTCAAATAACACACATGAAAAGTGTTATGAATTCCATTCAATTCTTGGGGTAATTCCAGCTTGTAAGCTTGGTTCCCAACCCTCTGAAGAACTTTAAACGGTCCAATAAACCTTGGACTTAACTTTCCCCCTTTTCGAAATCGTATAAGTCCCTTCCACGGTGAGACTTTAAGCAAAACCGAATCTCCAACTTCAAAAGTCATCGGTCTTCGCTTGTTGTCAGCATAGCTTTTTTGACGATCTTGAGGTGCTAACATTCTCTCCTTAATTATTTTCAACTTTTCAGCAGTTTGATGGACTATCTCCGGTCCCATAAACTGCTTTTCCCCAGCCTCAAGCCAACAAGACGGCGTACGACATTTTTGTCCGTACATAGTTTGATAAGGTGTCATCTTTATGCTCGAGTGGAAACTATTATTGTAGGAAAATTCTATCAAAGGAAAATGTTCATCCCAGTTGCCTTGGAATTCCAGAGTACATGCTCTCAACATATCTTCAAGCATTTGTATCGTCTGTTCGCTCTGATCATCAGTCTGTGGATGGTAAGTTGTACTCAAACATAACTTGGTACCCAATTCCTCTTGTACCTAATTCCTCTTGTCGACTTTTCCAGTTCTCCGGTCTCATGCCCTCAACCTGAGCATCCCTGATCAGGCTTATAAGCGGAGAACCCGCCACTATCCTCATACGCACTGCTGGGGTGGAAGACCCAACTGTCTTGTAGCTCAAAGCATCCGCCACCACGTTCGCTTTACCGGGGTGGTAAAGGATCTCGTAGTCGTAGGCCTTGACTACATTCAGTCACCTGCGCTGCCTCATGTTCAGGTTCGACTGATCCTTGATGTGTCTCAAACTCTTGTGATCCTTGTATATGGTACAATGGACCCCATATAAGTAATGTCTCCATATATTGAAAGCAAACACCATCGCTCTCATCTCCAGATCATGAGTAGGATATCTCGTTTCATGCGACTTCAGCTGTTGCGATGCGTGGGCTATCACCAGTCCTCTCTGCATGAGGACCACCCCTAAACCTGTGATGGATGCATCACAGAACACCACAAAATCCTCCACTCCCTTCGAGAGTGTCAAGAACAGAGCCTCGCACAAACACTGACGGAGAGTCTCAAACGCCCTCTGCTGCTCCGGTCCCCATCAGAAATCCACTCCCTTCCTTGTCAGACGAGTGAGGGGTACTGCAATCTTAGAGAAACCCCGAATAAACCTCCAGTAGTACCCTGCTAAACCCAGAAAGCTCCTGATGTTCGAAGGAGACCTCGGCACCTCCCACTGCATGACTGCCTTGATTTTAGCCGGGTCGACCAAAATCCCCTCCTGGTTAACGAGATGTCCGAGGAACTGGACCTCTCACAACCAAAACTCACACTTTAAGAACTTTCCACACATCTGTTCTCGTCTCAAAACTCCTAACAACTTCCTGAGGTGCTCCTCGTGCAGCTCTCGAGTCTTGGAATACACCAAGATATCATCTATGAACACATGACCGATTGTTCAAGCATTGGTCTGCAGACCCGATTCATCAGATCCATGAATATTGCTAGCGTGTTGGTGAGCCCAAATGGCATCACCACGAGCTCGTAATAACCATAGTGAGTGAAAAACGTGGTCTTCTCCACGTCCTCCTCTCTAACCCGGACCTGATAATACCTCGATCTCAAATCGATCTTGGAGAACCAAGATGCACCCTATAACTGATCAAAGAGATCATCTATCCTAGGGAGTGGATAATGGTTCTTCAACGTCAACTTGTTCAACTCCCTATAATCAATGCACATTCGGTGCGAACCGTCCTTCTTCCTGACGAAGGGGATCGGTGCTCCCCATGGAGAACTGCTAGGTCGAATGAACTGCTTTCCCAGCAGTTCCTGCAGCTATGAAGACAGCTCATGCATCTCGGGTGGCGCCAACCGGTACATCGCCTTGGTGATAGGAGCCGCACCCGACACCAGGTCGATCTGGAACTCAACCTGTCTCTTCGGAGGTATCCCTGACAACTCCTCCGGGAACACGTCGACAAACTCCCTAACCACTGGAACCCTTGAAATCGAAATTTGATCCCTGACCCACATATCCACCACAAACGCTAGATAACCCACACACCCGTGCTGAATATACTGTCGAGCTCTGGCAGATGAACAAAACCCTGATCCTACTCTGGTGCCCTCGCCATATACAATCAGTTCTCCCCCACTTGGGGTTCGAACTACCACCCGCTGACCCTCACAATCTATCATGGCACCGAACTGACTAAGCCAATCCATCCCTACAATCATGCACACCTCCCCCATGGGGATCAGTATCAAGTCTATCAGAAAGGATACTCAGAAAATCTCCAACTCACATCCTCGGTAGACCGAAGAAGCAGAACTCCTGTGTTCGTTGGCGATAGAGACTCGCAATGGACACTCTAACTCACCGACTGACACACTGAACTCCCTACCAAACGACTAAGATACGAAGGACCGACTCGCCCCCGAGTAAAATAATACCAATGCAGGCAATGAGTTCACTAAAAACGTACCTAATCACAGGTACAACAAATAAGCATAAAACAATTATAATAAATGAAATAAAGGAGAGAAACATACTAGCAACCACATCCGGTGCTGCCCTGTCCTCCTCTGCTGTCAGCTGGAAGGCATGCACATGAGCCTTCGGAGGCTCTATCTTGACTAGCCTCCCATCCGGTATCCTCAATGTAGCCGGCACTGGAGCCAGCGCCGGCCTGGCTGCGAGCTGTGGACAGTTGGTCTTCACGTGACCAACCTGATGGTAGTGATAGCTGATGGGTTTTAGACATAAGATCTTTCCTATGTGCACATACAACCCTATAGCTTGGATCTAGGTTTCTCTAATTGAACATGCAATATATCCAAGACTTTCATGGCTAGATCTAATGTAAACTAACAATCAAAACATATGAAAACAGATGTAGAATAATACCTTGAGTTACTTGCTTGAAAACTTCTTCTTCTTGGAGCTTAGAGTCACAAATGTTACTCCTCTAATGACTTACAAACACCAACTAGCAAGAAGATGATTTAAGAGAGGTATGGAAGAGGGAAATCGGCTCTAGGGTTACTCCAATAACAAGGTGGCCGATTTCCACAACCTCAAGGGTCTATTTGTATTGTGAGCTCCTAGGGTTTCACCCTAAAACCCTAATTGGATAACTTAGCCTCAAAGCAATCCAATATCCCTTCTAGATAAGGCCTTGGACGATTTCTAGGTGATCCACATCCCTAAAATCGTCTACCCCATATCCATAAGGATTCTTAGCTCAAAATACAACTATCACACATTTGACAGTTTATACCCCTTTCTTTAATTAATCTCTTTAAGTCACCAAATTAATTCCTAATTAATTTATGACTTATATTAATCAAATAATATTATTATTCCTTTAACATATTATTCTTATAATACATTAATAATAATATCTCTTCTCTCTATAAATCACCCTGTTAAGTTGCTATGGTGAAGGCAACCCAAAAGGACCATGCACAATTGGGTCAAGTATTTACCAAATATAGTTACAACCTTAGACACTAATCCAACAATAGCATATCCTGATATCTGATGCAGGGGCTGTCTGGCGACAATACCTAGCATAGTGCCCCTCCTTGCCACACTTATGGCACCCACTAATCGTCCGAAAAACTCCAGAATGACTCTTGCCGCACTTTCCACAAGTGCGGATCTGCTGACCCCCGGTCCTAGAATCAGCGGTCTTAAACCGCTTCGGCTCCAGCTGCGACTGCGTTAGGGCCTACCATTTCTCCCTCATCTGCTGCTCAATCTCTAACTCACGTCGCCTAGCGGCATCCTGCAACTCCAGAAGTGTATCACATCGTTGGGTAGACACAAACTGACGGATGTCAGTCTTCAGCATGCTTAGATAACGGGTCATCTGAGCCTGCTCGGAAGCAAACTCTAGGCAGAACATCGTCCTCTCAGTAAACATGCGGGTGATCGTTGTCACCGACTCCCCATCCTATCTTAAACTAAAAAACTCATGTGACAACCGTTCCTGCTCGACCCGTGGAATGTATCGGGTGCGAAACATATCCCTGAACTACTCCCAAGTAACAATAGCTCTCTGATCATCAGTGTACGACCCAGTCGCTAATCTCCACCAGTCCTTGGCCCCGGACCTTAGCAGGTTCAGAGCACACCTGACCTTCTGGTCAGTAGGACACAAGCAGGTAAAGAAAAACCTTTCCACATCTGAGATCAACCTCATTGCCTTGATGGGGTCCTGTGTCCTATCAAAAGTAGGGGGCTTCGTGTTATCAAAGTCCCTGTACTGGAAGCCCTGAGTGGCTCCTCCTCCTCTCCCTATCGCTGTTACAGCCGATATAGCTACAGCGGCAGCCGTCTCCACAAGGGCTGCGTATTGCTCGTCAAAGTACTAGACCATGGCAGTCTTAATAGACCCAAACATCTCCTGTAGTTGTGCTCGGAACAGCGTGGCAACCTTATCATGCAGGATCTCTCAAATCCTGGCGTCTAACTCATCTGTCCCCATCTGCACCACAGGCTCAGGTGCTCCTGGCCTTTGTCTCTTGATCCTGATCCCGATCTGGATCCCGTCACAAAGCATCTCGTCATGACCACTCTGAAACATACCAAACAATATTAGATAATTTGCATAAATAACTGGGAACCAACTGCCGACTATACCCTAGGGGTTGTGACTTCCTTACTACGCGTATGGGTCTTGTGCTTTCAGTAGTATGGGCCCATACTACCTTCCAAACGTACCCATATGTGTCTCAAGTATCACCATAACACTCTAACAATATACATGCACATGGTGGTCGCTTAACCTTACCCCTAGAGGAAGGCTAACTGACTCACAACTGAACTATCAGCCTCACACAACCCACCCATTCATGAAACTTCCACCAACCCTGTATCATTAGTGTATGCTAATCATACATAATGCTGGACCCTATCGACTTTTGAATATCCAATCCTACCATAAGCCCTAATTAATAAGAACATAACATAAGGCCAAATCAAACATTCTCGGGCTATAAGATTTTAATTTTGTACAACCGGGATACATACACTAAACAACTACAATAATGATGTCAATATCATATAAAGGAAACCCTAGGCTAGCAGGCAACATACAATCAAGCAATTTTTATCATGTGATTCCTGAAGATCCCTAGCCTAGTACTATCATGCTGTTCTAAGATATCCCATAATCAAATATCTGTATGGTATTTTGGGGTCTACTTATTGGCTTCGACTGATCGTACACCCTACATCCTCCTTTACTTATTTTGAAAACCATTTGAAAAAAAAAATCATTTTAAAAATCTTTTCCTTGATTTGAGACTGGAGTCACACAAGTGCTCCTCCAATTCACTCAAACCAAGGATCTGATACCAACTTGTAACACCCAAAATTTCAAGACACATTTGAACTTATAAAACATTTCAAACCATTAAAATCATTACAACTTTGTTTTCAAAATGTATAATATCAGAGTTTTCCCAAAAACATAAACAAACCATGAGGAGTTGTATGATTATGCCTTCATCTTGCCACGATCTCCTGATGTACCTGAAACAATAAACTGAAACTGTAAGCCCGAAAGCTTAGTGAGTTCCCCCAAAATACCAATCTCATATAACCATAATCATATCACATCCACAAATACAAATCAGCATGCATAATGAGCCTTCAGCCTTACTGGACCGCCTCGTAGGGCCTACAACCTATCTGGACCACTCCCGAGCCTTCAACATGACTGGACCGCCTCGCAGGGCCTACAGCCTATCCGGACCGCTTACCGGGTATGTTGGCGTTCAGTACAAAGCAGGACCGCCTCAACCCAACCCCCAATCAAACAACTTGTGCACATAAATATCATACGCTAGCTCATATCATATAACAGTCAAACCAATCTAACAGATTACTAATCATAGCAACATCCCAATAAGCGGGATAAAGACCTAACCGGTCACCAACATAACATCATCCTATAACCAGGACACTGACCTAACCAGGTCACTACACATAAGCATATCACTATCCTAACTACCAGGATGTAATCAAAAAACATATCATGCCATAACCAGATACAATCCATATAGGGTCGGCCTTGGTGCCTTAGACCCTACTGATATAGTGAGGATAACTCACGTCGCAAGTAGTGTTGAAGTATTGCAAATATCTGACTACTGTCTCCTCGGAATCCCACACTATCACACCATAAATAATAAGTTAACACCCATCATGACCGTCTTGACTAAATGTCCCCACCATGCTCATATTTTTCCAAAATACCCCAGAAGTCCAACTCTTGGTCAAAATCAACTATCAAGGTCAAAAGTCCATGTTGACCTAAACTCATCAAGTACCCTCAACTACTCGCCAAGTTCCTGGCATAATTCGCCGAGTCACTTAAGTGACTTGTTGAGTTCGTAGTGTCAGTGGTCATAACTCCTAGGCTAACTCGCCGAGATTTCCCCTTACAACTTGTCACGTTCATACGTGTCCAAAGGTTAGGAAAACCCTAGCCGACTCGCTGAGTCACTCATCTGACTCGTCGAGCGCACGACAATCTTCATCGGAATCGCCGAGTCGACCATGCAACTCGCCGAGTCCCTTTAGTCCTTCATCCATACATAGGCTTTTTAAGCCATGCTAAGGCTCCAAATTGTTGATCCAGCTTCCCAAGCCATTTTTATCACATAAAGTTGCAAACTTTATGTGCATGGAAGCTCTAAAGTCTTAAAATGACAACACCAAGCTTGTAAAGAAGTCTCACACTTGAGGGAAGGCTCATACTTGTCAAAGTTGATAACTTAATGGATCTAGAGGCCAAAGGGAGTCCATATCTAAAGTTGCAACTTCAGATCTTGGCTCAAACACAAGAAACCTTTCCTAAAACCCACCCAAAAGAGATTAAAAATGAAATGAGCCAAGGAAATAGCCTAATACCTTCAAGAGAGTGTCAACTGAAGCAGATCTTTGATTCTCACAAGTTCTTGCTTCAATTTACTTGTTTTCCCCAAATGTTTCCTCACCAAGATCCATTTTCCAAGCTTTAACACACCAAAGAAACACACACGCGCGATTTAGGGTTTAAGAGTGTCAAGGTGCAGTAAACGGGAGGCTGGGGGAGGCCAATGATCCTTTAAATTTGGTGCAATACCCCGGAATTTAGGGTTTCATCTGCCAGCTCCTACTCGTCGAGTCCCTTCTTGGACTCGACGAGTAGCTCACTAAAACACATGGACCAACCTGCTGCTACTCGACGAGTAGGGCAACGAACTCGTCGAGTAGACCTTGAAATCAATAAAATTCTAATATAAAATCAACACCTGAGAATCAGGATGTTACACCTAGAATCATAAAGCTGTCATTTTTTGGGGTTGAAATCCACCCATGCATGAGCTATGACCTTTTCATGAAGGAAGAATGTTATACTTTGAGTTTGGGTCCTTATAGGTCTTGTAAAGTCATAAAGTCAATGACTTTATGGGTTTAGACGTTAAGTAGGACTCAGATCTGTGATTTGGACCCTTGGTTAAAGCATTGAGTGCTTGATAGCGAAAATGACTTAATAGAGAAGTACATTGGGGGTACAAGCTAGTACGCACATCATACTGGTCATGAAACAAGTACGCCCTGTGTACAGTTGAGTATGCCCTGCGTACTCAATTAGAATGGACTTCACACTTGTGGGCCTCGTTTTGGGCCATCTCTTGGACTTTGATGCTTTGGGCCTTAGTGAGTCATCATAAATCAGGCTTTTGGACTAAGGATATGTTGGGCTTTAGGTTCAGGCCCATTTGTGGGGTTTGGGCCCAATTTGGAAAATTGGGTCATGAGTGGGCCATTAGTGGGCCTTGATAGATTACTTAGTGTTGGGTCTTTTATATGATGGATTTGAGCCTTTGCCATGGATCAGATTAGGCTAGGGGTAAAATGGTTATTTTACCCCAAGAATGGGTTATTGGATAGTAATTGGGAACCCATGTATTGATTGGGTGTTATTTTGTACTGATAGTTTGAGGAGTCACCAGGGCAGCGGCTAGGGATTTCTTTCTATGAGATTCAACATTTGAGGTGAGTCCCTTCACTAGGCTATATCGGGTCTAAGGCACCAATGCCGACCCTTATTGGTTATGCTAGGATGATAGGAGTATACGTGACCCTTGCATGTGTTATGTGCTGCCATGTATACCGAGCGGGGCTCGATTCCAGTCGAGGCCTGAAGATTGTAACATATGCTAGAGTTTATGATTGTTATGTGTATTAGTATGATTATGAGATATTGATTGAATGTGTATGATGGGCGAGGCCCAATGACAGGTGAGGCCTGAAAATAACAGATCTGTAAACCGAGCGAGGCTCGATGTCGGGTGAGGCCCGAAGTCAGGCTGTGGCCCAATATGTGATTTATAATGTATCAGTATGGGGTAGTTTGGGAAGCTCACTAAGCTTTGTGCTTACTGTTTTCAGTTTATGTTTCAGGTACTTCCAGTAGCAAAGGGAAGAGCTCGGGTTGACTGCATCGCACACACCATTGGGATTCGACATATGATGTTTTCTCTGATTTTTATGATATTTGATACATTGGATATTTTGGGGTGTATGGTTGATGTTTGGAAAAATACCATTTTATTTATTTTAAAATTGAAATTTTTGGGACCACATTTTGGGATGTTACAAGTTGGTATCAGAGCCTTGGTTTGAGGGATTCGAGCACACTCTTGGTTGTGTCTAGAATCAAACTGAGGATTTGGTAAAGTTTTTCAAAAAGAAATATGTTTTAGAAAGGGATTTTTTCTAAAAGATGAAGGTGTGTGGTGCATGCAATCAGCCGAGCTTAGGGCTGTTCAGTAATTGGATAAAACCGAATTGTCCAATCGGACAATTTGGATTGATCTATTTGGTTCGGATATTCGGATTTTTGGATTAGTTTTCAACAAAACCGAATTATTATTTTGGATTTTGGATTGGTTTTCGTTTATAAAATAAGAACCAAATAGTCCAAAAAACGGAATAAATATTTAATATGTATTTATTTATAATATATATCTATAGTTATTTATTAATTTTGTAATTTGTTTTTCAATTAGGTTCAAAACGTTTCACCCGATAAAAAAAACATTAATATGCATTTTCTCTCAAAAGTTTTCTATCTATAAAATATTTAACTATAATATATCTTCTTAGTAGTTGTTTATAAATTTCAAATCACAACTAAATAATTTGTTTTCGTTTATTGTGTAAAGTTGGATAATATTATAATTATATGTCGTTTTAAAATGTTTAGGCTTTTGAAAACCGAATTATTAAAACCAATCAAACCGAATTGTAATTGGATCGGATTTGAACGGATTTGAATATAGTTTGGACTATTCGGATCCTTGTTTTGAAAATCGAAATCAATTTGGATTCACTTGATTAGATCGGAGCAAACTGATCCATCCAAACGAACACCCCTAGCCGAGCTCATGTAAGTTTTCCCAAATTACCCATACATGTTATTTGATATGCTAGAATATGTGAATTGCATGCTAGTTAGGGCTAAGGATCTGCTTAGTTTTGCATGATAGAATGCTAAGAGAGATGCCTCTATATGCCTGTTGTATGAGCTTGTAGACTTGCATTTGAAGAATTATCTAGTTTTAGTGATATGTAATAGTATTTGTGAGTTAGTTAGAAGGGAACAAACATCCCATATACTACGTAAGTAAAAGTCTCCTAGATCCTGAGACCAGGTACTCTCATCTTGAAAAGCTTATATTTGCATTAGTAACAACCTCTACTAAGTTAAGACATTATTTTGAAACGTACCCTATACTTGTACAAACTAACTATCCTATTAAGAATGTTATGAGAAAACCAGAAATGTTAGGAAGAATGGTGAAATGGTCTATGAAGTTAAGCACCTATTACATAAAGTACGAACCAAGATCTACCATAAATTCCCAAGCTTTGGTAGATTTTGTGGCTGAATTTAGTGATGATCTAAAAGATGAAGTTGAAATAGAAACCAAACAACTTCTAGGAGAGGAAAACAGGGGAAAATGGACGCTATTCACAGATGGAGCGTCAAAACAAAGAGGAATTGGCTTAGGGATCATACTAAAATCGCCACAGGGGGACATCCTACCCCAAGCAATCAGTTGTGAATTCAATGCAACCAACGATGAAGCAAAATACGAGGCGCTGATCATGGGATTATAGCTAGCCAAAGATCTTCAAATCAAGGATCTTCAGGTATTCGTCGATACTTTATTTTATTAACTAACCACTTTAACAGATCCTATGTAGTGAAAGGAGAGAAGTTGGCACTATACCTCCAGATCCTAAAAAATTTGGTCGCGGAATTCAAAACATTTACCTTAAACCAAGTTCCTAGAGAAGACAACACTGAAGCAAATATCTTAGCCAATCTAGGATCCTCTTTAAGGATCTCGCCAGAAACCAGGATCCCAACAACAAGGATCCCTCTCCAGCTTCGGGATCCTGGATCCAACCAATTCTGGAATACCTCCAAAATGGTACAATCCTTAAGCGAGAGAGCATTCAAAACAAGGATCTTAAGATTTACTATAATACAAGGTAAGTTATACAAAAATCTCTAGCAGGTCCATACCTTAGGTGCCTAGAAGATCATGAAGCTGCAGAGGTCCTAAAGGACATACATGAAGGAGACTATGACAACCACACTGGAGGTAGATCCTTATGCTCCAAAGTATTGAGGATGGGATACTACTAACCAACCATGAAGAACGATTCCTTCTTTCATGCTCAGAAATGTGATGCTTGTCAAAGACATAGCAACATCCTGCACCAACCAGCAGAACCTCTACATCCTATCATTTCCCCTTGGCCATTTATGAAATGGGGAATCGATATAGCGGTTAAACTGCCAGTAGCCACTGCAGGAAAGGTCTTCATGCTAGTGAAGCCTACATCGAAGTAAGAGATAAAGAGGTAGTCTCCTTCATATAATGTAACATCTTGACCAGGTTCGGGATCCCTGCTGAAAATATATGTGAAAATGGATCCCAATTCATAAGCAAAAGAATGAGGGACTTTTCCACAAGTTGGGGAATCAATATGGTGATGTCTACTCCTATCCACCCACAAGACAACGGCCGAGCAAAATCTAACAACAAAATTATAGTAAACAACTTGAAGAAAAGGTTGGATGACAAGAAAGGAAGATGGACAGAAGAACTTGCTTTTGTATTATAGGCAGATAGGACAACTTCCAAAGTAACTACGGGCCAAACCCCATACTCATTAGTTTTTGGAACGAAAGAAATGATTCCCACCGAAGTGGTGATCCCAACAACAAGATACCTACTTCAAGATCAAAAGAACATCGATGGGATCCTGGCCTAGGATCTTTACACTATGGATGAACTTAGGGATCTTGCCAAGATCTATATAGCTGCTCATCAACAAATGATCACCAGAGCATACAATAAAAACGTAAGAGTCAGAAGATTCCAAGTAGGAGATTTAGTACTAAGAAAAGCATTCCAAAATACCAAGGATCCTAGTGCAGGTAAACTAGCACCTAAATGGGAGGGGCCATACCTCATTGATCCTGAAGTAGGAAAGGGGGAATATTGGCTAGCCACCTTAGATGGAGATATCTTACCAAGATCTTGGAATGCGATACATTTCAAAGCGTATTTTAAGTAGGTAAGGTTAGTTATTTCCCAATACACTTAAGGTACACACACTATTTACCCTTTATCTTTTGTTACTATTTATTCCCTTCAAAACACTGTTACTAATTTAAGCATTGGAGGGGCATTAACCAAGCTAATACCCACCCTTAGTTAACGTTTTATGCACATAGGGAGTGAAGGATACTAACCTCTAAGTATACTAATGCTTAGGGATCCTAACACTTAAGGCTCCTGACTTCTAAGGATCTTGACAGATTAATATTCAAGGATCTTGATACCTAAGGGACCACTGGCACATACGAGTCCTATAACCGCGACGGTCCTATAACTCACAATATGAATCTCCCAAGAATAGAGATTGATCATCTCTCCTGCGAATAGGGGTACTTAATCCTCTCTAAGGTTTAACGAGTTAATTACCTGTTTCACACGAGTTAAGGTTTATACACCTCGCTTGGACGCACATTATCTAACTATGGGATGTGAATGAGGGGATCATTTCATGCTTCAGTGACTTGGAAACCATCTTATTTCTAAACAAAAGTTAAGATCCTAAAGTGTGACAACCCAATATTTCAAGACGATATGTTGGGACGCAAGTCAAATTAAGGTCAAAATTTAACTTTCCTAAAATCTTAGTTGGGTTAAATAAAGTAGAAGGAATCGTATCAAGGTTTCCAAGCATATAAAGAACACTAAAATCCGAGTTATAACGAAGGAGTTATGACCATTCTAAGTTTTTCCGTCAGAAAAACGACAATACGAAGTTACGTAAAACTCGAATCGGAGATCGAGCGACTTTTGGCCGAAATGACCTAAACGAGAATTGAAGGTCTCGTCAATGGTATTTCCGCGGTAAAAAGTCTAGCAAAAACCGACGTCAAATAAAGATGTTATGAATTTTTAAAGAAATTTCTTAATCACGTCATTTTAATAAATAAATAATAAAAATTATTTCATAATTTGCCAACGGAATCTAAACGAAAGTTGTAGATCATAGTCTCACCTTTGCGGGGATATAAAGAACGTCGAAAACGGAGTTCGTATGAAGGAGATATGAATTTTTGAAGTTTAATTAAAATAATTATAAAATTTAATTAAAAACCCCCGGTATTATCCGAAGGGGAGTCATCGGATAGGACCGAAGTACGCCCTGCGTACCTTCGTACGCCCCGCGTACTGAGATCAAGGGCCTCGGATCGTCCACGTCGCCCTATCTGAGGCATCCGACCCGTCCGGCCCGTCCGAAGCGCCCGACCCGTCCGACCCGCCGTCCCATCCGACCCGTCCCATCCGAAGCCGAGGCAGTCGAGGCTTCGGTCATGCATGACGTACGCGTACGCACTGCGTACGAGCGTACGCCCCGCATACCGAGGCGGTTCAGCCTTCCTATAAATAGGATGCGAGGCTTTCCGAAAAATTTGCTCAATTCTCTCATTTCTCTCGCGGTCTTGCCTCGTTTTCCGTGCCCGTTCAAACCCGAAGCTCTGGCCTTTTTGCTCAAGTCCCGAGGGTCGATTTTACTCCCGAGATTCCCGAGAATCCCGAGAAAAATCCGTTTCCCGAGACGAAACTCTGCCCGGTTTTCCATCTCGCTATCTTCAAACTTTCAGGTGAGTTCATACCCCTATAATCCACACATTTAAATGTTTTATAAATATTTTTATATGCTTTTAAGGGGGGGAATACAAGTAAAACACACAATGATTATCGTATGTTATATAAAGTTTCGTTTTATACTTTTTATCAACGGAATCGCATGTGATTTATAATTATTATAAAGAAACTTTCGTATGCAAAATGTATCACGATAACATCATATCTTTTGAAATGAAAAGTGTTGTTATTTATATATAAATCAAACACACTGCTTATACTGTATGTATATGTGTCCACCTATCATACTACAAACATACGATTATTTTGGCACGAAAAACATCAATATTTTGGGATATTTCTTGTTAATAAATCAATCTTATGTGATTTATAACTAGTATACAAATGGATTTACTACAAGTTTAACAGTTTCACTAAACATATTACTTCAAATGACTTTCTTAAACGTTTTTACATGATTAAAGCTCGTTATCAAACTGTCTTACATACTGTAAGCTTCCTTTCAAAATCGGTTACAAAGGTGTTTTCAAACAATGGTTTTCCGTGTACTTAAACTGTCTTATCAAACAAAATACTTTCAATCATTTTATAAACTGACATCAAGTCACAAATTCTTTATTAGACTTTTCAACGGTTTTACAAAACTTCTTTATGCTTTTATATTATAAATTGCATGCCTCTATATGTATAGTTATATAAGAAATGTTTAAAAGACTTAGGAAGGCTATCCACCCTATTTCCTTTTCGCGCCTTGAGATGTGGTCTGGTGGGATATTGGGCATTCGTCCGAAAGTCGTTTAAATATTAGTTATATATCATGTATACATATATGGTCATAAATGTTCCATCAGTTAATTTAGTTCCGATACTCGTAGATAGCAATGGTGTATAAACCTACTTGGTCACTCATCAATTACATTTTAGTAAACTATTATAGGAATAGTTTAGAGTAAACAAAACATTTTCCCTACTACAAGAAATTACACCAGAGTCAGTTCATTCATGAGTCCAGACTACATGTTATATGAAGGAATACTCTTACATGAATACTTATACATGAATACTTTTACATAGACATTATATGGCAAATTACTACTACATGTTATATGAAGGAATACTCTTACATGAATACTTATACATGAATACTTTTACATAGACATTATATGGCAAATTACTACTACATGTTATATGAAGGAATACTCTTACATGAATACTTATACATGAATACTTTTACATAGACATTATATGGCAAATTACTACTACATGTTATATGAAGGAATACTCTTACATGAATACTTATACATGAATACTTTTACATAGACATTATATGGCAAATTTCTATTACATGTTATATGCCTAGATACGGTTATATTGTTCGCCTTTCTATCTTTACCTTGTGATTCAATCACATCATCGACGAGATAGACTGGGATTTTATCTCCTAGTACCACATCATACTTTGAGGGACTAACCATTCCGACAACCACTGTTAGCTACAGAGGTAAATGAACAATCTACGGATGTTCTAGGTTGATACCATCGTGGGTATACATAAGGGACTAATTATTCCTAAACCCGGCTGTTAGCAACAGAGGTAAATGAACAGTCTACGGATGTTCTAGGTTGATACCATTTCAGGTATACTTAAGGGACTACTAATAATAGTTAAACAGGGAAAAACCATCACATTTTCAAGAGATGCGTACTTTCAAAATAGTCAGGTCTAGGTAAAAGACTACTTTCAAAACATTCGAGTCTTGGTAGAAGACTACTTTTATACTAGTAGGAAATATGGGATTTTCTAGAGCTTTTCATACTTATACTAAATGTTTCATCATTCCTTTACCAGTCTTTCATATCAACTAATCAAAGCAATGACATTAAATACTTATGAACTCACCAGCTTAAATGCTGATCTACTCTTTCAAAATAACTTGTATTCTCAGGTTACAAATAGACAGGTGTCGATACAAGGTTTAGAGAAGACGAAGCAGTCAAGACTCGTCTTTTATTTTGATAAGTTATCATCATGTCTTGTACTATGAAAGAAAACACTTGTAACTAAAATTATACTATTAATGCAATGGATGATGTTGTTGCTTGTTTACTACTTTACATTTGTTGTGATGCATACATGACGTCCTCCGCCCCAGAACGTTTCCTCCGTTCTCGGTTTCGGGGTGTGACATAAAGTTTGAATTAATATAAGGTTAATAGCATTTATCTCAACTTGGGATCCTCCCTAGAAAATTCCTAAGGTTTGTAACATTTACATGTTATCTTAAGTTGGGATCTTCCCCAGAAATTTGCTACGATTTATAACATGCACATGTTATCTTAAGTTGGGATCTTCCCCAAAACATTCCTAAGGGTCATAATACTTACATGTTATCTAAAGTTGGGATCTTCCTCGGAAAAATGCATGAGGCTTATAACCTTTTTGACATACGGCTTAGGATTTTTCCCCGTAATTCACAAAAAATTGTAACATTATCATGTTACCCCAATTTGGGATCTTTCCCAGAAACTTTCCATAAAATCATGACCCTTCTCCAAGTTATGTTTTATTACACTCTTTGGTGTCATTGAGTGTGATACCATTAGAGGGACTCTGGTTTGGGTCCTCTCATCAAAGCAACTTTGTGGAGGACAAGATCAAGATCTCAAGCATGGAGATCAAAGGGCTACATAAAAGGTATGATTTCCTTCTTTATGTTTTTATGTTTTCATAGGGTAGCTGTAATTAGTATGAAGGAATAGATTCTAGGGTGGATGTACACTTAGGTTTATAATAGTTTGATTTTTCCGCTATATAGTTTAAGTGTATTTGATGCATAGAAAACTCAACAAGAAGGAAATGGAAGTAGGGGTTGGTCTTGAGAGAGTGAAAGTGCTAACTGAGGGTGGAAAACTATGATATATGTTGCCATGTAAGCCTATGGTTGGCATGAATTTATTGCTATTAGTTACGCCTATCGTCATAATATTAATTACCAGAAAGTATATAATTCAATGCATCATAGTTAATTACTAAAAGGCATTTTAAATGTCTTTCTCATGTGGTTGGAAGATTACCTACATTTAATATATCGCATTAAATTCAAAACTCATCATCTTCTATTGATTAGAATAAGATAATTAATTAGAAGAAGAGATTTTGAAGATACAGACTGATTCATTTGTCATTGCCTTATTTGTTAAAGTGAAAGAAGTCACATGCACATATGTAGACATAAAAGGTCTTAGAAATTTGTACTATGAGGCATACTTACATTACTTTTATATATATATATATATATATATATATATATATATATATATCTACTTATATGATGTAAATACATGTATGAGTGTGTATACAAATATATACTTTTATATACATGTATAAACTTGCATACAAAGTTAAATACGCATGTAACTTCTTTCACTTTATGTTTTATATGGGTAGAAAATTATATAAAAATGCTTTGCCAAAACAAACAATAAGAAAGAAATCAAGTTGTGTAGCTTCAAAGTTTGGTCTCAAAATTATTTAATCATTCCATAGCTAGATATGGAGATATTTGGAATTGTACAATGTCTTAAATCTTTTTTTAACAACCTATCAATGATTAATCAAAAATGAAGAATAAAAATTATTACTTAGTCATCATAAATCTCAAAAACAAGGGTTTTTTCAACCACTCGACGCAAGAGACATTATACTTTGTGTACATCTACTAGAAATGGAAGAATAAGGTGTGGCTATAATCACATAAAAACTCTCATACTTTCATATTTTTTTTGCTTAAATGTTAAAGTACCACCAAATCACCCTCAATGTTGTAAAAATTGCCACTTCCTAGAAAAGTCAATAATGAAGCTTAATTTCCACTTTTTACAAGCGAAGTTTTATATGTTAGTAGTCTTAGAACGTGATAACAATCAAAACGTCCATGTACATCGTTGTGCGTCTAAAACAAATATGACAGTATCAACGAATTTGATCAATCAAGCAAAAAAATAAACAAAGGAATAAAAAAAGTGTTTGCTTGCCTTCCATGGGTTGAAACCCATATTGAAGGCACCACTATAATGGTTGGACCTAGAGGAAGACCAATTTATAAGAAAGGAATCTAGTCATGTAGCTTCTAAGTCTCATCTAATAATTAACTAATCCGTCTATACCTAGATATGGAGTTTCTTTAAAAATGTACAACATGTTAATTTTTTTTACAACCAATAGAAGATTAATTAAAAACAAAGAATAACACTTAGTACCTACTCATCACAAATCTCAAAGTACATGAAATAAAACAAAGGCTTTTTGAAACACTCAATACAAGAGACATTATACTTTGCGTACATCGACTAGAAATGCAAAAAAATGGTATTGCCATAATCACATAAAAACTCTCAACCTTTCGTATTTATCTATGCTTAAATGTTAATGTACCACCAAATCACCCACAATGTTGTAAGAACCACCATTTCCAAGCAAAGTTGATAAGGAGGTTTAATGTTCACTTTTTCCAAGCAAAATTTTAAATCTTAGTAGTCTTAGCATGATGACATTCAAAATGTTCCTCTGCAGCTTTATGTATCCGAAACAAATATAACAATATGAACAACTTTCATGAATAAGCACAATAATAAAAAATTAAGGAATAAAATGTAAGTGTTTGCTTGCCTTCCATTGGTCGAAACCCATATGGAATTCAACACCAAAGTGGTTGGCCCTAGAAGTCAACCAAGCAAAAAGAAAGAAATCCAGTTGTGTAACTTTGAAGTCTCGTCTCATAATTATTTAATCCTTCTATAACTAGATATGTAGATCTTTAAAAATGTACAATGTTTTAAATGTATTTTGAACAACCAATGGAAAACTTATTAAAAACGAAGAATAGCAATTAGTACCTATTCATCACAAATCTCAAAGTACATGAAATAAAACAAGGACTTTTTTAACCACTCGACGCAAGTGACATTATACTTTGTGTAAATCTACTAGAAATACAAGAACAAGATGTGGAAATAATTGCATAAAGACTCTTATTCTTTTGTAATTGGTTATGCTTAAATGTAAAGGTACCAACAAATAACCCATAATGTTGTAAGAACCATCACTTCCAAGCAAATTTGATATGGAGGCTAAATTTTCAACTTTTCCAAGTAAAGTCTTAAATGTTACTAGTCGTAAAACATGATGATATTCAAAATATCCATGTGAAACTTTATGTATCCAAAGCAAATATGACAATATGAACGAATTTGATCAATCAAATAAAAAAATAAACAACTAAAGCAAAAGTGTTAGCTTTCCTTCCATGGGTTGAAACCTATATGGAAGGCTCCACCATTGTGGTTGGACCAGAAGTTGACCAAAAAATAAGAAAGGAATCGAGTCATGTAGCTTTGAAGTCTTGTATCATAATTATTAAATCTTTCTATACCTAGATATGAAAATCTTTGAAATTGTATAATTCCTAATTGTTTTTATAACAATCAGTCGAAGATTAATCAAAAATAAGAATAGCACTTAGTACCTACTCATCATAAATATCAAAGTACATGAAATAAAACAAGGGTTTTTTAACAACTCGATGCAATAGATATTATATTTTGTGTACATGTACTAGAAATACAAGAATAAGATGTGGCCATAATCACATAAGAACTCTCATAATTTTCTAACTATTTGTTATAAAAGATGTATCTAAGCCAAGATTTCATTTTTGTGAAAACCTTGTTCCCTTCCATATAATCATTTTCCCTATACCCTTTAAAGGGTTCTTTAATAGATTTTAATCCCTCTCTCTTATCATTTTTTGGATGTATCCAAGTCCTAAAATGTTTACGAAGGATATATTATCAGTTTGTATTATAATGTATTAAATCTGGTTAAAAAGCAAGTGACCTCAATATTTAAGTGCTTGTCTGGTTCTAACCCAAACTTCCATATTTGTGTAAACTAAAAATATTACATTAAATGGGTTTGTTATTTATTCATAGAGTTTTGAATTTCATCATCTTGAAACGATAAAAGTTTATTATGAATTTTATAACACAATATCGTGAATCGTTTGCTTGGGAAACAATATTATGTGGTTCTCATGACATGTTTGTTACATAGTTTATTTTGGCTTTTATATTTTGTCAATATGAATTGTTTTGTATAATAACATGCATGGCGTTTCCTATAGAACAATTTTGTTTACATTTTTGAGTTGTCATATCAATTCATACCTATTTTAACTAGAGTATTAAATGATATATTTCATAAACCCCCCATGCCTCACAACTGATCATGATTTGAAGTTTACTTAATATGTGATTTGATTGTGTTAAAACCACCATGGTTAATAGTCCTTGTCATTAGCCATGTTGATCTTCTACAAGAACAAATTTTGTCTAGTTCCAATGTTTATAGCACTACATCGTAACTATTTTGAGTTAGTAGGTTAAAGATTTTATTTCATCATTTAAGAGTACTAATACATATTTATATGTTTACTCAAATGATTATATGATTATCTATTGGATTTAAAAGATGCTACTTATCTTCTCTCAATATGAATTGATTTAGTTTCATGTTTTATAAAATAGTTTGCTTTCCCATTGCTTTGTATTTAAGGCTTTGCCTTTTTCTTTTTGATAATGAGAATTACATACCATAGAATTTTACATGGTATCAGACCAGGTTTAACCTAAAACCCTAAATTATTATCATCATCCTCCTCCACCACTATGGCCAACGATGAATCAGGATCTGTATAAGGGTCGAAGAAGGAGACCGGTCCTGAAGCTAAGTCTCCACTCTACATACATCCCTTGGATTACCTAAAATAGATGCAAGTTAATGATGCTCTCACTAACAAAAATTACACCAACTGGTCACTTGAGATGATGAACTTCCTGTTTTCCAAAAACAAGGTCGGTTTTGTCGATGGGTATATAAAGAAACCAAAAAAGAAGGATGCATATTATATGGAATGGACGCATTGTGATGAAATCGTGAAGGGATGGCTTACAACAACCACAAAAAAGAACACCCAGAATAGTGTAAAGTATGCAAACAAAGCCAATGAGATCTGGAATGATCTTCTGGAACGGTTGGGGAAGGAAAGTGCCCTTAGGGTATATGAATTAAAGTAGATTCTTTCAGGAACACGACAACAAGGGCCTCTGCTTCCGCTTACTACACGAAGCTACAAGGAATTTGGGATGAGATGCAGGTGGTAATAGCACTTCCACGATGTTTATGTAATGGTTGTACTTGCAAAATTAGAAGGCAAATTATGGAACTCGGGGAGAAAGAAAGGCTTTAGGAGTTCCTCATGGGACTTGACAATGAATTTTCTGTCATCCATACACAAATCCTTGCCAAGAATCTGACTCCCATCTTTGGAAATGCCTATCACCTTGTTGCGGAAGATGAATGAAAAATAACAATATCTCGTGACAAGAATCCCACGACCGAATCCGCTACTTTCAAAACCTTCACTCAGACCCAAAAAGAAGGCAACCCTGGTCAGAGACAAAATGCATCCTCGACCAAAGACAAATGCAGCGAGCCACATGAATAATGTACCTTTTGTGGAAAGCATGGCCACAATCGGGAAGGATGTTTCAAATGGGTTGGATATCCCGACTGGTGGCCAGGGAACAAAAGATAAGATGAAAACAAGCTGAAGGCAACTTGCATCAAGACTGGTACAAGTCCAATTCTAGGTTTGACCAATGAGCAGTACGGGACCTTCTTGAAACACTTGGAGACAACTTGAAGACCACAAAGGGTAATAGCATTCCCAATGTCTTCATGCCAGTGAAAACTTAATGGGTTTTAAGCATATCTACAATCTTATGTGATCATGCAACCATAATTGCTTTGGATCTAGTTTTTTCACTAATTGAACATGCAAATTGAATACCAAATCAATAACCCTAAAACTAGCATACAATTTCAAAAATCATATAAAACTAGGGTTAAAATATTACCTTACTTGTTATGTAGCAATAACAAGAACTCCTTGAAGATCCTTGATACTTTAAAGCTTAGTTCCTCAAATGTTGCACATCTAATGGTTCACAAACACCCAATGCAAGAGGATGAGAGGAGAGACAAGGAAAATATGTTAGGGTTATGAATCTTATGCATAGACTGAATCTCCAAGGGTTTGGGGGGTTTATATAGTGGAGGGATGCTAGGGTTTCAGTTGGAAACCCTAATTTCCTACTTAAGGCTTAAGCAGCCCATGGACCTCTTACCAATAGGCCTTCGACAAAATCTACAGGGCCTCCCAATAGGATTTCGTCCACTCCTAATTAAGGAGTCCATCAACCCAGTTTTGCAACTATCAATGATTTGCAAAGTAGCCCCTCCATTATTAATCAGTTCCTTTAATCCCAAAATTAATCTCATATTAATTTCTGATTAATCACTAATTAATAATATGATTTCCAAATAATACACTAATCTTATAATATATTAATAAAATCAATTTGAGTAACAATTTATTATTTCAAATAATAAATTCTACTCTCTCTCCACTAGTCATCCTGTTAAGTTGCATGAGTGAAGGAAACCCAAAGGACCATGCTACAATCAAATCAAGTACATACCAATTATAGTTATGGGCTTAGACACCTAATCCAACAGTCTCCCTCTTGGATAAGTCTAATAACTATTATTGCAAGTAGGCCTTCAAAATTTGACTAGCAATCGTGTAGCTTTCAAAAGCTGTTGTTGAAATTTGATCCATTCAGTGACACGTCCTTTGGATAAGGGATAAAATATTCCTTTAACAAGATATCGCATGGACATGAGACATGGATTATAATCAATATCTATCCAAGAGTTGTTTCCCAATTTTTGATTTATGATGACTGATAACAAACTACAATTGAACACATCAACTTAGTCTAGGCTTGGCCAAGCGCTTTAGATGTCATCACTAAATCATCGAGGGTCCCACATATATCGCTTTTATCCCATTTAGGGTAAAAGGAACGGATAAATTTTGACTCATATGCTAGTCCTATTTACTCATCAAATCACATACAACAATTTGTTTTATAACATCAAGTTAGTGATGCGTTTACGTATTATCAATGCACAATTGACTCGCAAACAACATATCATATGTATCCATTTCAAGAATATAAGATATTATCATCTCATAATCACTCGTGATAAATTCCATGAAGTAATTCAGTGAGCGTGGGTTTATCCAATACTTAAATTCTTATTTCAGGAGTACTCATGAACACTACAACAAACATTTTCTATGTCTAAGCTCTTAGACAATCTACAGTCGGATTCATGACAATCTTAATTCACTACTTACTTCCAAAGTACGATCGACTGTGGATGTTTTGAATAATCCAATTATTTGGGAAGTAAAACATGTGAAGTGAAACACAAGAATAACCTAATTAACTATGGTCACAAACTTTTGAGTATAAATAACATTCCTTTATTTATTCACCATATTAATTAGACTTTATTCATTATATAATGTTTCGAGTAATCAACTTAATACTTGAATTAAAACAATTGTCATGACATGCACAAAACACGCACATTATATTAATCTATGGTTCTTCCTTTGTGAAACAGATCAATTGGACACATTTCTAATGATGCTCATTTCACAATTCTAAATCCTTATTACAAGTGTAAGAATACCAAATTCTTGCCACTACTAAAATGCGTTAGAGTCTAACCTTTCATGTAATGATCCTTTTGTAATGTCGAGGCACCAAAGTCACAGAGACTTTGCCAATGATATTACAAAACATTCCATCGAATATTTGTTACAAAACAATTCCGAAATGAAGTCTCAAATTCAAGGTACATTCCTTGAACATCCTTCTTGCATTAAAGTTCCTAGCTAACACATAGATATCACTATCTAACTCCCTCTATGGAAACATTTCCATATTCCCATATTACTATCAATTCTGAACAAGAGTTACCTCCACTCAGAACATGTCAATATATTCCTTCTAAAATTATACTATATTTCCAACTGTCCACAAGCAACCAATCTTTGGTCAACCTCATATTGTTCTTTTAACAGTTGTTTAACAACTTTAGTCATATCCAGTTCCAATCCTTTTTCTCTCTTAATGCCCTAAGCATTTGGAACAGTTAGAAAAAGTGAATATTATAGCATATGTGATCAATCCTATATCTGAACCATATGAGATTCGAGACATAATGTCTCACATAAAGACATGATACTAGATCAGACTTTTGCTATAATATACCATATATCAAATTTCCAATGTTGAATTACTTCAACATGATATTCATATATGTTCATGACTAAGTTCCACTAAAATTTCAATCTAAACTTTTAGATTTGAAATGAAGTATAAGTATCCTCCCCCCTAAATCTTTTCTATAACAAAACTGTTGGATTTAGTGTCTAAGCCCATAATTATAATTGGTATGTACTTGACCCGAGAGTAGCATGGTCCATTTAGGTTGCATGGCATCGAAATAATTTGTAAGGATGGACTTTTGAGAAGACGATATTTATAATTTATTAATATATTATAAGTTCTAATATATTAATATGAAATCATATTATTTAATTAGTATTGATTAAGAATTAATTTGGAATTAATTTTATGATCAAAAGAGACTAATTAAATATATGGGGAAGTGTTGTGTAAATCATTCATTCTTATAAAGTGGGCTTATGATCCATATTTCTTTATGTTGGGCTAAACTCATGTGGTGATCCATGGATACTCCATGGAGGTTAAAGCCCATGGAGCCTAAGGAATGTGGAAAGTCATGCACATTAGGGTTTGCATGGTGTAACCCTAGTTGTGTCATAATATATAAGAAACCACATGGCTACCAAAATCGGCACTTAAGTGAGATACAAGAGGGCTAGACGATTTTGTGTGTGCAAGACATCTCTTCTCAAGTCCTCCATTGTTGGTGGTGTTTTGTGAAGCATTTGAGGCATCACATTTGGGGTGATATGCTCTTAAAGGCTTAAGGTTTCAAAGCTACAACAATTGTAAGTCATCTAACTAGATTTTTTGTAGTGTATATACTCCATAGTATGCTAGTTAGGATGGTGCCTAGGAAAATTTAAAGTTTGCATGTATAGTAGAGAAAAATAGATCCAAGGCATCTAGGGTTTCATGTACACCATAGGAGTGTTAGAATGATCAAAACGTTGTAGTGGTATCAGAGCCTAGGCTTGTTTTCCATTATACTTGATCTTACTTGTCTTCAAAGCTAGGAAAAATCGATTTTCTTTTTTCTGGACAGTGAACTCGCCGATTCCACTAACAGACTCGCCGAGTCCACCCTAAAAACTGACCAACTCGCCGAGTCAGTTCATGCACTCGACGAGTTGGTGCTCCAGAATGCAAAATTTCGACTTTTAAAGCCAAAATTGGACTAGAATCATTACCATAAACTGTTTTTGAACAAATAAACATGTTTTTGATGTGGTACTAATTGTGTTTATCCGATTTCAAAGATAATTTTCAAAGTTTCATGCTTTGTATTAGTTTATATGATTAGGCTAATTTCATGAAATTTGTTTGATATCAAGTATCTTGTTCATATGAGTTTAATTGAATCATTTATGAATTATTTGGTTATTGTGTTAATTAAATTAATTGGTTAAATGCTTTTAACGGACTCCATAACTTGTCCTCAAGTTATTGAAAATTAACGTTTTTTCTTTTAAGAGATCATTAAACTCATATGTTATGGAAATGAAAGGTTTTGAATAGTTTCAAAACTTGCCCTCAAGTTTTGGAATTTGTAAAGTCACTTAAGAATACTTTAATTCCAAACCCTAGAATTTTAAAAGTTTAAAATTCAACCCTTATACTTTGTTGTATTATAAGTTTATATATATATATATATATATATATATATATATATATATATATATATATATATATATATATATATATATATAAGATCAAGTCAGTCTTACCGTTTGTAGGCCTCATTCACAAAGTCGGTCTATATGGGGGGTATAAGGTTACTGCCTATAATATTTCTTTTTCGGGTCCTAGCCTTAATATTTCATTTTTGGATTACGGCATCGCTCTTCCAATTTGTAAAACATTGTGTCGGATCCTAGCCTTAATATTTCATTTTCGGTGTTTTATTTAGGACTCTTTATCTAATCTATACTAGTCTATCTTTCTTTTCAGATGTCTTCCAACACTGCTTCTGGCTCAAACCCTATTGTCTCCTTCTCTCTCATGAACTTGTGTGGGAGAGTCATCTTTGATGGTTCCAACTTCAATGATTGGATCAAGAACATCAGGATGGTCCCTCACTGTGACATCCCCAAAATCACGGCTAGAAAAGACCGGTTTCATTTATGCTTTTTAAAATAATTTCAGAGTAAATCATTTTGATTTAAAAGAGTTGCGGAATTTGTTCCCAAAACAAAATATGATAAAATAATATTTATCAAAGCATTTCATCAAGAGATGCATTTTCATTATATAATCAAAACTCGGGATGTCATGTTCCGATACAAACCATAAAGCATAAACGGTAACATTACAAGTCATTCAACAAATATATACATATACAGACTTGTAAACAAAACAACTCGATGATTCATCCATCTTATGCCATTGCGCCACTTCCTGTAATACAAATAAAATTGAGTGGGTCAGGCTTGGGAGCCTGGTGAGCATATAGGGTTTTCAACCCACAATAAATAAATTATATTTAATTTCACCAACCAACGATAACCCGATTACCCATTCCCATTATCCTCACTTTACGTCCCTAAAACAACATCTATCTCAAGGGACCTAATCTAGGATTTTCATCGGGACGGACATTACTGCTAAGGGGTTTCCTCAACAATAGATATCCTAAAGGCAACCATGAGGGGGATAGAGTACACCGGTGAACACATCGTTCACAAAACCTACAGGTTATGAACCTGCTAGCATTCCACATGACTGTCTAGAAAGAGTCTGTGGTCGTTATCCATACTCCGCTGAATAACTAGATCAACAACAACAACAACATCAAGGCCTCTCATATGTTTATCACACATCAACTATCTACCCATGTTCTACCCAACATATTAGTAGATAAAAAAATATATTTTTATACATAGTTTAAAACCTTTATAACATTTTCATTCAATACATATTCCACATAATAGATGAGGCACACCCACATAACACGTATTTCATAGAAAATAAATCAGATCTATGAGATAGAAGAGAGTGAATATACATTCACACACATAACAACAAAATTATACACATAACACGTATTTCGTATAAAATACTTCATAATTATGCATTAGAAGAAAGTAACTACACACTCACTTGATCAGAAGATGATCGGACAACACTACGACTTGTAGAAGTAGTATTCTTCGGTAGATCTGGAAGATCTTCACAAAAACCGGGCTCCTTTCGGGCAGAGCTTCGGCTCGGGAATAGCACTTCTCGGGATCTTCGGGGCTTCAAAACTTGCTTTGGGGCTCAGGAATATTACCATGGCTTCGGGGTATAAATAGTACGCAAAACGATGCAAAATGAGAGAGAGAGAGAGAGAGAAGAGAAACAGAGCAAAACTCTCGGCTGCCCTCGCAAGCCTTTTATAGAGGTTGAGCCTCGCATGTACGCTGGGCGTAATGCCCTTATGTGGGGCATACTCCTTGGATCGTCACTGCATGCGTCATCGGAGCCCTCGATTCCGAGGCGGTGCATGCATCGGGGTACGCTGGGCGTATGCTAGTACGCTGGGCGTACTTCGGATCAGATCGGTGACTCCTTCGGATATACATCCGAATTAAAGATTAAATTTATATATTTTAATTATTTAATAAACTTCAAAAGTTCATATCTTCTTCATCCGAACTCCGTTTTCGACGTTCTTTATATCCACACGTAGGTGAGACTACGCTCTACGACTTTCGTTTAGACTCCGTCGGCTAATTTTGAATTTTTTGTTATTATTTATTTTTAGTAGGCCGGGACAGGAAAACTTCGTTATAAATTCATAACTTCTTCGTCCGGCGTCCGTTCTCGCCTAACTTTTCATCGCTTCGCTACCACTAACGAGATCTTCGATCCTCATTTAGATTGTTTCAGCTAAAAACCGCTCGATCTCAAATCGAGTATTCGGGCTGCATACCGCTAAGTCGAAACTTCAGAAAATCATAACTTCCTCATACGAAGTCAGATTTGGGCGTTCTATATATATTCGGAAACCTCGTTTCGGCCATTACAACTTTATATAAAGATATCGAGTTTATTTTAAACTTAAATTTTGACGCTTATTTTTATTCTTAATTAATCAAATCACATAATTAAGTAATTAAGCACAAAACACATAATACTCAAATATACACTTCTATTATTTCAAAACGGGTTACAAAGGTTAACCTAGATTATTATATCAACATTAATGACAAGCCCAGAAACACAGGAGTTACATTCACTACGAGGACAAGGAATATATCCTAGAAAAGGAGCTTAAGAAAATCGATGAGTCTTCTGCTACTCTTGACGAGATCGCTGAGTTTAAGACTCATGAGAAGGATGCCACCAAGGTGTCTTATATCATGTTGGCTACCTTGACAGTTGAACTACAAAAGTCCTATGAGGACTTCTACCCTTTTGAGATGCACCAGGACCTGATGGAAAGATACCATCTGAGTGCTCGTCAAGAGAGGTATGAAATTATATTTTCCATGATAACAACCAGGATGAAGGATGGGGAACCCATCACAGGCCACTTGCAGAAAATGCAAAGGTTTGTGGATCGGTTGCTAAAGTTGAATGTGAACTTCCCTGAGGAGCTGGCTATAGATATCATTCTGGACTCCTTACCTCCATGTTATGATCAGTTCTGCATGACCTCTCATATGAACAAGGAGGAGGTCACACTTAACAAACTTCAAGGGATTTTGAGGACTGCTGAAAGTGGTATCAAAGGTAAATCGGTTGTTACTACTCCTACCATCGCCCCTGTTCTGGCAATTGGACAAGGGAAAGGGAAGAAGAGGAATGCTCCATCAAAGCGTCGCAAGGGAAAGTCTCTTGATGGATCCTCTTCAAGTGGGACCAAGGTTGGTTCTGTTGCTCCCTCTTCCATTCCTAAGGAAGCAGAGTGCTTCTACCATCACGAGCAAGGGCACTGGAAGCCAAGCTGCACCAAATACTTACAGGATGTTAAAGATGGGAAGGTTAAGGCCACCCATGCAGGTATTTATACTATTCTATCTAAAAACTCATCACATTCTAACTCTTGGGTTCTTGACACAGGTTGTGGATTTCACATTATTTCTGATGTGCAGGGCCTAAAAAGAAGTAAGTATGTGGAGCATTGGAAGATAAACTTGATCATGGGGAATAGGAAGGTTTCATCTATCACCAAGATTGGAGTTTACTCTTTATTGCTTAGTAGTGGGTTAGAAATAGATTTGAATAATTGTTGCCACTCATCTGATATGGCGAGAAATATTATTTCCTTTCATGGTTTGTACAAACAAGGCTTTAGTTTTTCATTTGATAGTGAAATTGGTGCTATTAATGCTTATTATAATGGTGTTTTTTTTATTTTAAAGCATTACCTTGTAATGGTGTGTATGAAACTGTGATAGTTGTAGACAACTTAGGAAATAATGTGTTGCACATTGATTCTTCCAATGAATTGGATAAAGCATGCTTGTAAAATTATGGTCTTGGACATGTCAGCAAGAAGCGCATAGGCAAACTCTAAAAGGATGGAGTTTTGGAGTCATTCAACTTAAGGTCGGATGACACTTATGAATCTTGCTTACTTGGAAAGATGATCATGTTACCCTTCACGGGTACTTGTGAAAGGGGTGAAGGTTTGTTGGATCTCATACACACCGATGTGTGTGGGCCCTTCAGAACCGCCACAAAGGATGCTAAATGCTTCTATGTGACTTTTGCTAATGATTACTGCACATATGGCTATGTCTACTTATTCAAGCATAAGTCAGAAACCATTGAGAAATTCAAAGAGTTTAAAAAAGAAGTGGAGAATCAGTTGGGCAGGAAGATAAAGATGCTTCGATCTGATTGGGGTGGTGAGTATCTTAGTATCGAGTTCCTTGACTATCTTAAGGAATGTGGAATTGTTTCACAGTTGATGCCACCTAGGACACCACAGCTTAATGGTGTGGCTGATAAGCGCAATCGAAATGTGTTGGACATGGTTCATTCCATGATGAGTCAAGCTTCATTACCTATCTCATTATGGGGGTATGCCTTGGAGACTGCCGCACATATCCTTAACCTAGTCACTACCAAAAAGGTTGCCAAAACACCTCACGAGTTGTGGACTAGGAAGGTTCCCACATTAGACCACATCAAGGTTTGGGGTTGCGAGGCTTTCGTTAGAAGCGATACTCATTTAAAGCTCGAACCTCGGAGTGAGCGGTGTATTCTCATAAGTTATCCACATAAATCCTTTGGTTATCTCTTCTACAGACCAAGTGACAATGTTGTCTTCGTTGCGAGGAGATGAGTCTTTCACGAGAGAGAGATCATAGGCCAAGGAGATAGTTGGAGGCAAATTCACCTTGAAGAACTTCAAGAGTCAAGCGGTGAAGGAACCTCAAACACTAGCGATCAACTTGAGGAGGAAACTCATGTTGAGCCGATTGACAAGTTTGTACCTCTGAGGCATTCCAATAGAGTTAGTGTTCCACCTGAGTTCTATGGTTTCCATATTATTGCAGAAGGTGATACATTTATCAGCGATAGCACACTAGTAAATTTGGATGAACCTAACAACAACAAGGAAGCCATGGTAGGCCCCGAGTTTGCTAAATGGAAAGAGGCTATGGACAACGAGATTCAGTCCATATATGACAATCAAGTTTGAAACTTGGTTGACAATGTACCGGGTCGTAAGACAATCAGGTGCAAATGGATCTTCAAGAAGAAGACCGGCATGGATTGGAAAGTACACACTTATAAGGCACGACTGGTTGCGAAGGGCTTTACTCAAACTCTGGGAGTCAACTATGATGAGACCTTCTCATTAGTAACGAAGATTAAGTCTATTAGGGTTATGCTATCCATTATTGCATTTCATGATTATGAAATATGGCAAATGGATGTCAAAACCGCTTTCCTTAATGGAAAGTTGGCTGAGGATGTTTACATGAGTCAGCCAAAAGGTTTTTTCGATGCAAAGTACCGTAATAGAGTGTGTAAGCTTAAGAAATCCATTTATGGATTGAAACAAGCATCTCGCAGATGCAATCTTTGTTTCGATGAGAAAGTCAAAGAGTTTGGATTTTTGAGAAGCGAGGATGAGTCATGTGTATATGTCAAGGCTAGTGGGAGCATAGTTAGCTTTCTGGT
This sequence comes from Lactuca serriola, assembly GCF_051521515.1. Lineage (NCBI taxonomy): Eukaryota > Viridiplantae > Streptophyta > Magnoliopsida > Asterales > Asteraceae > Lactuca > Lactuca serriola. Next base: position 37,707,228 of record NC_136416.1, read on the forward strand.
ATTGTATATGGATGACATACTATTCATAGGAAATGACATCCCAACCTTGTAGGAGGTTAAGTCTTGGCTTGGGAAGTGTTTTGCTACGAAGGACCTCAGAGAAGCTGCCTACATTCTTGGGATAAGGATATTGAGATATAGGAGTAAGAGACTAACTGGACTTAGTCAAAGTACCTACTTGGATATGGTGTTGAAAAGATTCAGCACGTAGAATTCCAAGAAACATGACTTACTGATGCAGTGCAATGCCAAACTAAGTAAAGCTCAGAGTCCGAGTATAGAGGCTAAGATAGCTGAGATGAGTCGAATACCATATGCTTCCGCTGTTGCCTCGATAATGTATGCTATGACTTGTACTCGCCCTGATGTGGCCTTTGCTTTGAGCATGGTCAGAAAATATCAAGGGAATCTGAGCAAGGCTCACTGGACTGCGGTAAAGAACATTTTCAAGTACCTACGGAGTACTAAGGACTGGGTCCTTACCCTCGGTGGGAGTTATGACTCGAGAGTGGTGGGGTATAGTGACGCCAACTTTCAGACCGACAAGGATAATTTTTGCTCTCAGTCGGGCTGGCTCTTTACCCTGAATGAAGGAGCAATAACTTGGAAAAGTTCCAAGCAGGAGACAGTAGCTGCTTCAACTTGCGAATCAGAGTACATAGCAGTAAGCGAGGCGGCGAAGGAGGCAATATGGTTGAAGAACTTCATTGGAGACCTTGGAGTTGTACCAGCTATAAAGGAGCCTATGGATATTTTCTGTGATAGCGAGAGTGTATTTGCCTTAGCCAAGGAACCAAGGGATCATGGCAGATCTAGACACATCGACAAAAAATACCACTTCATTAGATATTGAACAGAAGAAGGAATCCTCATGGCAATGAGGGTATCGTCTGATGAGAAACCAACAGATCCCCTCATGAAGGGACTGAGTAGGGTTAAGCATCTACATCATGAGAGGCGCATCGAGCTGAAGGACGATACTAGTTTTAATGATTAGATAGCTTTCGAAACTTGTAATAGTTGAAATGTAATTGACATTTGATGCTTAAATAAAACGTGCTTTTTATTTACTAGCATGGTACTTTCTTGTGTCAATCATTTACTATTGTTTCACTTTGCATGTTTTGACTTCCAGAATAATTATATTATTCAAACTATCCACAGTTGATCATATGTTGGAAGTAGGTATTGAATCAAGATTGTCATGAATTTGGATTGTAGATTTGTCTGAATAGTATTAGGCATAGTAAAGTTTGATGAAACATTCACGAGTGATCATAAGGTCTGAGTATTAGATTCAACCCATGCTTACTTGTATCACTTCATGGAATTTATCTCGAGTGATCGTGAGATGATAACATCATATAAGTCTTCAAACCAAGAGATATGAGTTATTGACTATAAGTTGGTTGTGCACTGATAGGACGAAATCGCTTCAGTAACTTGATGCTATAAAACGTGTTGTTGTGTACAATTAGATGAATAGTTAGTACAAGCATATGAGTCGAAGTGTATATGTTCCTTTTAGTCCTGGGATGATTAAAAGCGATATCTTGGGCCCCTTAATGATTTTGTTTTGACTTATGTGCCAGGCCCGATCAAAACTAAATTGATGTGTTCGATTAAGTTCTATGTCAAACAAATCGAAAATCAGGAAACAAACTAATGGAAAATAAGTATGATGTTGTTGCATGTATTTGTCCGGCTGATATCTTAAGAACAGAGGATTATATGATCACTAATCTAAAATGGAGTGTCTCAGTTCGACATAGGCTATTAAGAGCTACAATTGCTAGTCGGTGTTTTAAGTCGTACTTGCAGTTATAGTTATCAGACTTATCCATGTAGGAGACTGCTAGATTTAGTGTGTAAGCCCATAACTATAATTGGTATGTACTTGACCTGTGACAACCCGAAATTTCCATTCTGAACAAACCATATCAAGCCAATAGATGTAGAACAGTTACAGTGAAAACTCAGATTTCGAGTATAAGTTTGGCAGTTTTCAGGATTTTTACACTTAAGGAAATATTAGGAGAGTGGATGTACTAGGGTTTTGTGCAACACTGTTATTCCAAGACTCAAGGACATTAGAGTTCGTTCCAGGAATAAAAATATTTTCTGCCAAAAATATCTCAGGACTATAAATAGAATTCTGAACCAAATTGGTTCATTAGTTGAATTCCAATTAGAGAAAAGCCAAATTCTCTCTCACGGATCTTTGGGTTTTTATCCCAAATTGTGAGTATACTTCTCTAGTTGTTTTATAATACTTGTTATAAGCTTAATAACATAGATTACATGCCAAATATGTGAGATCCGGGAGTTTACCGCCCAAGAACGTTCTTGGGGAGTAAACTCCATTTTAAGGTCCTAAAGGGTTCCAATGACCCTCAAAGCTTTAGAACTCGAACTAGGGGCCTCCAATTCATGCCTTATACCACAAAACAATTAGGAATCATGGCTAGAAGGGAGTTTACGGCCAAGGAGCTTCTTAGGCCGTAAACTCCAAGTTTTAAGTGCCAAAATGCTTTGAAACACTTCCTAAGGCTTAGATTAAATTAGTACGAGTACCTTAAAGTGTGTATAGCCTAGCAAACATAAGAAATCACAAGGAAAAAGGAGTTTACGGCCAAGACAAACTCTTGGGCCGTAAACACCTAAAAAGGGGTCAAATGACACCCTAAATCCTTCCTTAAGCCAAGAGACAAATTTGGGCATGTACCTAAATCAGTTATGGACTAGTTAAAACACTTAGAACTCCATGAGTGAGGGAGTTTATGGCCCAAAAGGTTCCAGGGCCATAAACTCCATAAAATGGTGCCAAATGGTGCCATAAACTCTTCTAAAGCCAAGTACAAAAGCCTAGTTTAGTTCCTAGAAATGTTTGAGACTTGAAAACACCATAAAACCCTCACAAGGGATTTTACGGCCATAAACCCCAAGGGAATATGGTCTTTGGGCCGTAAACTCCCCAAAGGAGTCAATATGGTACCCAAACACTTGTATAGCCTTGAAACATTTCCCCTTTAGAGTTGTAGTAATTCTAAGCTTCAATTAGGGACCCTAAGGAGAGTTTACGGCCAGGAGTTTACTCCCTTGGGCCGTAAACTCCAAAACATATGGTCATTTGACCATAAACTCCAAATAGGGGCATTGCACTCCTTTGTTGCAACCCATTAGCCTCCTAGCACTTGACCAAAAGTGTTTTCCTCGCGGTTAAATGTTTATACTTGTATAATTGGTGTTTTAATCACTAATTATTTATATACATATGTTTTCATATGTAATTAGGATCATTGTGTGTGTTTAAGTCTTCACTTGACACCAAGCACTTGCCCGATCCTTCCTTACGATAACAATCCGTTCAATTCCAGTCACTTAATGCAGGTGAGTTCATACCCCTTAACTAATGTTTTAAACTACTTTTAAATGTTTTATGGGGGGATACAAGTAGAATCACGCTAGTTATTATATCAATCACATGCGATTAATAAGTAGAATTACGTTAGTTATTATATCAATCACATGTGATTAATATACATCATTCAAAAGATTTGGCTACTCATTAGCCGTTTTACCAAATGGTTTCCTTCAAATGATTTTTATAAACATTTTATATGTTTAAAACCACTTATTACACTGTACATCTTACTCTATACATTACCTTTCAAACTTATTTACAACTGTGTTTCAAACAAATGTTTCCTTATACTTAAACTGTTTTATCAAATTTATGCCTTCAAATTGTTTTATAGATTGACATCAAGTCGATCTTTTCTTAAAATAATATTTCTGTTTCAAATGTCTTACAAAACTTATCTATGCTTTTACTACTTATAAATTGCATGCCCATATATGTATAGATATATAAGCAATGTTTAAAGGGCTTAGGAAGACCATCCGCCTTATTTCCTTTTTCTCGATTTGGATGTGGTCTGGTGGGATTTCGGGCGACCGTCCGAAGGTCGTTTCCATATTAGTTATATATCAATTATACATATATAGACATAAAAGTACTTCCATATTCATGCGTACTACACACATCATTAGTAAGTTACCATCGGGGTAACACAGGATCGTACTACTACAACTTCTAGATCAATGAGTTAGTTCATTCATGAGTCTATACATTACATTACTACAAGATCATATACAACTATACTAGAAAGAGAACATATACAACTATACTAGGAAGAGAACATATACAACTATACTAGGAAGAGAACATATACAACTATACTAGGAGGAGAACATATACAACTATACTAAGAAGAGAACATATACAACTATACTAGGAGGAGAACATATACAATTTTACTAGAAAGAGAACATGTACAACTATACTAGGAGGAGAACATATACAACTATACTAGAACGAGAAACATTACACTACATATACAGGAATACGTTAACAATTGTGATCCACTGGATCGAAGCATGCCTTAAATGTCATGTCCCGAGTTGTAGCCAGAATTCTCTTGGAGGGAGAGCGTGAGTTTGCGTATAGATCTATACTGGATTGACTATCCTACACCTTGTTGCTAGCTACAGCCGGACCTGCAGGTCTGCGGGTGCCAAACGTCATTCCGTTATTACGACCATTCGTATGTCGTTGTTACCAGTCGATAGTATGGTGCAATTATCACATTATACCTTAATATAAATCCGGTTTAAGGTAGTTAGTACAGCAGTAGTTCCTATAATAAAAAACTACAGTACTACAATGATTTACCCATTACATATTTTTTGTGATAACCTCACTTAAACATTAATGTACAAACTATATTGTGTTAATAATAGTTACACTTGGGAAAATTACACACTCTTACAAGAAACGAACATTGAGAATAGTTAGGTCTCGGTAGGAGACACCTTCTTATACAAGTAGGAATCATAGGGATTTCTAGGGTTTTTCAAACACTTACAGCTCATATACACTTTCAATACTTACAATACATATAATTACAAATTCTTACATACAAATTAAGACACTAAATACTTATGATCTCACCAGCTTCCAAGCTGATACTTGCTTTCAAAATTACTTGTATCCTCAGGTCATCATAGACAGGTACCGATGCAAGGAGAAAGGAAGATGGAGCTTGTTCAAGACTTACCTTTCATTTTGATTTATGATTTAGTGTTTATCAAAATTTGATAGAACACATTTGTATAATAATTATATTATTAATGCAATGGATGATGTTGTTTCTTGTTTACTACTTTACATTGTTGTTGATATTATACATGACGTCCTCCGCCCCAGAACGTTTCCGCCGTTCCTGGTTTTGGGGTGTGACAGATTGGTATCAGAGCATTGTTTATAGTGAATTAAGTATATCAACCCATAAAAGATATACTAACTATAAATACATAAGGGATTAAAAATACTCTGACCAAGAGTTTATACTTTAAATAGTAAAATATTTAAGTAAGTATACGTGATGCATTCATACTAAAATAAGTGCCACTAGGACAGTATAAAAGAATTACGATTGTTGGGCAACACAAGTGGGCTTAGAGACATATGGTCAAAACTGGGAAGATATAGCCTGATCACCTATATTATCCGAGGGTTGACTAGCATGTGCCTAAGTTTAAGTGTGTGGTTGCAACAATGCTAAAATCTTACCAACCCTACCATAATGAGAACAATAGAATATAACATTAAAATTTAAAATACTATAGGAGTATTTGGTGTTACTATAAGTACGTTATACTTGAGAACTAAAACGGGATCTTCATTACTAAGTTGATAGTTGCTAAGTGGATACACTAAGGCTATATGTAATTAGGATGTTATAGACTTAGAATCTGTGATAATTTTGCCTTACCCCTATTCTGTGTGAATTTGGAATTAAGGTCACTTATTCGAAGGTCTATCCTGTTTAGATTACACATAGCTGGTATGCACTTCACAAATAGCGATGTAACTAATGAAGGTTTTCTAAATAATTATCTAGATAGTTCGTCTAATAATTATTCTCTTACCCTAAATTCTCGCATAGAAAACATAGTTGGACTCCATCCCTCGGCAACCAGTATCTTCCGAATGAAGTCTTAGCTGGTTGGTTTGGAGAAGAACCAGAGAATGATCATCCTATCCCCTTGAATGATCACCACGATGAAGACTTTTCGTATGATGCTAACTCCGAAACAGAGGTTGAGAACCTACCCCGAGCAACTCCCTTTCCAATTCCTAACCCTCGTCCGGCTTTTTCATGGCCCGACGCTGAGTGAGTAGAATGCTTGGAAACATGGAGCCAAGGACAAGATCAGTCTATGCCATTTGATGGTGACCGAAGCTTTTACTACTTGAGCAATGGGGGGCTCAGCAGATTGAGTCTTGCCAAATCTTGGTCCGCAGAGTGACCCGAAATGAGATTCAAGGCAGGACAGCCCTACATCAGATTACAGAAATAGTCGCCTATGCTAGAATGCGCACCCTATTCATCTAGAAGATGCTCACAAGAGATCAGAGAGAAACCATGAAACCCTGCTGCAAGCACTGGCTGAATCACGAGCCGAAGTCATAGAACTCCGAGTACGCCAGATGGTGTGCGAAAGACACCTACTTGACATGGAACGTCAATTGGCTGAACTAAGAGTTCACCAGAGGGATGACTGTCACCAGTAGTAGACGCTTTACTTTATTTCCTTATAAAGAGGAATCGTATTTTTCTGTCTATGCCTGATGTGGCATTTTCTATGAAATTATCTTGTATCGTAAGTACTTTAGTTAGGTCTTTATGCTGTCAGGAACTATCTTCTGTGGATATGATGTAAGACCTTTACAAGGTCATTTTCTAGAATCTTTACATCGTGAATATCAAAGGTATTGACAGCCGGCTAACTTCTGTGTCATCCTTCATTCAAGTACCCTTATCATTCTTTCATTAGAGTCTATCTGAATCATGCTTTGGTCAAGTCATTGAACTATAGCAAGTTAGATCCGGAGACATTTCCAAGTCTCTTTCAGTGGTTGGATCTTGTTATTCACCAACCCACGATACCTTGGCTTGCACAACAAACGTTTTGAGACCATTCTACGAACTTACTTCTACTCATTACTAGGATTGCATCATAGGGATGTAGGTCAAACCTTCGCGAACATACTTCCATTCCGTACTTGGACTGCATCATAGGGATGTAGGTCAAACTTTTGAGAACATAGTCGTACTCTTTACGTGAACAATCTAAGTACATCAGGGTCAACCAGAATCGCTCACAAAATCCTTATCTTTCGTGTTACAGAATCATGTCGTCATCCGGAAGCAACCAGTCGAACAGGGAAACCTCCGCTTTTCCTATGGACGCCGCTACCTTTCAAACAGCAGTTACAGCTGCCGTGGTGGCTGCCGTAACCGCAGTCCTTGCGCACCGTAGTGCTAACAGCACAGTCAATGCTGCTGATGGGAATGAAGTTTCCAATCGTGGTATCCATCCAGGAGGTCATCAAACAGTAACAGCCACAGGCTCGCAAAGCCGAAAAGCAGAGAACAAGAAACGAAAGCGTCAAGCCCAGAAAGAACGCAAGAAATTCCAAAGGCTGGCTATGCAACAGCAGCAATTGGAAACCCCTGCCGTTCCCGTACCAAGCAGACCATACAAAGGAACACTCCCGAAGTGCGACCGGTGCAACTACCACCACGAGGGAATGTGCCGATTCTTGCAATGCGATGATTGCAACAAGATAGGGCACATTGCTCGTTTCTGTAGAACTACCTCCACCACTGGGGCAAGCCTAGTTTTCTTTAATTGTGGTGAGTTTGGGCATTATAAGAGGGATTTCCCGAAGAAGGAAATCAAGGAAAGAACCCGTGACCCCATAACTCCTACTCGACACTTCACTTCCACCACCAATATTGGTGCTGTCCAGATATGTCACCAATGCGGTGAAATTGGGCACTTCAAGAAAGATTGCCCGATAACAAAGAACTCGGGTGCTGATGGGAAGATTCTCAGGATCACAGCTGCAGGAGTGCCTACTTCGGAAACCACGTTATTGTAATTAAGGCGTTTCGTTGTAACAGACTTATAAACTATCTAGAACTAGTGCAACTAGAGTCTTACCTTTTGCGAGATCCTGTCTGTATAGGAATTCTCATGCTGCGTATACTTGTCTTTTGTAGTATATCTTATTCACAGCAATAGTCTTGTGGTAAATCTAAAGTACTGTAACTCTTTTCATGGTTGCACGGTTGTGTTTTGTCTGTAATCGTCTTATGTTGGAATCTAATGTCTTTAAGTTTCAGTATGATTCCGACATTATCATACGACTCGATTCAATTTGATCCTCACGAAAACAGCTTCATACGTACATCTCTTTCTTCTAGATCACTTTTCCAGCGAAGCCGTCATATCAGAACACCGAAGTACTCATGCTAGGAGTACCTCTTAGTTATTTTCTTTCCGAAGAAATCCGCGAAGTACCACTCGTGCAGTACGTCAAGTTTAATCCAAAGATTCATGCGATTGATCTATCACTGAGGAAGGTATACATAAAAGTGATATATAATCAAGCTTCTACAGGTTTAGAATTGATTATTCCACTTTAACTTCTTTTCCCCCCATGGGATGTGAGCTTAAAGAAGAATCAGTTATTCGACTACCTTTTCAATCTTAATTATATGCGACTCGTATACCCGAAGTTGTGATGGTGAAACCATGTATGAATTCTAATATGAACTTCAGGACGGAGAACTGCTTAAGCCTACGAGTAATCACATCATCATGTGAACAAACTTAGAACCCAGTACGACTCCCGTAGACAGATCACCCTATAGTCTAAACACCTACTGAGATACCAGGACAATGCAAACAACTTAGCGAACCACACAGCGATAGAATAAGAAGACTTGGCTTCTCACCCTGGAGAAACCCCAGTCTTATTCTCCCAGAGGTCGACAGATTACATCGTATGTGCCTCGGATATCGAGGACTCCGTCAAGATTTTCATTAGAAATAGTTATCTCTACCTCGCGTAGACGAAATGGTTGAGCAAACGCAAGGAAAGAAACTACTTCCAGGGATGGATCTGAGATCCGAATATCACCAGTTCGAGTGTTAGGGAAGGATGCCCGGAAGACTATCTTCCGAACTCGATGCGGACACTTCGAGTCCATAGTGATACCCTTCGGATAGGACCAATACGCCCATAGTTTTCATGAGCTAAATGAATAGGGTTACGTCTTTCTTACTTGGATCAGTTCGTCATTTCTACACGTAATGACTTACCTATCTACCCTCGTAGTAAGAAGAAAACCCATGGAAACATTTCCTACATAGGAACTTTAGCGAAGTTCTCTAGGCACGAGTTATGAAATTGAAGAGTCAAATTTCTATGACACACTATTAGTAATGTGAGAAATTTTGAGCACTCTTTCAATTTGTCAAAATCATTGAGCATTTATCGACACCAGAGACGCCGACAGTCCTTCGCCAAGTTCTAGGTCTTACTGACCTACCGTCTTAGTTCATTCAGAACTCCTCGCAAGCTACAGAAACCTGTACGACTTTGACCCAGCAAGGGGTGGCCTTTGACTGGGAAGTTAAGCAAGAAGAGGAACCTTTGAAATTCCAAGTGAGTGACCAATCTCTTTAGGTTAACTCACTCTAGGAATGGCTTAATACGCCTCGTATCGCGTGGAAAGCTAAATCCAATATAGTTAGGACCTCCGAGATTCTCGTCAGAATCGGTCCTGTGCCTCGCACAAACTAGACCTAATCCGTGAACTCAGTAACATACATTCTACTCTTCACGTCTCGATCGTGAGACCATACCTTTCCGTTAGGACTCTAATAAGTCCACTCGTCGAGATCCTCGCCTTCATACTAGAACCGTAGTGACCCTCGACCGAGAGGTCAAGCGGACGAAGCAACCCCGTCGCCAGTTAGTGAAGGTTCGTTGGAATGCCAATCGAGAACCCGATTTCACTTAGGTACGCTAGAACAAATCAATTAGGAAGTTTCCTCCTCACGACTCGATCATTCGTGCATACTTCCTTGCCTAAATTCTAATTTCGGGACGAAATTCCCTTCAACAGGGGGATGATGTGACAACCTGAAATTTCCATTCTGAACAAACCATATCAAGCCAATAGATGTAGAACAGTTACAGTGAAAACTCAGATTTCGAGTATAAGTTTGGCAGTTTTCAGGATTTTTACACTTAAGGAAATATTAGGAGAGTGGATGCACTAGGGTTTTGTGCAACATTGTTATTCCAAGACTCAAGGACATTAGAGTTAGTTCCAGGAATAAAAATATTTTCTGCCAAAAATATCGCAGGACTATAAATAGAATTCTGAACCAAATTGGTTCATTAGTTGAATTCCAATTAGAGAAAAGCCAAATTCTCTCTCTCACGGATCTTCAGGTTTTTATCCCAAATCATGAGTATACTTCTCTAGGTATTTTATAATACTTGTTATAAGCTTAATAACATAGATTACATGCCAAATATGTGAGATCCGGGAGTTTACCGCCCAAGAACGTTCTTGGGGAGTAAACTCCATTTTAAGGTCCTAAAGGGTTCCAATGACCCTCAAAGCTTTAGAACTCGAACTAGGGGCCTCCAATTCATGCCTTATACCACAAAACAATTAGGAATCATGGCTAGAAGGGAGTTTACGGCCAAGGAGCTTCTTAGGCCGTAAACTCCAAGTTTTAAGTGCCAAAATGCTTTGAAACACTTCCTAAGGCTTAGATTAAATTAGTACAAGTACCTTAAAGTGTGTATAGCCTAGCAAACATAAGAAATCACAAGGAAAAAGGAGTTTACGGCCAAGACAAACTCTTGGGCCGTAAACACCTAAAAAGGGGTCAAATGACACCCTAAATCCTTCCTTAAGCCAAGAGACAAATTTGGGCATGTACCTAAATGAGTTATGGACTAGTTAAAACACTTAGAACTCCATGAGTGAGGGAGTTTACGGCCCAAAAGGTTCCAGGGCCATAAACTCCATAAAATGGTGCCAAATGGTGCCATAAACTCTTCTAAAGCCAAGTACAAAAGCCTAGTTTAGTTCCTAGAAATTTTTGAGACTTGAAAACACCATAAGACCCTCCCAAGGGAGTTTACGGCCGTAAACTCCAAGGGAATATGGTCTTTGGGCCGTAAACTCCCCAAAGGAGTCAATATGGTACCCAAACACTTGTATAGCCTTGAAACAATTCCCCTCTAGATTTGTAGTAATTCTAAGCTTCAATTAGGGACCCTAAGGAGAGTTTACGGCTAGGAGTTTACTCCCCTAGGCCGTAAACTCCAAAACATATGGTCATTTGACCATAAACTCCAAATAGGGGCATTGCACTCCTTTGTTGCAACCCATTAGCCTCCTAGCACTTGACCAAAAGTGTTTTCCTCGCGCTTAAATGTTTATACTTGTATAATTGGTGTTTTAATCACTAATTATTTATATACATATGTTTTCATATGTAATTAGGATCATTGTGTGTGTTTAAGTCTTCACTTGACACCAAGCACTTGCCTGATCCTTCCTTACGATAACAGTCCGTTCAATTCCAGTCACTTACTGCAGGTGAGTTCATACCCCTTAACTAATGTTTTAAACTACTTTTAAATGTTTTATGGGGGGATACAAGTAGAATCATGCTAGTTATTATATCAATCACATGTGATTAATAAGTAGAATTACGCTAGTTATTATATCAATCACATGTGATTAATATACAACATTCAAAAGATTTGGCTACTCATTAGCCGTTTTACCAAATGGTTTCCTTCAAATGATTTTTATTAACATTTTATATGTTTAAAACCACTTATTACACTGTACATCTTACTCTGTACATTACCTTTCAAACTTATTTACAACTGTGTTTCAAACAAATGTTTCCTTATACTTAAACTGTTTTATCAAATTTATGCCTTCAAATTGTTTTATAGATTGACATCAAGTCGATCTTTTCTTAAAATAATATTTCTGTTTCAAATGTCTTACAAAACTTATCTATGCTTTTACTACTTATAAATTGCATGCCCATATATGTATAGATATATAAGCAATGTTTAAAGGGCTTAGGAAGACCATCCGCCCTATTTCCTTTTTCTCGATTTGGATGTGGTCTAGTGGGATTTCGGGTGACCGTCCAAAGGTCGTTTCCATATTAGTTATATATAAATTATACATATATAGACATAAAAGTACTTCCATATTCATGCGTACTATACACATCATTAGTAAGTTACCATCGGGGTAACACAGGATCGTACTACTACAACTTCTAGATCAATGAGTCAGTTCATTCATGAGTCTATACATTACATTACTACAAGATCATATACAACTATACTAGAAAGAGAACATATACAACTATACTAGGAAGAGAACATATACAACTATACTAGGAGGAGAACATATACAACTATACTAGGAAGAGAACATATACAACTATACTAGGAGGAGAACATATACAACTATACTAGAAAGAGAACATGTACAACTATACTAGGAGGAGAAAATATACAACTATACTAGAATGAGAAACATTACACTACATATACAAGAATACGTTAACAATTGTGATCCATTGGATCGGAGCATGCCTTAAATGTCATGTCCCGAGTTGTAGCCAGAATTCTCTTGGAGGGAGAGCGTGAGTTTGCGTATAGATCTATACTGGATTCACTATCCTACACCTTGCTGCTAGCTACAGCCGGACCTGCAGGTCTGCGGGTGCCAAACGTCATTCCGTTATTACAACCATTCGTATGTCGTTGTTACCAGTCGATAGTATGGTGCAATTATCACATTATACCTTAATATAAATCTGGTTTAAGGTAGTTAGGACAGCAGTAGTTCCTATAATACAAAACTAAAGTAGTACAATGATTTACCCATTACATATTTTTAGTGATAACCTCACTTAAACATTAATGTACAAACTATATTTTGTTAATAATAGTTACACTAGGGAAAATTACACACTCTTACAAGAAACGAACATTGAGAACAGTTAGGTCTCGGTAGGAGACACCTTCTTATACTAGTAGGAATCATAAGGATTTCTAGGGTTTTTCAAACACTTACAGTTCATATACACTTTCAATACTTACAATACATATACTTACAAATTCTTACATACAAATACTTACATACAAATTAAGACACTAAATACTTATGATCTCACCAGCTTCCAAGCTGATACTCGCTTTCAAAATTACTTGTATCCTCAGGTCATCATAGACAGGTACCGATGCAAGGAGAAAGGAAGATGGAGCTTGTTCAAGACTTATCTTTCATTTTGATTTATGCTTTAGTGTTTATCAAAATTTGATAGAACACATTTGTATAATAATTATATTATTAATGCAATGAATGATGTTGTTGCTTGTTTACTACTTTACATTGTTGTTGATATTATACATGACGTCCTCCGCCCCAGAACGTTTCTACCGTTCCTGGTTTTGGGGTGTGACATGACCCGAGAGTAGCATGGTCCATTTGGGTTGCATGACACCGAAACAATCTGTAAGGATGGACTTTTGAGAAGAGGATATTTATAATTTATTGATATATTATAAGTTCTAATATATTAATATGAAATCATATTATTTAATTAGTATTGATCAAGAATTAATTTGGAATTAATTTTGTGATCAAAAGAGACTAATTAAATATATGAGGATTGATTGTGTAAATCATTCATTCTTATAAAGTGGGTTATGATCCATAGTTCTTAAGGTTTGCATGGTGTAACCCTAGTTGTGTCACACTATATAAGAAACCTCATGGCTACCAAAATCGGCACTTAAGTGAGATACAAGAGGGCTAGCCGATTTTTTGTGTGCAAGACAATCTCTTCTCAAGTCCTCCATTGTTGGTGGTGTTGTGTGAAGCATTTGAGGCATCACATTTGGGGTGCTAGGCTCTTAAAGGCTTAAGGTTTCAAAGCTACAACAATGGTAAGTCATCTAATTAGATTTTTGTAGTGTATATACTTTGTAGTATGCTAGTTAGGATGATGCCTTGGAAAATTTAAAGTTTGCATGTATAGTATAGAAAACATAGATCCAAGGCATCTAGGGTTGCATGTGCACCATATGAGTGTTAGAATGCTAAAAACCCTTCAGAAACAACTTCCAAACTTTTCACTTTGCAAATTTGTAACCTTTGTTTGCTACAAATAGTATTTCCTACTTGCAACACCCAGTACAATAATTATGCTCCCACTAGCATAAGAATTGTACTCTTGCTAGCATGACAATTATGCTCCACTAGCTTTGATATGTACCCAGAAATCAGTTGGACCTCTAGAAATCAATACTTATTGACTTTCTTTTGGAAGTTCAGATTTCTGATATGTCTTTATATATGCTTCTTAAGCTCATACACCTTTCATTAGATAGCTTATGTGTGTGTCTAAACCTTTCTGAACTTATAACAGTAAGTCATGAATGTTCAAATAATTTGCGATTTCTCACAATTCGAACTATGAAAACGAATACTGTAATAATACTTGAATTTGAGAACGCAATTATCACAACTACTAACTCTAATGATATTAATCAATCCTCTAAAATCTACTAGTGAAAGCGTTTCCTCACAACCATTTTCACGAAGTAGAGCGAAACCTCTTGTCACTTAGATTTTATGACAAGGTTTATGATAAATTCAAACTCATATGGACTCAACTTGCTTAATCTTAATTTCTTTCCATCCGGCAGCACAAGGGCCTTCTATTGCTTCCAAGTTATGGAGTAGCTCACCCTTACTGATCAATGTACTTTCACTGATCAAGGTGCCTTGCCTTATGCAATCAAATGAGAACTCATAGAACTCACATGCATAGTCAACTTAACGGGAATGGACACATAAACAAGAATGTGTCAACACGATAGGTTATAAACCTCAGGTCATGCGCTAGTGATAACCAAAAGGTTTATTCTTGATTAGATCCTGGAACTATTCAAGACCATTAAGTCTCCCACTAACTTATTGACATATAAAATTCTTTGTCAAGGAACATTCCTTGACAAACAAATATTCAAGAGTTAGTGTGGGTTCTTATCAAGAAAAACACTTCATATAATTGGTCTTAGTTGGTCTTTGTTTAAGCCAAACCATCACAACTACCAATTTCAAATGTGCAAGAGCAAGAAAACATTTCCACTCCACATTTCATGAGGTGTTATAAACCTACTTAGAACATATTACTCAAGGTACAACATGTAGTGACCAGAGTATGATTCTAAAACTCGATTTTGGGATGAAGTATGACTCATCTGCATGATTTAACCATTTCAACAATACTTGATTCCTCTTCTTAGTCAAATAAATGCACTAAGGTGTTCTTAGAGGATTAACTGTGACATGGTTCTATAATCATTAAGATGATCATTAAACATGATACTAAAGTACTCTCCTTTCCTTTCAGATTGGAGAAACTTTTATCTTTCTACCCAATAGATTTTTCATACTCGTTATGCTATACTTTGAAACCTTTCAAGGTATAAAAATTATACTTAGTCTTATAAGCATAACCATATTTACTGAACCATTAGTAAATCATGACGAATAGACTTGTCTTCCTTTATGGTGGATCTGACCAGTCCACATCAATGTGTACTAGATCCTTTAGTCCTTCAGTTGACTCACATATGAACAAGGAATTAGTCTTAATTTACCAAAGATCAAAATTCTCATACATCACACAATTCGAATTGTAAGATTCCAAATTTCTGTCCAATTGAAACTTGGTGATGAGAATCCTTCCTCACTTGATAAATTATGACATTACCACAAATAATATAAATAAGAATCAAATCCATTTTCAACATTGCTATTAATAGAAATACAAACATCAATTTTCATAAATACCATTGCAAGTAACCATAAAGTAAATAAGATAAACCACAAAATTTACTTTATTGATAATGTGCGAAAAACTTGTCCTTACAATGCAAATACACATGAAAACAATGTTTTTTTATATTCCTAAGCGATCTATCATAACTCCTAAGTAGCAGCTCCAAATCCTGATCTTTGAACCATGTGACCGAAATTAATTTCTTCAGATCAGAATTAACCTTTACTTTCCTTAAGCTTCCTTCTTTCTCTTAGATCCTACAAAACATCAAAATGAAACTTTCACAATGTATTAAGAATCAATAAATAGGAACTTAACAAAGGTAGATAGTGGCGTACCTGTGGTAACCCGAAACTTTCGTCCTATGTAATTGGTCCGCGTATCGTCTTTAAATCTTGGATTAATCATCCTTTGTAAATCTTGTGGTTCCAAGTGTGTGTTTCGGGACATAATATAGTCTAGTTATGGGTCTTAGGAGGTGTTGGAAAGTGTTTTGCATCATGGAATTGGATCAAACACACCAAAAGAGGTGTGTGCGGCCACACTTTTGTGTGTACAGCCACACACCCATGTGTGCGGCCGCACACCCAACCGCACACCCTCCATCCTCAGACCCAAACATACATATAGATGGATACCCACTTCATTCATTCATTTGGATGCTCCTTACTCTCTCTCTACTTCTTCCCTTTAAAATCGTCAACCAAGAACACTTTGAAGGCTTCATATTGTGAACTAGATCATCTTCAAGCTTATTAGCGGTAAACACTTGAGTCCCAAACCTTAAAACTCATCGTATTCATAGTCCCTTGAAGGTGTACGGCCGCACACCTTCATGAAGAGGGCAACACACATTCAAATCTCCTAAGTGTGAAGAGCAAACACTTAATATGGACTCACAAGAGGAGTGTATGGCCGCACACTCTTGTGTACGGGAGCACACACACTCTGAATGGCCGCACACACTTGTGTGTAGCCTCACACACCCTTCTGGCCACATACCTCAGCCGCACACTAAGTTTCAAGGCCTTGCACTCACTCAAATGCCCACTTTTGGCCCTACACTTGCATGAATCACTAAGTATGGATCATGAGACACTTATACTCAGTAATTCCGAACCCTAAGAATGTTTTTCCATCATGTTTAAGCATGAAACACCCTAGTTCTAACCTAATTATGTGTCATCACATGATTTATAAGGACCATTGGCATTCAGGGCATTCGGTGACACTCGAACCCTACGATAAACTGTGAGTTCATACCCCTTTAATGAACTTTTCAAATGTTTTGATATGTTTTAGGGGGGGATACAAGTCAAATATACATGTTTATGAAAGTTAATCGCATGTGATTCACTATTAGTAGATCAAATTACATGTGATTTATCACTATGCCTTATAAAAGAACTTTGCGTTCTCAAAACTATTTTGGATAGATAAACTATTTTCTAAATGTTCCCTTCTGACAAGCCTTTTGTTAATTATATTTTCTTATAAAATGTAACCACACTAATATATATATATATATATATATATATATATATATATATATATATATAAGTAAGACTTGAAGGACTTAGGACCGATAGCTCGCCTTATTTCATGTTCTTGTTTGATTGTGGGCTTAGGGTAGTTGTTATCCGTCCGACTATCGTTGATTTCTTAATTATATATCATGTATATTGGTGTTGGATACGAGTATTTTCATTTCATTCGATGTCTATACTACTAAAATACCAAGAACCATATACACTAAGTTAACTATAATGGGTATATTTAAGGCCACTACTACTCGTTACTGCCACTACTTTACCTACTATAATACACAATATTACGAGACGTCACACTAGTAAGAGAACTCACTGCGAGCTATACAAAAGACTACTACACTACGACATACTAGTAAGAGAACTCACTACGAGCCATACAAAAGACTACTACACTATAATACAAGAGAAAGCACTAATCAGGGGATAATACACTAATCCACTACGAGATACGCTATTCGCTACATACTATGCCCAGAGTTTTCCAACAGGAAGACGACACTACATGTATAGATCTATACGGGGCAGACACTATTACATCCCGACTGTTAACCTCAGTCCGAGCCGTGCAGGCCCAGGGATGCCGCTACTTCTCTACACTATGCATGACCGGGAAAGTCATGGGGTACTCTATTACTCACACTATCAGTAGCATACAAGGAATACACTACATTCACACTAAAATACTAACACTAAAGAATAAGTTAAAATCCCGAAGTAAATAAGTATCTATTTCTTATGGGAGTTCGCCCCACTATTACCGATATCAGGCATAACTCTTCTTATTACACTACCTATTGGTGACTCACTAATATACTTTACAACAAATGGTTTTAAATGAAGATAAGTATATGCAACTTAAAGGCTTTCACTTACAAGGTATTTTCTAGAAAATATAGGATTTTCTAGAGTTTTCTACTACCTACGAATGTAAACTGCAACTTTTCACACTATCTATACTAATACATTTTATACTAAAATTTACACTAAACTCTTATGAACTCACCAGCTTTATGCTGATACTCGTTTTCAAAATAACTTGTATCCTCAGGTCAAAGATAGACAGGTACAGGTGCAACATTTTTTAGAAGGTGGAGCATACAAGATCCATCTCTTATTTTTGTATTACTTTTGGTGTTTGATGAACATTACAGAACACACTTGTAATTAAACTCACTATGTAAATGAAATGGTTGCATGCTTCTTGCTTTTACTATTATACAATTGTGATGATACTGTACATGAAGTCCTCCACCCCGAAACGTATTCCGCCGTTACCGGTTTTGGGGTGTGACAGATTGGTATCAGAGCTTTGTTTATAGTGAATCAAGTATATCAACCTATAAAAGATATACAAACTATAAACACTTCGGGACTAAAACACTCTGACCAAGAATATATACTGTTAAGTATTTAAAAGATTTAACTAAGTATATATACACACACATCTCTATAAAACACAGGAGTCAGTATCACGCTAGAACAGAATAAAAAGTATTAAGATTGTTGGACAGCACAAATTGAGTTTAGAGACGTATAGTCACATTTGGGAGGAATGTAGCCTGATCAACTACGTTTTCCTGGGAGTGACTAGCATGTGCCTAAGCTTAGTTGTGGTGTTGCAACAAGTCTAAAACTTACCAACACTACCACAATAACGTTACCCTAAGAATACTATAGGAGTATTCAGTATCTCTAAAACATACATACGTGATAACAAAATGGGTCGTTGTTGGTAGGACAATAGTTGCTAAGTGAATACACCACGGTTACATGTGACTAGGGCGCTATAGACTCAGAATCTGTAGCCTTTGCTTCATTTCCTGTTCTTGTTTGATTGGGGATCTAGAGTTAGGGTTGCTTATTCGAAGGACTATCTTGCTTCAGTTGCATGTAATTGGTATGCACTACGCAAGTATTGGGTCGACTAGTAATGATTCATTTTATAAGTAATTTAGGTTAGTACGTCTATTAATCTTCTTTTCCCCTTTCTCGCATAGATAGCATGGCTGGCTTCCACCTACCCGGCGATCCGTACTATCCAAACCAGGGCAATGGAGGATGGCTCGATGAGGAGTCAGATGATGATCACCCGATCCCTTTGGATGATCATCATGCTGAAGGCTTCTCGGATAGCCCCAGCTCCGAACCAGAAGTTAACATCCAACCTCCTGAAGCTCCAAACCCCAACCCCCGTCCGATATTTCAGGGTCCCACCCCTATGTGGGCCATATCCTTGCACCGATGGAGCGAGGAGCAGGGCTAGCCTTTACCTTACAATGGAGACCGAAGTTTCTACAACATAAGCGAAGGAGGATCAGTGGATGTAACGCCCGCAAATCTGGGCTAGTCAAATTAGAGGCAATAGGGGTCGAAAACGACTTTTCGACAAAAGATTATTTAGAATAAATAATCTTAACCAAGTTGTAGAGTATTTTACAAGGTTTTCGTACATATAAAGAACGCCGAAAACCGAGTTATAACGAAGAAGTTATGACCCGTTGAAGTTTCGCGACGGAACTGGCACGATACCGGGAAGCGTAAATAGTGAATTTACGATAGAGCGAGATTTAGCCTTAGCGATCTAAACGAAAGTCGTAGAAGATGTTAAACTAAGAACATCGATAAAAAGAACGCCCAAATCTGACTTCGTATGAGGAAGTTATGATTTTTCTAAGATTTAGCATAGCAGTGCACAGCCCAAAATCTGAATTTTAGATCGGTCGATTTTTAGCCGACGGGATCTAAATGAAAGTTGTAGTACTCATAAATACCAACGCGTGGATATAAAGAACGTCGATAATAGAGCTCGTATGCAAAAGTTATGGACGAAGCTTAGTCCCTACTTTTCGAGCGCGGCGAATTTGATACAGTTTTGTAAATCCGAGATAGAATGAGAATTAGCCAACGAGGTCTAAATGAAAGTTGAAGATCTCATTAATAGGAACTCAACAGTAAAAAGACAGACAAAAACGGAGCTCGTATGCAAAAGTTACGGACGAAGCTTGGAGACTACTTTACTATACACTTCCTATAAATACAAGGGTGAACTCCTCATATTTTCTTCACACCATAAGCCTTTCTTTCTCTCTCTAACTTCTCTCTAGCCTCCCTAAACCCCTCCCAAGTCTACGGAACCTCCCTAGCACGAGAAGAGAGCCCCGGAGCGCCCGACGGCTCCGAGAAGAAAAGCTTTCGGCTCGGAAACGCTGCTCCAGCGAAGCCCGGTTTTTAATAAAAACCCGCTGTAAGTGAGCTACGCCTATAGTATATTTAATATAGATTTTATTTAATTATAGTAACATTGTTAGGACCTTAAAATAATTATTTAGGCTATTATTATGAGTTATATTGAGTGTTATTTAATGCTTATATAATAGTAATAATAGCTAGACTATTAAATTAGTCTCGTCAAGCGTTAGACTAAACTCTAGTGGTAATGATACTAGGTTTCGTCAAGGGATAATTGTTTTAAGAGTAACGAAGTGTTGTCCGAGTGCCGACTCACCACCTTTCAAGTGAGTGCATGGTCCCTTTCATCTTACACATAGATATGAAGTATTTTACGTGCTATATGTGCATATTATCTGAATACTTGCTGTCTATGTTGGATGAACGTTTTATACATGTTTTAAAGGATTTAAACTGTATACGTATTTTATATATACGAATATGTTGGGTATGAGATGGGTAGATGAATGATGAGAGATAGAAGATGACGTGAGTATATATTGGCAGCTATAGACTTAGTGCCTATGAGACGAACACCGGTAGCTATGGACTTAGTACCTTTTAGACGTTGGTAGCTATGGATTTAGTGCCTGTTGGGAATTGGTAGCTATGGACTTAGTACCTATTAGTTAGAAGCTGGTAGCTAAGGATTTAGTACCTGTTGAACATTGGTAGCTATGGACTTAGTACCTATTAGATAAAGACTGGTAGCTATGGATTTAGTACCCGATGAATAGACTATAGCAGCTATGGAATTAGTGCTTTATGAACGAACATTGGCAGCTATGGATTTAGTGACAGTCCTATAACCCTGGAAGTAAGGGACTTCGGAATAAACGAATGCAGGATAGACGACTCTTAGGTTAAATCCTTAAGAGTAAAGAAGATAACGGGGATGGGTAATGGGGTTAATTGTTTGATGATTAAACATAACAATTATATTATTGTGGGTTGAAAACCCTATGTACTCACTAGGTTTCCCAACCTGACCCACTCAGTTTATGTATATCACAGGTGACGAAGTGAAGTGACATTACACTGAGAGATTTAAAGAGATGTAGATCACTAGTGTAAATCATTGTAAGTTCTGTTTATGCTTATGTTTCGGTATTAACGATGACATCCCAAACGTTTTAAAATGAAATAAATACGTTTCCTCGAAAATGTTTTAATAACGTATTTACCATGTTTTTCTGGGAACACATTCCGCAACCTTTTTATAAAACGAAGTACTCTGATTTTCATAAAGCATAAACAAAATCGGTCTTTTCTGGCCGTGATTTTGGGGATGTCACAGTGGATCAGGTTCTGCCCATCATGATCCGAAGGATTTCCAGGAATGTCAAGCAGGGTCAAGCAACCATTGGTCGAGTTGTAGAAGTGGATGCCAACTCGAATCTCAACACTGTTCGCATCCGCCAACTCGAAGAAGCCATGGACAGGACAAGGAGGACCAATGAGGCTCTGCAACATCAGCTGGCTGCATCCTGAGCCGAAGTTAGGGAGCTCCGAGCACGCCAAAGGACTCATGATCGACACCTTCAGGAAGTTATGCGACAGATAGCGGATCTGAGGCTTCGCCCAACAAGTACCCGTCGCCAGTAGAAGACGTCTAGTACCTCACTCTTTTGTTTAAAGGACTAGCATTTCCCCTCTAGGTTCCGTAGATCTCTTGTCTATAAACATTCCTAGACTAAAAGTACCTTAACTAGACCTCTAAACTGCCAACATTTTTCCCTATGGTTTGATGTAAGACCTACTATTAGGTCAATTTTCATGAACTTGTATTATATCATCAATACCAGTATATTGGCAGCTAACTATCCTATTTCTATGACTCTCACTCTGATTTTTGGATTATGTTGAATTAATCCATGAAACACTCTACTCATGTTCGCAATAGACTCTTACTATTGCTATCATTTCTATGGTCTTCCAGTGAAAGATGCCTCCACGAAAGCGTCCAAGAAGAGGAAGACCAGCAACTCAAACCCGTCCTCCACCACCACCTCCTCCGCAGTTCGATCCAGTGCTGTTCCAAACGGCTGTGACTGTGGCTGTAACGGCAGCCATGGCTCAAATGAACTCCGGCGATGTGAGCGGTGGTAACTCTAGATTTGGTGAAGTCCATCAAAGAGTGCAGGGATGCACTTATAAGGACTTCATGAACTGTAAACCTACCTTCTTCGATGGTACTGGAGGAATTCTGGCATTATCCCAATGGTTCGAAAGAACCGAGGCTGTATTCAAAATGTGCTCTTGCCTCGAAGAGAGCAAAATCAAGTTCGCTACTGCCACTCTCACTAACAGGGCCCTGACATGGTGGAACGGCCATGTCAATGCACTCTCCTTGGTCACAGCCAATTCCATGGCCTGGGACACTCTAAAGGATCTCATAAGAAAGGAGTACTGCCCGAGGGGCAAAATTTAGAAACTTGAGGAGGAACTCTAGAACCTCAAGATGGTAGGGACCGACATAACATCTTACACGGCCAGGTTCTGCGACTTGGCGGCTATGTGTCCCAACATGATCCCATCCGAAAGCAAGAAGATTGAACGATACATCTGGGGTCTAGTGCCCCCATATCGAGGAAATGTTCTAGCCTCCCGCCCTACCACCTTCGACAGTGCCAAGGAATTGGCCCAGAGTCTGATCAACCATGAAGTCTCTTCCACTCCAGCAATGGCAACCGCAACTACCACTGCACCACCCGATTCATCTGATAGAAAGAGGAAGTGATGGGATAAGAAGAAAGCCAAGAAAACTCAAACCTCCTCCAAGGACCAGCAAATTGTGGCTGTCCATGCTGCCACTACTCCAGCCACTCCTACACCACCAAAAGCTTATAGTGGGAATCTGCCCAAGTGTCCCAAGTGCCTTTTCCACCACAATGGCCCCTCCCTTGAATTGCAGTGTTCCAACTGCGGTCGGAAGGGCCATACTGTGCGATTCTGCAAGGCCCCTCCCAAACCTATCTCGCAAGTTTCCGGTTCGGGAGTGACCCCGACGTGTTATGGCTGCGGTGAAGCTGGTCATTTCAAGAAGAACTGTCCGAAGGCTACGAATGCTGGGGGAACAGGAAGGCTACTCGCTATTGGTCACAGCGAGGCGGTAGCGGATCCCACAGTAGTCACGGGTACGTTTGTTCTCAACAACTCTTATGCTTGTGTCTTATTCGATAGTGGTGCAGAAAGAAGCTTCATAAACCAAAACTTTAAACACTTACTCAAACAATCCCCTCAACCACTAAAAGAAACATTCGTAGTAGAGATGGCTAACGGGAAGACCAAAAACTCTAACGAAATCTACATAGGTTGTACCCTCACGTTAGACGATCACTCATTTCCAATTGATCTCATACCAGTCTCTATCAAAAATTTCGATGTCATTATCGGTATGGACTGGTTGAGTCTCCATCGTGCCGATATCCTATGCTCTGACAAATCCATTCGCCTGAATCTTCCGAACCACGAAACTCTATTGATCTATGGAGATAAACCCGGTACGAACCTACATATCATCTCCAGTATTCAGGCTCAGAAATACTTACGTAAGGAATACCTCACCTTTCTTTCTCACGTTGTTGACATTAGCTAGAAAACGAAAGATCCGAAAGACATTCCTGTTGTATGCAATTTCCCCGATGTCTTTCCGGAGGACCTTCCGGGTCTACCTCCCAAACGTCAGGTTGAGTTCAGAATTGACCTAATCCCGGGAACTACCCCCGTAGCTTAGTCGCCCTATCGTTTAGCGCCTGCAGAGATGCAAAAACTATCCGGCCAACTTAACGAGCTGCTCAGCAAGGGCTTTATAAGACCAAGCTTCTCACCCTGGGGAGCTCCGGTCTTGTTCGTAAAGAAGAAAGACGGATCTTTCCGTATGTGCATCGATTATAGGCAACTCAACAAACTCACTGTCAAAAATCGCTACCCTCTCCCTCGTATCGACGGCCTATTCGAACAACTACAAGGAGCGAGTTATTTCTCCAAGATTGATCTTCGGTCCGGGTATCACCAGTTACGGGTGCTTGAGGAAGATGTTCCGAAGACAGCTTTTCGAACCCGTTACGGGCACTTCGAGGTCGTAGTGATGCCCTTTGGATTGACTAACGCTCCCGCAGTATTCATGGACTTAATGAATAGGGTATGTCGTCCGTATCTAGATCAATTCGTCATCGTCTCTATTGATGATATACTCGTCTACTCTCGGAGCGAGGAAGAACATAAGGATCACCTTCGATGAGTCCTGAAAACACTGCGATCAGAGAAGTTATATGCAAAGTTCTCTAAGTGCGAGTTTTGGATCCGAAAAGTTGAATTCTTAGGACACGTGGTTAGTGAAGAAGGAATCCACGTGGATCCCTCCAAAATTAAAGCTATTGAGAACTGGTCAGCACCAAAGACGCCTATGGAGATTCGTCAATTTCTAGGCCTCGCTGGCTACTACCGCAGGTTCATCCAAAACTTCTCTCGGATTTTGAAACCTCTCACTATGCTGACACAGAAGGGCGTATCCTTCGACTGGGAAGAGAAACAGGAGAAGGCATTCCAGACCCTGAAGCGAGCCCTATGCACCGCACCAGTATTATCCCTTCCCGAAGGAACCGAAGACTTCGTGGTATACTGCGATGCATCGAATCAGGGACTCAGCTGTGTCTTGATGCAACGAGGTAAAGTCATCGCTTGTGCCTTAAGATAGCTAAAGACACACGAGGTGAACTACACTACTCACGACCTCGAGCTAGGTGCGGTCGTCTGCGCACTAAAAATCTAGAGACACTACTTGTATGGGACGAAGAGTGTAGTGTATACTGACCATAAAAGCCTCCAACACATACTGAACCAAAAAGAGTTCAACATGAGACAACGCCGATGGGTTGAGCTACTCAACGATTACGACTGCGAAATTCGATATCACCCGGGGAAAGCCAACGTGGTAGCAGACGCCCTGAGTAGGAAAGAGTATTCAGGTCGAAGAACCAAGTCATTAACAATGACTATCCAATCGCATCTATCCACACAGATCAAGGAGGCTCAGCTTGAAGCATTAAAGCCTGAGAATGTGACGGGAGAATCCCTGCGCAGAATGGATAAAAGTTTGGAGATCAAAGGTGACGGAGCTTACTACCTTATGGACCGAATCTGGACTCCACGCCACGGAGGTTACAGAGATTTAGTCATGAAGGAAGCTCACAACAATCAATACTCTGTTCACCCAGGTTCGGATAAGATGTATCTGGATCTCAAAAAGCTATACTGGTGGCCTAACATGAAAGCTGAGATAGCTACCTTCGTGAGTAAGTGCCTTACTTGCGCGAAGATCAAGGTTGAATACCAGAAACCATCAGGTCTCCTCCAACAACCGGAGATACCAGAATGGAAGTGGGAACGGATCACAATGGATTTTATAACCAAGCTGCCCAAGACAACGGGTGGGTTGGATACCATTTGGGTCATCGTCGACAGATTGACCAAGTCCGCACACTTCCTACCCATCAGAGAAACGGACAAGATGGAGAAGCTCACAAGAACATACCTTAAGGAGATAGTACGTCTGCATGGCGTCCCTATATCTATTATCTCAGATAGAGATAGTAGGTTTACATCGAGATTTTGGCAATCACTGCAAAAAGCACTAGGGACAAAGTTGGACATGAGTACAGCTTACCATCCGCAAACCGACGGACAAAGTGAGAGGACGATCGAAACTTTAGAAGACATGTTGCGAGCTTGTGTGATCGACTTCGGTAAATCGTGGGATACACACTTACCTCTTGTGGAATTTTCCTACAATAATAGTTATCATACGAGCATCAAGGCAGCTCCATTCGAAGCCCTCTACGGCCGAAAGTGTAGATCCCCTATGTGTTGGGCTGAGGTGGGTGACACTCAATTGGCTAAAGGACGAGTTCCTAACAGTGCTCTCACTGGTCCGGAGATCATTCGAGAAACGACCGAGAAGATTGTACAGATTCGTGAACAATTAAAAGCCGCTAGGGATCGACAGAAAAGCTACGCGGACAAACGAAGAAAACCCTTGGAATTTCAAGTAGGAGACCGAGTCCTTTTGAAGGTCTCGCCCTGGAAGGGCACGATATGCTTTGGAAAGCGTGGAAAGCTGAACCCAAGGTACATAGGGCCTTTCGAGATTCTTGCTAAAATCGGCCCTGTAGCTTACAAACTCAAATTACCCCACGAGCTAAGTAACATACATCCTACCTTCCACGTCTCAAACTTGAAGAAATGCCTGTCCGACGAGACTCTAGTGATTCCGCTTGACGAGATCGAGGTCAACGAGAGCCTCAACTTCGTGGAAGAGCCTGTGGAGATTATGGATTACGAAGTAAAACGAACGAAACAAAGCCGCATCCCAATTGTGAAGGTTCGGTGGAACGCCAAGCGGGGACCAAAATTCACTTGGGAGCGCGAGGATCAAATGTAACTCAATATCCCCATCTTTTTGCATAGTAGTTCTGTAATTACCCTCTGTATGAATTCTAAATTTCGGGACGAAATTCCCTCTAACGGGGGGATAATGTGGTAACCCGAAACTTTCGTCCTATGTAATTGGTCCGCGTATCGTCTTTAAATCTTGGATTCATCATCCTTTGTAAATCTTGTGGTTCCAAGTGCGTGTTTCGGGACATAATATAGTCTAGTTATGGGTCTTAGGAGGTGTTGGAAAGTGTTTTGCATCATGGAATTGGATCAAACACACCAAAAGAGGTGTGTGTGCGGCCACACTTTTGTGTGTACGGCCACACACCCATGTGTGCGGCCGCACACCCAACCACACACCCTCCAGCCTCACACCCAAACATACATATAGATGGATACCCACTTCATTCATTCATTTGGATGCTCCTTACTCTCTCTACTTCTTCCCTCTAAAATCGTCAACCAAGAACACTTTGAAGGCTTCATATTATGAACTAGATCATCTTCAAGCTTATTAGGGGTAAACACTTGAGTCCCAAACCTTAAAACTCATCATGTTCATCATATTCATAGTCCCTTGAAGGTGTACGGCCGTACACCTTCATGAAGAGGGCAGCACACATTCAAATCTCCTAAGTGTGAAGAGCAAACACTTAATATGGACTCACAAGAGGAGTGTACGGCCGCACACTCCTGTGTACGGCCGCACACACACTCTGAATGGCCGCACACACTTGTGTGTAGCCTCACACACCCTTCTGGCCGCATACCTCAGCCGCACACTAAGTTTCAAGGCCTTACACTCACTCAAATGCCCACTTTTGGCCCTATACTTGCATGAATCACTAATTATGGATCATGAGACACTTATACTTAGTAATTCCGAGCCCTAAGAATGTTTTTCCATCATGTTTAAGCATGAAACACCCTAGTTCTAACCTAATTATGTGTCATCACATGATTTATAGGGACCATTGGCATTCAGGGCATTCGGTGACACTCGAACCCTACGATAAACTGTGAGTTCATACCCCTTTAATGAACTTTTCAAATGTTTTTATATGTTTTAGGGGGGATACAAGTCAAATATACATGTTTATGAAAGTTAATCGCATGTGATTCACTATTAGTAGATCAAATCACATGTGATTTATCACTATGCCTTATAAAAGAACTTTGCGTTTTCAAAACTATTTTGGATAAATAAACTATTTTCTAAATGTTCCCTTCTGACAAGGCTTTTGTTAATTATATTTTCTTATAAAATGTAACCACGCTAATATATATATATATATATATATATATATATATATATATATATATATATATATATATATATAAGTAAGACTTGAAGGACTTAGGACCGATAGCTCGCCTTATTTCCTATTCCTGTTTGATTGTGGGCTTAGGGTATTTGTTATCCGTCCAACTATCATTGATTTCTTAATTATATATCATGTATATTGGTGTTGGATACGAGTATTTTCATTTCATTCGATGCCTATACTACTAAAATACCAAGAACCATATACACTAAGTTAACTATAATGGGTATAGTTAAGGCCACTACTACTCGTTACTGTCACTACTTTACCTAATATAATACACACTATTACGAGACGTCACACTAGTAAGAGAACTCACTGCGAGCTATACAAAAGACTACTACACTACGACGTACTAGTAAGAGAACTCAATACGAGCCATACAAATGACTACTACACTATAATACAAGAGAAAGCACTAATCAGGGGATAATACACTAATCCACTACAAGATACGCTATTCGCTACATACTATGCCCAGAGTTTTCCAACAGGAAGACGACACTACATGTATAGATCTATACGGGGCAGACACTATTACATCCCGACTGTTAACCTCAGTCCGAGATGTGCAGGCCCAGGGATGCCGCTACTTCTCTACACTATGCATGACCGGGAAAGTCATGGGGTACTCTATTACTCACACTATCAGTAGCATACAAGGAATACACTACATTCACACTAAAATACTAACACTAAAGAATAAGTTAAAATCCCGAAGTAAATAAGTATCTATTTCTTATGGGAGTTCGCCCCACTATTACCGATATCAGGCATAACTCTTCTTATTACACTACCTATTGGTGACTTACTAATATACTTTACAACAAATGGTTTTAAATGAATATAAGTATATGCAACTTAAAGGCTTTCACTTACAAGGTATTTTCTGGAAAATATAGGATTTTCTAGAGTTTTCTACTACCTACGAATGTAAAGTGCAGCTTTTCACACTTTCTGTACTAATACATTTTATACTAAAATTTACACTAAACTCTTATGAACTCACCAGCTTTATGATGATACTCGTTTTCAAAATAACTTGTATCCTCAGGTCAAAGATAGATAGGTACAGGTGCAGCATTTTGTAGAAGGTGGAGCATACAAGATCCATCTCTTATTTTTGTATTACTTTTGGTGTTTGATGAACATTACAGAACACACTTGTAATTAAACTCACTATGTAAATGAAATGGTTGCATGCTTCTTGTTTTTACTATTATACAATTATGATGATACTGTACATGAAGTCCTCCACCCTGAAACGTATTCCGCTGTTACCGGTTTTGGGGTGTGACAGTACCTAAATTAGAGTCATACAATTTGAATTTACTATCCTAAGATCTCTCAGGTAGTCTGGGCAGCTTCACTTCCAATGCCCCTTGAATCAAAAATAGAGACATATCGACTCTTCAGGAGTGACACATGAAAGTATTTCAAAATTGGCCTTTATCTTACAGTCAAACTTTTTGACCTTGGCCAATTTCTTTCCCTTAGGTGAAGAAATCATTTTTGACTATCATCGTTGTCATTGCCTATGTGCATGGAAATTTGGGAGGTAGATCTTCTAAATAAATTTGCTTGACTAGTGCGTCAAAGCATTGTTGCTTCAGCAGCAATTAGCAAATATGTCAAATCAATAAGGGTCACATAGTGGTCTGTCATATAGTAGTCCTTAACGAGCTGACTATATGACTTAGGAAGCGATTGAAGAACCATGTCAAGAGCTAGCTTCCTTGGGAAAATGAAACCCAACATTCCCAATCTGTCAATGTGCAACTTCATAGCCAGGACGTGTGCACACACAAAACTTCCATCTCGGTGTTTGCATGCCAATAGGGCTTAAGTGACCTTAAACTTTTCAAGTTGACAAAAACATGGGTAAGGGAGAATCACTAGAGGAGGTGGAGGAAGAGAAGTATGATTTCCAGTTCCATTAATGCACGAAGAAGGGAATGCTCTTTAACCTTGATCGACACCTTGAAGATCATCTTCAGAAGGAAAGCCTTTTCCAAAGGAATGAGGAAGACCATAATTGTCAAAACTGGACATCTACAAAAGGGATAAATTCAATTTAGTTGATTTAATCCTTAATATAACACCTAAATGAAATATTAAGGCTAGGACCCAAAATAATTCACAATTCAGAAGAGAGATGCCATAATCCAATTGTAAATTATTTGAAGGTATGTAAATGACGATTTACCAATTCCACCATGAAAATTTTAAACAAATTAGGTTTTAGATGAAATTAATAGATCTTTTGAGATTCATTGAACTTTTCAATGGCATGTTTAATCTTGATTATGCCCTACCATTTGTGACTGGGATACCGAGGATCACAAACAAGTTGTTAATAACCATGCAAATTAGCTTGATACTCTCAATGTCATTTATCACCTAATCAATGTGTCTGTTAACCACACACGCTCCATTGATCAACGATAATTTACGAGAAACCCATTGCCAACAATATTAGTCCCATATTAGTGTGCTGGTTAACCACACAGACTCCACTAACGACCAACAAGGTGCAATGTGCAATTTCATGGGTTAGCATCAAATTCACATTTTCCTAAAGTAACTAAGATTGGGAATTTTATATAAACATTGAGTTACTTTATAATTCATTATACTTTTAATGAGAGTTTAGTGTCCTATCAAAACCGTTCGACTAATGACCCTTCACTAGTCAACGGTCTGGTGGGTAAGAATGGATACCCAATGACGGTCATTTTACAGGCCGCTTCCTTAAACACCCCTTATAGACCAACTTCGTCAATGAGGCCTACTAACGGTAAGACTAACTTTTCTTATATATATATATATATATATATATATATATATATATATATATATATGTTGGGTTTAGTGTCTTGCGTCATATATGTTATATTTTGATTACCCTGTTTGTGCCTGTCCAACCGTGGTTTAAGCTTAGGGTTAGACTATATATTATGCATGCATGTATAGCGTTAAAAGTAGAGATCTCATTAATTGCTTTTGCATTGTAACCCTATACACACCTCTACAGTCGAAGTTCTTCATCGAGTTGTTCTGAGGTGTGAGATATTAATCATTCGACATCATTTGATTCATTATTGTGTCCTTTGATTACTTTATTCTTGTTTATCTGTTTTGAATTTGTCGATCTAATAGCACAATAATCTCATCAATTAGTATTAGAGCAGGAGACTATGTAATACATACGCATCTCTTCTGTTTGAAGAATCCATTAGGGTTTCCGCTTTTATTGAATATATAGAAGTCGTCTTCTTCTTGTCGACGGAGTATTTGGTGTTCGATAAAACCCTAATCTCAACTTTACAAGTCTGATTCTAGCAGATTAAAACAAGAAGTTTTTCATGATGTCTCACGATGATTCTCAAGTCAATCCAATCAAAATCTGCAATAGTATAGGATCCACTACGAGAGTTCCTATTCTCTATACTCAAGATTATGAAGTATGGGCGCATCAATTTGAACACTACGTCATTAGAACTTAAGACAATGGCTATCTAATATGGGAAGAAATAACACTGGGTCCGTTTGTTCACTCTGGAACGAACAGAACGATCAAATCTCAAAAGGAGTATAACCAACTCTTTGTGGACGTAGAGAAGATCCCTCAAGACGAAAAGGAAAAGTTGCTATGCAATTTTAAAGCCATGAGAATGATCAGATTCACTTTGCAAGCCGATACTTTTGTAGAGTCTAAGTATTGTAAAAAGTCGAAATGTTTGTTTCTTTAGTTTCGCATATTAGTTATTTTACTAAGTCATAGTTTATGCGAAATGTATTGTAATAGACTTAGTATATTTTTTGTACACTCAGGTTTCCTATAAATAGGGATTGAGGATAGAAGTAGAAAGAACTTTTTGAACTCGAGTATTCTTTCTGCTTAAGCATTGTAATCAGTCTTCATCAATATAAGATCTGATTAATATTTACTCGTTGTGTTCTTACTTTCATTCATTCAATCATAATTGCTTTCATAATCTCGATAACAATTCTCATCAACTGGTATTAGAGCAGGATTCAAACTGCATCGATCTGATTTTCGTGTTAGAATCATTTGCTTTTTGAGTAGTAACTTTACTCAAAATTTTCCGTGCATTTTGGTTTTTGAAAATCACATTTGATCTTCAGATTTGAATTGATTCTGCCTTTGAATTGTTTAGTCGAGTGATTGATTAGCAATTTTTGATCATTTCAGTTGATCAATTCTCAAATTCATCAAGTTTTTCAAGCTTTCTGAAATTTCTGTGTTCATCAATGGCGAACTTCAACATGAATACAATGACTTCTTTCTCTCACTTGCTTGGTTCTTCAACCAAAATTTCGATGTTAATCCCTTAATACTATGATCAGTGGGCTGATAGAATGGAGGATTACTTAAATGGAATTGATGAAGAACTTTGGAATTGTATCAATGAAACAGTACAAGCTCCTGCTAATGTTCAACCAATTGGACCGTCTACTACATCTGCTGAAGTTGTTGAACTACAAAACCGTTTGAAGAAGAATGAAAAGAGATGCATGAGGGAACTAAGAGGTGCTCTACCTCCTGTGGTTTACAATTACATCCGTAGTTGTAAAACAGCCAAGGAGATCTAGATCACTCTAAAAGAGAAGTATCAAGGTAGTGAAAAAACAAAGATCAACTCTGTGAAGCAATGTCTTGTTGAACTGAAGGAATTCAGACAAAAGGATGCTGAAACTCTTTAAAGTTACTATGATCGTCTGAATGAACTTGTATATCGCTGCAATAGGTATGGAATCACTAGGTCTCTCATGGAGTTCAATTTAACATTCATCATGGGCCTTCGCAAGGAATGGTGAAGTGTGAGTATGATGATTAAGAATCAACAGAGTTTTGATACAACCAGCTTGAATGATCTCTACAATCAGCTGAAAACACACGAAAGTGAAGTTTCAGAAATGTATGAAGAATCAAAAAAAAGTATAGGAGGACTTTTGGCTCTTGTTTCAAAGGTATCAGAAGTCGAAATTAATGAAACAGATGGTTCAGAAAATGAAGGCTTCTTAATGAACTCTGATGATGAAGCTGTGGCATTCTACTCAAACAACAGAGTTAAGAAATTTTCAAAAAGCCTTTTAATCCAAAAGGAAAGGCAAATGATGCGAAGAGTGGAGTCTCAAAAGCTGAAGGAGAGGAGAAGAAGAAAATGGAAAAAGTTGATGAAAAGCAAAAAGATGATAAAGATGTGAAGAAACTGAAAAGTGATTATGGAATCTATTGTCATTACTGCAATGGTGCGAATCACTTCGCAGCTGATTGCATGTTGCGAAAGAAAGAGGAGAAAAAGAACAAACTGAAAGATGAAGCTTACTATTCCGAAAAGATTGAAGAGTTGCGTGCAAAAACAAAAGGAATGTCACTAGTTGCGAAGGGTGAGTCTGATGAGGAAGAATGTGGAACATATCAGATCTGGTCTTCAGGATCTGATGACGAAGAAATGAGGCATCCAACTCATGGAGCAATGTTCGCAAGCTTTGAAGAAAATTGCAAAGAGAATGTTTCAGGTCAGTGCTTCGTATCCAAATCCACAGACAAATCACCAATGACCACCAAGGTACGTGCTATTCTTGAATCTTTCAATATTCCTTTATCTGCTTATGATACTAAAATTACTTCTTTTGATGATATTGTTGCTTATTTTGATTCTGTTATTGTGTTTGCTAGTACTGAAGCTCAAAATTTAAATATGCAACTAGTTGAGACACGAAGAGAGTTAGAAATAAAATGAAGCAGAGTAGATAAACTTGAATTGCAAATCAAAAATGTAAATTGTGATAGGGATAATCTTGGAAATGAAGTTAGGTTGTTGCTAGCGCAAAGAAATATATACTGTAATTCTGCTAAGCGTTTGTATGCAAAATTAACTGCTTTACATCATTCATATGACATTAGCAAAGAACAACATAGGAAACTTTTACCTTTTCTTGAATATGATCGTGAAAAAGTTGATGTTGTGTCTTATGATTGCGAAAACACAATTGCTCAATTTGACAAAATACCTGATGATAGATTCGCATATGGTATTGTCAAAATTGATGAATTTTTGAATGCTGATGAGTTGGTTAGTATTGTCAATGAAAGTTTGACAAAGAATGAACAAGTGAAAATCTTAAAGAAAACTAAAACCACAACTCTTGATTCTCAACTCAATTATGCTGATATCGATGACAATTCAGATAATGTGAGTGAAATCAGTGAGATTGAAGAGGAAGAAGAGGTTGATTGTTCTCAATTGTCAATCATTAATATCACATCTAAGATCAAAGGTAAAGAAATTATAGTTGATTCGATTGTCAAAAATGACATTGAAAAACCCTCTACTTCACAACATTGTAATTTTGATAATGTGGAAGTTGAAAGCTGGAAATCTGATGACACTGATGAAAACAAAGAAGATGTGAAGGATTCACATGAAATACCTCCACGAGTTGTGGTTGATCAAGTGTTTGGATATACAAAAGAATTTGACAAAATTTTAAGTGACAAAGGTGCACATTATTTGGAAACTAACACTGTGGTATATCCAAATTTTATATGCACTGATAACACCATTTTTCCAAATCAAAATTTTGTCACTTCTGGGAATGCTGAGAAAATTAACCCTGAATTCAACAAAATTGTTGAAAAAGATAATCAAAGGTCAACTACTGAAGGGTTCTTTGCAAATCAAAACACAGAAGAAAACAATGTAACTCAAAATCCTTATGTTTTTCAAAGACAAAAATCATCACAAAAATGGGTGGTTAAAGGTGAAAAAGCAAACAAAGTTTTTGAAAAAGATGAAAAACCAAAGGTTGAAATGAAATAAAATTCTCATGAATTTAAATTGATGGTTGGAAATTATTCAACAGAAAATAATGTTCCAAAAATAAAAGCAATCTTTTGGCAAGCTGTGTCCAATGATAAATCAAAAGTTGAAAAAGAACAAATTTCAAAGTCAAAATCATCAAAATTTCAAAGCATAAATAAACAAAAGGATACAAGTTTTCATAAACCAATAAATGTTGTTGACAAAATTCCAATGAAAAATAATGATAAACTTGTTCGCAAATATGACAACAATCGAAAATTTGAGACTTCGCAAAAATTTGTGAAAAATCAAAAGTTTCATAAAGTTGGAAAATTCACGAATGATTCATCATCTTTGAATGTCACAACTCAAACAAAAATGAAGTTTTCTCCTAAACAACCAAATTTTCCAAATCCTTCAGTCTCAAAACCGACCAAAGTTTCGTATACAAAAGGAAAATCTGAAGTAGGAATGATCAATGGTTGGCTTGATGGGAAAGGAAGACAATATCAAAATGGGAAGTTTTCAGAGCAACAAAAAAAATGCATTTGACAAGTTCGCAAATAACTCTTCCACTGGTAGTTCGTCATCTTATAATTCGCAAGTTCCGGTACAAAAATGGAAACTAGTTATCAAAGTTGCGAATGTTGTGAAAGATGAGATGAAACTCAATGAAAATCCAAAACTGTTGAACAACTATATTTCAATATCTCAATCTGATGATGTTGATATAATTGATAGTGTCACAGACAAAGTGAAAACATGGTTTTAAAATTCAAAGCATTTGTTCAAAAATACTAATGGAGGACCCAATAAGTCTTGGGTTCATAAATTTTTTCAATAAATGCAGGTGATGTGTGACGAGCAATATGATGCAAAATGGTATATTGATAGTGGTTGCTCTCGTCACATGACTGGAAGAAAGGAAAACTTGCGAGATTATCGAAGCTTGGAAAATGCAGGAGTAGTCAAATTCGGAAATAATCACAAATGTCAAGTGAAAGGCTATGGGAAAGTAACAAATGGACAATTCACTGTTAACAGGGTTGCTTATGTTGAAGGTCTTCAACATAACTTGATTAGTGTTTTGCAACTTGTTGCGGGTACTGGAAACCAGGTTGTGTTTAATGAAGAAGGAAGTATCATTTCAAATGCGAAGACAAATGAAGTACTTCTCAAATCCAAAAGATATGGTGATATGTTTACACTGGACATCAAACCAATCGTAGGCAAACCTGCTGTGTGTTTACTATCAAAGGCATCTAATGATGTCAACTGGCTTTGGCATAGAAGATTGTCACATTTGAACTTTCGCAATATTAACAAACTTGTCACTGAAGATTTAGTTCGAGGTTTACCTATACTAAAATTTGACAATGATTCTTTGTGTGCAGCTTGCGAACAAGGAAAACAACATAGAAAAGGTCATCCGATTGTGATAGACTCAAAAATCGTAGAACCATTGGAACTTCTTCACATTGACTTATGTGGACCGTCGACTGTTGCTACAATCAATAAAAAGCGGTACATTTTAGTTATTGTTGATGATTTTTCTCGATTCACATGGGTATTTTTTCTCAGGTTAAAATCTAAAGTTGCTCAGACAATGATTGATTTTATCAAAAAGATTGAGATTAACCTTAAAAAGAATGTTCGCTAAATTAAAAGTGATAATGGTTCTGAGTTTAAAAATCAAACTCTTGATTCATTTCTCATAGGCAAAGGAATTTCGCATAATTTCCCATCACCATATACTCCACAACAAAATGATGTTGTTGAAAGAAGAAATCGATCTTTATGTGAAGCAGCCAGAACCATGTTAACATATGCGAATCTACCTCAATATCTTTGGGCTGAAGCAGTTTCCACTGCATGCTTTACTCAGAATCGATCATCCATTCATCGCAGATTCAATGTCACTCCATATGAAATTCTCAACAATCGAAAACCTAATGTCAAATTTTTTCATGTTTTTGGTTGTAGGTGTTTTATAATGAATCTAAAAGATAATCTGACAAAGTTCCAAGCTAAAGCTGATGAAGACATATTTTTAGGATATTCGCAAAATTCAGTTGCATACAGGGTGCTAAACAAGCGAACAAGAAAAGTTGAAGAGACTTTCAATTTAACTTTCGATGATTACTATCTTAAACAAACGGATAGTAAATTTGAAAATAAATCAATTCTTGTTGATTCAGATACACAAATTGATAATTCTGAAATAAATGATTTTGATTATGACTTAATATTTGGAATTCCTGACAGGGCAATTAATGCGGAAAATAATGCTCCTGATAATCAAACATCAGAATCCTCAAAACATACTAATGATTCAACAATCACAACAAGTTCAATATCTTGCGAAAGTGTTCCTGAAGTTCATATGGAGGGGGAGCATACAACTAACAATGAACTCAGATCGCAAACTTTCGAGGGGGAGAATGAAAATATGAATCATCAAGTTGAGGGGGAGCATTCGCAAATTCAACAGGATCATCATTTTGAGGGGGAGCATCAAGATGAACATCATGTTGAGGGGGAGCATGATGAAATAGAGACAATTAATCTTGATGAAAATGAGGAGTTTCATGAACTAAATGATAATTTTTCTGTTGCAGGATCTGAAAATGAAGATATGTATGAAGATGCACCATTGGAATTTAATCCTGATTTTCCACCACTTGAGAAATGGACAAAAAATCATCCTAAAGAACAGGTAATTGGCAATCCACAAGATGGTATGGTGACAAGAGCTCAAATTCGTGCGAAAAATGAGGTACTGAATGCGAACCAAGAATTGTGTATGTTTAATGTCTTTATTTTGAAAATAGAGCCAAAGACAGTAAAGGATGCTATGGAACACTCGGATTGGGTTGTTGCTATGCAATCTAAACTTGTTGAATTTGAACGAAACAAGGTTTGGAGATTAATTCCTAAACCATATGATGTTTCAATTGTCGGATTAAAATGGATTTTTAAAAATAAAACCAACAAAGATGGCAATATTATTCATAATAAAGCTAGACTGGTTGTTAAAGGTTATTCGCAACAAGAAGGAATAGACTATTAAGAAACATTTGCTCCTGTTGCAAGACTCGAAGCAGTTCGCATATTTTTAGCTTATGCAGCTCACAAAGACTTTGATGTTTTTCAAATGGATGTTAAGTGTGCATTCTTAAATGGAGAACTTGAAGAAACAGTCTATGTTGAAAAACCACTAGGATTTATAAATGATGAACATCCTGATCATGTTTACATTCTAGACAAAGCAGTGTATGGGTTAAAACAAGCACCAAGAGCCTGGTACGCAACACTTACAAATTTCTTGAAACAATCTAAATTTAAACAAGGATCAGTTGACCCCACATTATTTCGCAAGAAAGTTGGGAATCATCTTATGCTTGTTCAAATTTATGTTGATGATATTATTTTTGGCTCAACTGACCCAGCATTGTCAATTGAATTTGAAAGTCTAATGAAGAGTCAGTTTGAAATGAGTATGATGGGAAAAATTAATAATTTTCTTGGATTGAACATAAGACAGAACAGGGATGGAATTATAATCAATCAAGAAAAATACACGAAGAACTTGCTTGAAAAGTTTGGAATGACCAACAGCACAAAACTGAGAGTACCAATGGCAGTGGGAACAAGACTAACTCCTTCGTTAGATGTTCCTGCTGTTGACTTAACACTTTATGGAAGCATGATAGGGTCTTTATTGTACTTAACTGCAAGTAGACCTGATATTATGTTTTCGGTATGTAATTGTGCTAGATATCAAGCTAATCCCAGAGAACCTCATTTGACTGCAGTAAAAAATATTTTTCGCTATCTTAAGGGAACAGTTTCGTTAGGACTTTGGTATCCTTCAAAATCGGGATTTTTCATTCAAGCTTTTTCAGACTATGATCTAGGAGGATGTACTTTGGATAGGAAAAGTACAAGTGGTGGATGTCAACTATTGGATGGGAAGTTGGTAAGTTGGCAATCGAATAAGCAAACTTGTGTTGCTATATCAAGTGATAAGGTTGAATACATTGCAGCTGCTGCTTGCACTTCGCAAATTATTTGGATTCAGAGTCAACTTCGTGACTATGCAATAAACATGAAAAAGATTCCCTTGTATTGTGATTCACAAAGTGCAATTCGCATTTGTCATAATCCAGTACAACATTCAAAGACAAAACACATTGCTCTTCGATATCATTTTATCAAAGATCATGTGGAAGATGGGAATATTGAAATTCATTTTGTTAAAACCACTGAACAACTTGCTGATATTTTTACTAAACCTCTTGATGAAAAATCATTTGTAAGAATTTTAGCAGGTTTGGGGATGATTGATGCGAATTCAATTTCAAAATATCAAGAATGAAAGGTCCATTCAGCAATTATGAGTCAGAATGGTTCAGAAGTTACTGTTCATCCAGAGGCTTCACATGGCTTCGCATCCACATTTTTTCGCATTTGCACACATGACAACTAAGGTTAGGTTTACGATTCATTTTGTATTTTTTTATTTTTTTTTTATTTTTGAAAAACTTGAAAAATCAAAAATATTTTTTTGTTTATTCATTTTCGTTTTTGAAAAATCCAAAATCCAAAAAGATTTTATTTTGTTATGTTTTTATTTTTGAAAAATTTAAAAATCATAAAAATATTTTTTAGTGTGTTTTGAGTTTAATCCAGGGCTTAATGCGAAGAGGGCATGCTTATATGTTTCTATTGGAAGGTATCAATTTTTTTAAAATTTTGTACTAGTTAGGCTGTCCCTAGAAGCATGCTGCAACATGTTGACTCAAGCCTCATATGACTCGATGTGTGAGAAGAAAGCCTTAATGAAATTATCACATGAAAATTTCTTCCCAATAAGGCTTGTATTCGCATAAGTCAAAAGAGCTACCTTACTCTTCTCATACGAGTTAAGAGTTTTATGTTTGGTCCACAAATAACAGAGGTACATTCGTTCTTATAACCAATCTTTTTCATCTCAAAATTATTCACACAAATCACACACAAAGACGTATGTCCGAGAGGTCTCTGATCAAACCCATCGAGACTTAGATATACAAAAATTCTATGTTTATGATCTAACATCATGAGTCCGTGATGAAAGTGAAACCCAAACATCATAAACTTTGCGGAATTGACAGGGAACATTGTTCCAGATATTAACGAAACTTTTGTTTCAGTACCAAAATTTTGAAACTCCAAATCATATTCAATTCGCATGTGTGGTCTAGATCAAACATTCGCAACCCACGATGTTTGTTACCCAACAAGATCCAGTACAACAATTTTAATGAATATGATCTCTGTGTGAGTTTCATTCGCAAATCCTAGTCATGATAAATATTTTCAAAAGCCAACTTGTCACTGACTACACTGGTCATACAAGTAATTTCAGTTACAATTTCTCACCTTATGTTTAGGTTGATATGTAATGAAATTTGAAACCAACCCAAAAGTATCTTTCAAAAGAAGCCCTTTGATACTTATCAAAAAGTATTCGATTGTAATTCACGGGAAAATACACAAGCTGTTGATCATCTCTTTTGATGATTAACGAAGCAACCTTTGCCTGGGGTTTAACTGCCTTCATGTCAAATTGAATTTTTGACATCACAGAATTCCAAAATTTTTTATTGTTGTTTCTCATCTTATTTCTTTGGAACACTGCACTCACGAAATCCTTGAGGTTCTGAGTAATACCAACTCAGGCTGATGATTTCGCAAATCTGGCATATGACTTCACTTTATATCCCAAAAGTGAAAGAGCCTTGCCTCCATGCGAAGGGTTTTAACGGTTCCAATTCCATAACGGGAAAATTGACAGGTTGTGTACTCAAGATGGTTGGTATTCTGTCCGGTTTTCTAGGAGATGTGACAGTTACTTTTTGCAGCATGACTACCTTTTGCTGTCATGGTCCGATTATCAAGGTGCCACATTGGATAACATAAAATGTATCCCGCTTTAATTTCAAATTGATTTGGGTTACCTATAAAAGGGGGTTCAAGATCATTGTATATGGTTACGCGAACAAAACTCTCACAATCCTA
Source organism: Lactuca serriola (assembly GCF_051521515.1). Classification (NCBI taxonomy): domain Eukaryota; kingdom Viridiplantae; phylum Streptophyta; class Magnoliopsida; order Asterales; family Asteraceae; genus Lactuca; species Lactuca serriola. The sequence continues at coordinate 37,748,502 of NC_136416.1, forward strand.
AAGATCTTCAAACTTCTTCAACTCCATCTTGTTCAAACCCTAACAATGGCCGGTACTCAATCAAACACTGATGAAGTTCTCTCACAATCACTCATGAAGATCCAAAGCACCAACTATCTGGTTGATCCCAATGTCTCATCCTACCCAGAAGGATTGAAGATGTTAATAGTTTCCCTTAAAAGATCTCCTCTGTCTAGTGCCATGTTCAGTTCTTTCTCAGTTCCGATGACATGGTTGTCAATGGCAGCATCATCGGCTTCATACAACTATGCCACTGATGTTATTACCTTCAATCTGATGAACAACAAAAAGGTTAAACTCACGAAGAAACTATTCATTGAGTTCTTGAACATTCCCAACAACCCTCCATTTTTCAAACCCCTCAATTCCCAAATCATCTTTATGTTTAATGAGATGGGTCATCAGCCAGCACTGGAGAAGATTAGTGATTTCCGAAAGTCTGGATTACCATGTATGTGGAATTTTCTATTTGGAATTTTCCTCAGATGTTTGACAGGAAGAACAGTAGGTCTTGACAGGGGGCGTATGGAAGTCTATGCAATGGTGATGGGCTTATACTACGATATTAGTGTAGATTACGGAACTCAGTTGTGGAAGGAGTTCGTAAAAAGTTTGGAAAACACGAATTCTGAGAAAGGTATCTCATGTGCAAGGTATTGGAGCCTTATTCTGGAAAAGGCATATGAAAAAGAGGGAATTCAAGTTCCAGAGGGTGCTGAGGTTGCGTAATTTTTGTTGTATCAATTTCCGAAGGAGGTGGAGGATGATGAAAACATTTTTACTCATGTTGCTCGCATTCCAGATGCGATGCTTCGCAAGGTATCATCCACTCACAAAGTGTTGATACGATACATGAAGACATTTGATCCAGCTGTGTAGACTAGCATCTTATTAGAAGTAACTGCCAAAACCCCAAAAGAAGAAGAAGACCACTAAGAAGGATGAAAAAGTTCAATCTTCGAAACAAAGTCAAGAAGAAGAGGTTCAGATAGAGGAGACCTTGTCAAAATCGAAGAAGGAAATTATACCCTCAAAATCTGGGGTATTGAAAAAGATTCGCAAAACTGAAGTGAGCAGTAAGGGGGTGACAGTTCGCAGTATTCTAGCTCCTGTTTCTCCAGGATCAAAGAGGCAAAGAGCTCAGGATGTTGCGAAATAGATGCAACAAACTCTGTTGAAGAAGCAAAATTTGATTATTCGTAATGAGTCTTCTGATGAAGAGGTGGTTCCAGACACCACCTGTTTCTACGCCGGTAACCGTTTCTCTTCCACCTGTTTCCATTACAACTGTTTCGCAAATTTCCACACAACCCATTTCACTTGAAATAGTCACTACCAAATCAGTTTCTGAGGAGGTACCTATTTTGGATATGGCTATCAACGTATCTGATACGGGGGCACCTATCACAAGTGTTGCAACCACTCTGCCCATTAGCCCACCTGTTACATTACCTATTTCATTACCACCGGTATCACTTCCAACTTCTACACTTTCTACTTCATCCATTTTTGACCATCCTCTACAAAATCCATTCACAACCTTATTTCCATCACAATCACCTGAAACTCCTCAACCTTCGCAACCCATGTCCGATAATGAAACCGAAGGAGGAACTTTTGGAGGAGTATTTGAGGATATACATTTTGATTCAGAGGAGGAGGATATACCTGATCATATGCTTATGACAGGAAAGCAATTCAAAGTCCTGAATCAAAAGTTGAATGCCATTATTCAGTCACAAGCTGATTCTGGCAGAATGTCATCTATCTCAGGATTGGAGGTTGATGTTATGATCAAGGCTGCTGAGAAAAGAATACTTGATAAAGTTGATTAGACAGACAAGAACAATGAGCTTCGCATTAAAGCTCAAGGGAGTTCATTCAATGGAGTTGTTAAGGATTTACAAACTATTGCAAAATAACGCCATGTTCTGTTTGTGCAGGATGTAAAGAAGGTTCTGGAGGATGTGAACTCAACATTGAAGAATTAAAGACTGAACTTGCGAAGGAGCTTCGAGATATTATTTCTCAATAGATTGAAGTACAGAAGAGGGTTGATGTGGTTGTCTCAGACATCAACAAAGTTATTGTTGCTCCTATCTTTGAAGCGAACCACAAAGAAAACAAGGAGAAGTTTGATCAGTTGATTCAACTGGTGACTGAGTTGAAAGCCTTGGTTTCGCAATCTTCATCTCCGTCCATTCTCACTCCTGAATTCTTGTCTCTCAAAGTCAATACTTTGGAACAAGCAATTCAGAACGCACTTGGTCCTATTGCGAACTTTACCTCTTTACTACCGAAGAGTGCCCCACCTGCTTTCACAGGGGTGCAAGGGGGAGAGAAGAACTCAAGTAAAGAGTATGATGCGAAGACTGTGGGGAAATTGATATCTACTCAGCTCAAAACTACTCTTCCAATATTCACTATGCCGATTTCCTCAACAACAATAACCACAAGACCAATTGCCAAAGGAATAACTATTGGGTCAAAAGAAGGAAGTTCTAGTGCGAAACCTCCAACTGATGATGTGGGAAAAGGGAAAGGAATTTTATATGAAAAGTCTAAGGAGGAGAAGAAAGCAGAAGCAGAGGCTGAATTGGAAAGGTTGAGGCAAGTTCAAAGCATAATGAAGCAAAGGGCAAGTGATCCTCCCACAATGAATAAAGGAGATCCTGCGAAGCTATACTCTTATGAAACTATAGAGTCGAAAGTGGTGGGGAGAGAGATGTATGAATTTGAGAAAAAGCCAAAGAGGAGCTACGATATTGCGAATTCGGACAAATGCCAGTTGGATTTTCCGATCAATGAAATGCTTTTCATAACAGCTCAGTACAAGATTAGCGAGAACTTTGATAATGTTGATGACTACATACATATGAAAATCAGATTTCATGCTGTATTGGGAAAGAATCCAGATGAAGTATGGTCCTTAATGAAGATTAAAAAGGTGTTGACGATCAAGAAGGATACGATGTTTGAAGACATGCTTCAGAATTTTCGCTATTTTGTCATTCGAGTTGATAACAAGCAATATGACTTCACAATAGCCGACTTCCCTCTGATGAACAACAATGATCTTATTCAAGTGGCTCTTATTTTGAAACATATGGAAGACCATAAGCTCAAAGGATCTGAAACTGAAGTGTTTAGAATCGGGTTCGCACATGTCAAGCCTTATTGGCATTAACCGATGAAGAGCTCGCAACGACTTTAGGAAGAGAAGTGAATGTCCTTTGGGAAGATACCTTGACCCAGTCAGCATTATCTAAGTATGTTGTTGGTGAAATATGCCTGAAACCTTTTGGCATGGTATTTTTAGGGAGAGATACGAAAGGGAAGCCCAAGAAATTTTTGTTCAAAGTCTCAGAAGTTAAAAGATATACTTCTTCGCAATATACGAATTTTATTGTTCGTATGAATAACTGCAAGAAGAATAATGAAGGAGACAAGAGGGAGCTTAAGAAGGTGATTTCTTGGTATGGTGAAGTGCGAAAGACAATTCACTCTGCTATTCAGAGGCTTATGGACTGAATAGCTTCGACTGTTTACAAAGGGGGAGATTGTAGAGTCTAAGTATTGTAAAAAGTCGAAGTGTTTGTTTCTTTAGTTTCGCATATTAGTTATTTTACTAAGTCACAGTTTATGCGAAATGTATTGTAATAGGCTTAGTATATTTTTTGTACACTCAGGTTTCCTATAAATAGGGACTAAGGATAGAAGTAGAAAGAACTTTTTGAACTCCAGTATTCTTTCTACTTAAGCATTGTAATCAGTCTTCATCAATATAAGATCCGATTAATATTTACTCGTTGTGTTCTTACTTTCATTCATTCAATCATAATTGCTTTCATAATCTCGATAACAATTCTCATCAACTTTTCATTTAGTAAGTTCATACACTATAGCTAAAGAAATATGGGATAGGTTGAAAGAGTTATATTCAACTGATGAGGATCTAGAGCACTCCATCCAAACCCTTTTGCTCTCTAAGTTCGGTGCTTTTCGTACAAAAACCCGAAGAAAAACTCATTCAAACATTCAATCGTTTCAACCATCTACTTAGAAAGATGATGAAGTATGGTATTGAAAGGAAGTTGATCAAACAAAAGGTGACATTCATGAACGGCTTAAGACCCGAATGGATAGCAGTAGTCTCGATTGTAAAGGCACATGAGCAATTTAAGTCCTATTCGTTGGCGAAATTGATAGGTATACTTAAATATCATGAAAGTGTGGTGTCTAAGGAAGCGAAAGTAGTTTTGGGTGTGGGTTCTCTGGCCCTTGTTTCTAAAAGCAAGAACGTGGCAGACGAAGAGGAAGAATCTGATATGTCAGAGTGCGATCTGACCAATGATGAATATGCATTGATGGTTTCAAACCAAAAGAAATTTACTCGTAAGAATTTCCCTGTCAACAAGAACCGAAACTGGCAGGGAAGCTATAACTCTAAAAAGACGAAAGAGGATAGCAAAAATACTGCTCAGAAGGATGACGAGAAGAAGGAGAGCAAGCTTATGGGGGATTCAGGATATGACTGCAACTACTGTCACGACAAGAACCACTTTGCCAAGGATTGCATGTTGAGAAAGATGTCTGAGAAAAAGGATGATGAAGATGACAAAGCATACCACATGCGAAAGTTGGAGGAAATAAACAAGAAGAAAACATCTAACGTTTCTGTGAATGCTTTAATTGTGCAGGAACATATTATTGACGATGAGTTTGGTGGGGTAGAAGTCTGGTCTACAGATTTTGAAGACGAAGAGGTACACAGACCTTCACATGGAAGAGCTTATTTGGCAAGAGAAGGAGTTACTGAGTCAGCTGGTAGATGCTTAATGGTGACAACCGAAAGTAAGACTGAGGAAGCGAAGCTTAAGGAAGACAAATGTTTCACGACCAAGCCTATGAGTGAAAGGATCAACGATTGTGATCAGTTAATCAAAAAGGTACAGTCTATCCTATAATCACTTAAAATACTAGTAACAAATTACGAAAAAGAATTAAATGAATTAAAATTCAAGTTCTGTAACTTAAGTGGCAGTCTTATGCAAACTCGCTTAGCAAATTCTAACCTAACTGACCAACTCAGCAGGGAGTCTTCCAAGAGTGAAGAGAGAAGGATATGGATACAACAAAAGGAGTCAGAGTTAGTTAGGGCTAGGGATGAACTTATTTATTTGCAACGAGACAATCTGAAGTTTTTAAAACAAAGAAATTTTTTTTTGTTTAATTGCTAAATTATTATATACTAATATCACCCAGTTGCATTTAGATTGTGAGATAGGTAAAAATATTCAGAAAATGATTTTGCCTTTCCTTGAATTTAAGGAGGACGAAGTCATCGCTGAATGTGAATCTATAATATCCTCCGATGAGCTTTCAGTGACCTATAAATGTGGACTGAACAATATTGAGGCTTTATTGAGTCCAAAGAACATAAATGTATGTTAAAGAATTTACTGGACGAAAATGATAAATTAAAAATCAAAACCAAGACCTTACAGAAGTTTGACTCATCCAATGCCAAATTAAGTTCAGAAAATAACATGAATTTGGAAACCACTTTTGAATTTGATGCGGAAAGTGAAATGAGCGAAATTTTAGTAGAAGACGAGATTGAATGTTCAGAATTTCTCAAGAGCGAATCAGAAACAGCAAAATAGCTTGTATCTGAAAATTCTGTTGAGTTCGCTCGCATTTCCAAAGATAAGTCCAAAGTCCTCAAAGAAAAGGAGGTAGTTTATCGAAAGGTGCAAACATTGCCGAACCAAGTATATACCGTTGAAGGAATAACAAAGAAACAAACGGCAGAGCTGACCACCATGGTTGATAAAGATAACGCTGAAGGTTGTGACAACTACTTCTGGTCTGCTCCAATAGACAATGTAGAAGAAACGGTTGGCATGTCGGAGCGAACCTCATGGAGAGTCAAGGGTAGGTACGTGGCTGAATCCATCAACAAGCCCTCAAGCTTTTCTAAACCCGGTACAAGTGGTACAAAAGAAATACCAAGCGAACCACTAAAAGATTCCAGCGAATCATCAACAATCAAAGCTCATAGAAAGAAAAAGGAACCTAAGGCTAACATTCACTTGACTCAAGAACAACTTGCTGAGAAGAAACGCCAAAGGAACAAAAGATATGAAGAACCTCAATGAGAGAAAACAGTTTTGGCAATCCCAAAACCCCACTTATGTTCGCTCTGAAAAGGCTTCTAATCTGAAGATGAAAAAGGAAGCACAAGTTAATCACTGCCAGTCATGCAGTCAGGAGTACCGAACAACCTGTTTTGGTCCTAATGGTATTCACAAGAATCGAAAGTCAAGTTTCGGTCCCAACTCTTACTATGCCAAAAACAAAAAGTCCAGTTTTGGTCCCAACACAAGTGCAGAGAATCGAAAGACAAGTTTCGGACCAAAATCCAATCCTTCTTGCTCTCAACCAAAACCAAACCCAATGAAATATATCAAGGGAATGGGAAAGGTTGTCTCTAATAATGAAGGACAAGTTAAGAAAAAGTCATCAAACCATAGATCTTCAAATAAAAACTCAACTGAAAAACCAACTAACAAAAAGATACCCCAAATAAAGAAAGACAAAAATAAAATCAAAGTTTACAGCATCAAACGAAAAGATGAAACCACATTAATAAAAAGAACATATATGGTTGATCTTTCTGTTGCAATTCCCTATTCTGTGAAAAACTCATCAGGGCCCAAGAAACTTTAGGTTCCTAAATCTGCTTAATTTTGCAGGTTATAGGTGACGAGCAGTTTGACGACGAATGGTATATTGACAGTGGCTTCTCTCGTCACATGACAGGAAGAAGGGAAGAGCTTAGGGAGTTTTGGTCCCTTAAGGATGGTGGATGTGTAAAATATGGAAACAACTAATATGGCACGATCAAAGGATATGGGATGATTACAAATGGCGAATTTTCAATTCGTAAAGTAGCTTACGTGGAAGGATTACAACATAACCTAATCAGTTTCTCTCAACTAGTTGTGGGAACCGGATTAAAGGTTTCGTTTGATGACTAGGGTTCAGAGATCATCAAAAAGAAAACTAAGAAAGTCTTATTGAAATCCATGAGCAACGGCGAGATGTATCCGCTGAATATCAATCCAATAAGAGGAAAGCCAATTGTATGCCTTCTGACAAAGGCGAACTCAGACAAAAGCTGGTTGTGGCACCGAAGACTTTTGCACCTGAACTTTAAAGATATTAATAATCTGGTGCTTGGACTTCCTGTTCTCAAATTTGACAAAGAACACTTGTGCACAGCATGTGAGATGGGCAAGCAGAGCAGAAAGAGTCACCCTTCTCGTATCAATACAAAAATCATCGAACCACTTGAATTGCTGCACATCGACTTATATGGTCCTTCGGCTATTGAAAGCATCGGTGGTAGTAAGTTCATACTTGTGATTGTAGATGATTTTTCACGCTTCACCTGAGTTTTCTTTCTTAAACAGAAATCAAAGGCGACTCCCAAGCTGAAGGTTTTCATCAAGCAAGTGGAATTGCAATTGCGAAAGGTGGTAAGAAACATAAGAAGCGACAATGGTCTTGAGTTAAAAAATAAAGACCTTGAAGTGTTTCTAGCTGAAAAGGTAGTAACTCACAACTTTTCTGCTCCATACACTCCACAACATAATGGGATCGTTGAAAGGTGAAATCGTTCATTGTGTTATGTGGCCCGAACCATGCTGAGTTTCACTTCTCTTCCATTATACTTCTAGGCAGATGTTATAGCTGTTGCTTGTTACACGCAGAACCGTTCATTCCTCAATAAGCGATTTTCCATTACTCCATACGAAATCTTGAATAATCGCAAGCCCAATGTAAAGTTTTTCCATGTGTTCCGTTCAAGATGCTTCATTTTCAACTCAAAAGAGAACCGAAATAAGTTTGATGTAACGGAAAATGAAGGGATCTTTCTTGGCTATTCGCTTACGTCTAAAGCATATAGGGTTCTGAATAAATGCTCAAGGAAAATTGAAGAAACCTACTATGTAACTTTTGATGATAATTATATGAAGAAAATTCAAGCAAGTGAAGGTCCAACGGAAGAAATATTTCCTGCATCAGGTCAAGTCTCTATTCCCATTTCCAATCTATTTGAAGAGTACATACTGTTCTTTGGAGATGGAGTCACCAGCAAGGGATACAACCACACTACGGTAGGAACCGAGGTCTCTTCGATCTTAGTCATAGAAGACCAGTTGACCGGGCCCTCCCAGTCATGGTCCGACGCACCCGTGGTATTGATAACCAAGCTCAGGACACCCCAAATCGAACGAAATAAATATGGGCTGCTATTGAGAGAGATGAGAGACAAACACAAGAAGTGAACGGAGACTCCCGATCGAGACGGTTAGTTTGGGAGGTACGACTACGAGATACCGAGCAACAAGTAGCTCGTCTCCGAGGTGCATCCACTTCATCAGCACCCCCACCAGACACTTTCCGCCACAATTAGGATCAACCTTTTCTTTTCCCCCTTACTATCCAATATGACTCTCTTTCGTGTACTAATGAAATGATTATGTGCTATCTTTATTTTGTGTTATTGCATAAATTCAATTATATGCACAACCAAACCCTCAAAGCCGCTAGATACTTAAGGATCTCGAAACCAGAACAACCTATATACTCTAAGGATAGACGTAACGATCGTGCCAAATATGCGATTACCTACTACCGCGAATATATCATAGGGATGTAGATAGAAGCAGTGATAATTATACAACAATATGAGAAATTTATAGAGTACAACCAGGAATGACGATCATTACTTACGATCTGGATTATCAACGTGCAGCAGAGAAATGCCACCCCGCAGGAATAACAAGCATACCCGCGAGACACCGCTCCTGCAGATGGACTCTGCTACATTCCAAGCTGCTGTAATAGCGGCAGTAACCGCTGCTATGGCACATATGAATGCAAACAACACCAATGGAGGCGGGAATAGCATTGACAACTCCAGCCGAAGGAATCAACATGGAAACCAACAAGTGACAACTTATCAAGGAACACTAAACCCCAAGCTTAAGAGTAGGAAGCAAAATCCTGGAAGTAAGAGAAAGGGACAGCCAACTCAAAGGTTCTCAAAGAAGCAACATGTTGTTGTTGTTCATGCAACCATGACCCCTATCACACCAACATCAACGAGACCATATGCTGGAAGCCTTCCAAAATGCAACCAGTGCAATTTCCATCATAACGGATCCTGCCGGGAGATGTATTGTAAGAAATGCAACCGAAAGAATCACACTGCCAAATACTGTAGAACTTATCCATGTCAGAACTGTCAACCAAACGAAAACAACAACAACAATCGCAACAACCTTAACAGAAACACCAATAATGAGACCAGTCACACATGCTATGGGTATGGAGGAATCTATCACTTCAGGCGCAATTTCTCCAAGGATAACAATCATGGAGCAGAAGGATCATAAATGGTGCTAACCTGGGGTCAAGGCGAAGCAGTCCAAGACCCGGCGGTTGTTACTGGTACGTTCCCACTTAACAACTTTTTCGCTTACCTCTTACCCAGTAGTGAAGTTGAGCAAAGTTTCGTTAGTAACATATTCAAACACTTACTAAAACCACAACCCTAGAGGCTAAACTAAGCCTTAACGATGGAGATGACTAATGGGAAAACCGAATCAACCAAGGATATTTATGTAGGGAACGCCTTAACACTAAACAACCCTTCATTTCAATAGACTTGATGCCAGTAAATATTAGGAGTTTTGACGTGATAATCGGCATGGATGAGTTAAGCCCCCAGCATGTTGATGCTATGTGTCGCGAGAAGGTTGTTTGCCTTCACCTTCCCAATCACGATACTCTAATAATCCATGGTGATAAACATGGCACCAAATCCTCGTCCTCTCTCGTGCATCAAGGCACATAAGTGCCTGCACCAGAAGAACTACGTTTTCTTCACTCATGTTGTGGACAAGACCAAATAAGAGGTAAGCATACAGGGTATTCCAGTAGCATGTGATTCTCCGGATGTGTTTCCCAAAGAACTTTCGGGAATATCCCAGAGAGACAGGTCGAATTTCGAATCGACCTCATACTGGGAACCACATCAATTGCCAATTAACCCTATAGGTTGACTCCCACCGGAAATTCACAAGTTATCCAGTCAATTGAGAAGAATTGTTGCGCAAAGGATTCATCGGACCAAGCTTCTCACCCTGGAGAGCTCCGGTCTTGTTCTTCAAGAAGACGAATCCTTTAGAATGTGCATCGATTTTAGGGAATTGAATAAGTTCACTATCAAAAACCGATACCCATTTCCTCGGATTGACGAGCTATTTGACCAACTTCAAGGAGCTAGTTGCTTCTCCAAAATAGATCTAAGATCCAGTTACCATCAGTGCCGAGTCCGAGAAGAGGACATTCCAAAAACTACTTTCCGAATTTGTCACGACCATTTCAAATCCGTTGTGATACCCTTCGGTATAGCGAATGCTCCCACGGTATTCATGAACCTTATGAACTAAGTTTTCCCAACCATTCCTAGTTAGCCTTTTCATTATTTTCATCAATAACATACTCGTCTACCCATGAAGCGAGAACGAAACACTGTCAACATCTACGACCAGCCTTGAAAGCATCAAAGCCGGAGAATATCACGAAGAAAGCACTGCATGGATGGATAAAACTCTCGATATCAAAAGAAAAAGCTTATTGTTATAAGAGTTGAGTTGGGCGCTATCCGGGTGATCGTCGATAGGTTAACCCAATCTACCCATTTCCTGCTAATACAGATCGTGAGACTCCATGAAGTATCAGTATTTACTATCTCAGATCAAGAAAACGGGATTACTTCAAGACTTTGACAGTCATATCAGAAGACTATAGGAACATAGCTAAGTATGAGCATTGCTTACCACCCTCAAACCAATAGCCATGGCGAACGAACCATTCAACCATTCGAAGTTATGCTACAAGTCTGGGTGTCTGAATTCAACAAGTCAGGGGATACCCAGTTGCCCTTGATTGAATTCTCATAGCATAACAGCTATCGCACGAGCATCAAGGTTGCTCCTTTCTAGGCTCTTTATAGTCATAAATGCAGATCACTCGCCAGTACTCTCACGGGACAAGAAACCGTTTGCGAAACGACAAAGAAGATAATCCAAATCAAAACTCGACTTCAAGCATCACGAGTCAGACAAAAGAGTTATGCCGACAAATGACGAAAACCTTTGGAATTCCAAGTCGAAGGCCGGGTACTAATGAAAGTTTTTCATTAGAAAGAAATGATTCGCTTTAGGAAACGAGAAAACTAAACCCACGATACATCAGACTATTCGAGATTCTTGCTTGGATTGGTCCAAATACTTATAGGTTGCAGCTGCCTGTAGAGCTCAGCAACGTACACCCTGTGTTCAGCGTATCGAATCTGAAAAAGTGCCTATCAGGCAAAAGTCTTATCATTCCTTTAGAAAGAGGTCGAAATAAACGAGAATCTCATGTTCGCCGAAGAACCAGTCGATGTATTGGATAAGGAAGTAAAGCGTACAAAACAATGTCGCATTCCGATTGTGAAGGTTCGATGGAGCGCCAAGTGTGGATCGAAATTCACATGTGAACGCGAAGACCAGATGAAGCAGAAGTACCCTCACCTATTCTATCATTCATGAACCTACCTTTCCAAAGAATTTCGGGACGAAATTCCCTCTAACAGGGGGATGATGTCACAACTAGCATTTTTGCTAGGAAATTTCTACTCTCATGCAATCATTCACCTAGTGTAATAACTGGTACTCTAAGTGAATACTATACTCCATTCTCATTCAAATATATCTCATATGCTCAAATAAGGGTTGAAAACCCTAGAAATTCCGGTTCAAATTCATTATGGACTATGAATTCCTTATTGGACCTAATGGGCCAATAAACCCTTAACTTAATTCTTTTAAGCTAAGAGTCGTAATTTGGACCCTATTTGAACTCACATTCATTAAGATATAGTATTTTGGGCTTTAATGGGCCTTGAATGACCCACATCTTTCTCATGGACCTTATTGGGCCGATAATTCCTCCCTTTGATCTACATTGGGTCGTAAACATCTATGAGGGCCCGATGGGCCGAAAAGATAATTATTGGACCCCATAATTTCGGGTAAAGACAAGTAAGGGTCCAAAACTATTCAACTACTTTATTCAAGCCCAAAACTTTGGCCCATATGTAGAAAAATGAATGGATGATGAAATAAGGAGATAAATTGAAAGGGTGATAACACACAATTACATGGCATATATCTAGATGATCACATGTATCTAGAAGTGTATTACATTCCATGCAAAACCTTCCTCCCCTATCTCCTTCTTAATCTTTGCCATAGAGCCCAAAAATCACCAACACACTCATTTTACTTACAAAATATCTTAAGGAAAGCTCTCAAGAACTCTTACAACTTCCTCTAAATTTCGAGATTTTAGGTGCATCTTCAAAGAGGTTTTCATCTAGATCATCATCCCTTGGTAAGTTTATGACAAAATCTATTGTTTTGATTCAAGTTTATGCTAATAATCCTTCCATTACTCTCCAATTTTCGTGATTATGGACCTTAGAACAACCATCATTTCAAAAATTTCACCAAGAACACAAGCTAGGCTCAAGCTTCTTCTTCTTCTTTTTCATCTACATCTCAAAAACCCCCAAGGTGAGTTCATACCCCCTTGTTTTTGGTTTTTACTTGTTTTTGGGGGATAATACAAGTTTATTTGTGTATATCTATATGTATATGCATGACTATGTGTGTTTTTCCATGAATTATTTGGTGATTATGTGTTGATTTCTTCATTAATCTAAAAATATGTTAAGAACTTGAAGTTTATCACTTGGATCTTCATAAGAACCTTGAGAAAAGTATGTTTTATCACATATAATACATTTAAACTAGTAGATCTGAGATTTATACACTTTAAATAGCAAAAATGAGTGTTGTGTTTTAAGATCTATAAATTAAACTCATAAAACAGCCCTTGACAGGAACGTTTTGGTCCAATCACGGACTGTTTTGACCCTCTTAATGGAAGTATCTTTCAAAACTGTTTTACATGGATAAATTTCAGATTTATACTTTTAAAATGACTACTCTCACGTTTTCATACGATTTTTCTACTATTTTTGGCGAATTTTACAAAACTGCCTATCAAATTTGAAATACTTTCGGACCAGCCTATGAAGGTGAGCAATTTCACACTTGTTAGAAGCCATTAAAAAATTATGAGAAAAATTCTAAACAAAGTAGACAAAATTTCCAAAATTCCAGAATTTACGGATCCAAATTTCGACTTACGATGATTTTTCTACAAATTTTCCAAAAACTAGTCAGAAAGGCTCAAAACCAGAAAAATGTGTATTTCCACAAAAATAAAGCCAAAAATGATATTTTTACAAAAACGGGTTTAAAATGTTATTTTTATCACAAAGTAGTCATCAATACAAGTTTTTAACAAAGTTGGAGATTAAAGTGTTATTCTTACAAAAATTGGGCCTTAATTTCTAAATTTTTGGCTTATTGGGCAATAACGTTATTTTTACAAAAGTGGGCTTTTATATCAACTTTGTAAATAATCAAGCTACAATAAACAAAACGATAGCAAACCGGTTAAAAACGATATTCATATCCTTATTGGGCCTAGAAATAATATGCATGTTTAGTGGGCCTTGGTGTCCTTTTACATGTATATTGGGCTTAGGATAGACATTCATATTCCTTTGAGCCTAGAAATAATAGACACGTATAGTGGGCCTTAGTGGTCCACTTACATGTTTATTGGGCTTGGGAATGGGTTTTATATGCATTCTTCTTTTTATGATATTTTAGTGAATACTTGAGCCAAAACCAATGATAAACCAACAAATGGATTTAATTTGATCCTTTTCTAGGTTATTGGGCCTTAGTGGCCCATTTTTATGTGTGAGAGGTCCTGTATATGTTTATTGGGCCTCATTGACCCATTAACATGTGTGACGGACCTTGGATACTATTTGTGTGCTATTTGGGCCTGTAAATACTTTACATGTGAAATGGGCCTTAGTTGTCCTTTCATATATGTTTCGGGCCCATGTTATATAATCTCATTCCAATTGAGTCTTGAAATGATTTACATGTTTAGCGATGTCTTAGTGGTTCACTTACATAGATCATTGGGTCTGGAAGGAGTTTATACATTTTTCTTCGCGTAAATTCGATTAAGGATCTAGTGAGTTTTGTCGGTTGGCACCTATTAAGTGTACGATCGTAGCCTGTAGTTATAACCAGAGTCTCTTGGAGGGAGAACGGGGATTTGTGTATAGATCTATACGGGGATGACACCCCACACCTGAGCTGTTCGCTACAGTTAGACTAACTCAGTCTAAGGTGACAAAAACCTTATAATCAAAGTCAAAACCGGCGTCCAACGACGCCAAGACAGGTGAAATTGTCATTATTTAGTATGGTTATGACGGCTCGCTTAGAGGAATTAACGTTATGAAGTTTACGGAAGACCATTTTTTTTACAGGTAACGTCGGGTTGTCTGGGAACATTCTCTTTACATGCTCTTACATTCTCTCTACATTCTCTTTACCTTTTTAGTCAAATAAACAATAACATACATGCCTTAATACAAGATCTAACACAAACACACTAAACAGTTTTCAGAAAATATCGGATTTTCTGGTGGTTTTCAAAGTTATACAAATCATTTTCACAAACATGCTTATGAACTCACCAACATTTTTATGTTGACCGTTTTCAAAATAACTTGTATTCTCAGGAAACTGTTGAAGCGGGATGAACGAAACAAACTAATGAATATTGTGTTATATTTTGTTTCATCATACACTTCCTATTTTCGCATGTAATATTCAAATACAATACTCGATGTAAACAATGAATGTTGTTATATTACATGTGTGATGATGATGATGTTATGTTTCAATTATATTCACTGTAATGATATTTCAAGATGAAGTCACGCACAAGCCCCCAGACGTTTCTGTAGTCTGGTTCGGGGGTGTGACAAAAGCCAACTTAGAGATTATGGCTTAAGCATGAAGAAGATCCCTCTCTACTGTGACTCAGAAAGTGTGATTCGTATGTCACAATCCAGTGCAACACTCGAAGACCAAACATATTTCACTAAGATACCACTTCATAAAGGACCATGTGGAAGATGGTAATGTTGAAGTTCATTTCTTTCGGTCCTCAGACCAACTGGGTGACATCTTCACTAAAGCCCTACCAGAAGCAAGCTTTAATAAAATTCTACAAGGGTTGGGAATGATGGAAGCTGAGTTGGAACTGAAACCCATTATGTCTCAGTAAAATTTGAAGAAGCGAAATAGAGCGAACGCCCGGTCTATTTCGGCTCCAAAATTTTCGGGAACCGAAATGAACCGAACGCTCGGTCTATTTCGGCTCTAGAATTTTCTGGAACCGAAATGAACCGAACGTTCGGCCCATTTTGCTTCATATTTTCTAAGTTATGGTTTCGGTTGTATATTCTTGTAAAGCAATTTTATTCTCTCGTGTGTTCACATTTAGCATTAATTTTATTTTCTGTTTTTATTCTTTTTCAGAAATTTTCAAAAATCCAAAAATTAATTTTATCTTCTGTTTTTATTCTTTTTCAGAAATTTTCAAAAACCCAAAAATTAATTTTATTTTCTGTTTTTATTCTTTTTCAGACATTTTCAAAAATACAAAAATATTTTTTATTTTATTTTTTCTATTTTTTGTTTCGTTTTGTTTCTTTTGGTTTAATAATCACAGATGTTATATCGATTGAAGTCAGGGTAGGTATAACGCTCGTATCTTTATACTAGTTAAGTGTCCCTAGAAGCATGCTGCTGCATGTAGACCGAAGCCTCCTAGACTCTGAGTGAAGCCTTAATGATTCGGTTGACACCTATAGTTTCTTCCCAATTAGGCTGCTAAATTCACTCAAGTCGCGAGCTACCTTACTCTTCTCACAATGAGTTAAGATTTTTCTGCTTTGTCATTCTTATTTAGCAGAGGTACTTTCGGTTCTTTAACCACCTTATTATTCTCCATCATGTTTCGTTTCAAAATCGTAACCCTTGAGACTCTCAGCAATTACCACTTAGGTTTATGGTTACATCACATCTGTGCTGATGATCTTAGTCACAATCACCACGTGTTGAGTGAGACCCAAAATCCAACACCTTGAATGAATTGACGGTGAACACTTATATGATCAAGATATTACTTGTACCTTAAGAAATTTATAATTTTCGCATGATCTTTATGATATTGTCTATCACCAAGACGTTTCTTCCCATAAGATCCAGTTTTATTTTGCTTTTGAGATTTCTTATTATTCTTATCCTGTCACAAAATAACTTCTCCAAACCCACTTGTTCAACAGACCACATCAATCTCACAAGTACTTCATCTCACTTTCGGTCTTATTTTAAGTATCGAAGTTTGGTTGAAGCTAAACCACCCACTAAAGCCTATACTTGAAAAGATGTATTTCAATGTTTCTTAACAAACATTTGATCGTATTTTATGGGAAACCACACAGACACTTCTCAATCTCTCTTGACTTTGAACGAAGAGATTCGTGCCCAGAATCATTGTTTTATGTCCTTCCAGACATCACTTTTATCCCATACACATTGTTTTATTTCTTTTTCTTTGGCACACTCTTGCGCAAAGATCCTTACGATTTTCCAAACTCTTAATTGTGGTACTAATGGCACTTTTCAGATCTGTACTTTCGGTTTTAACAAATATGGTGGTTCACTTTCTAATAGAGGAGCGAAGATGAATTAACATGAACCTTTTTTTCAGAATTGAAGAGATGGTATTTGGATAAGAAAAAGAATTCATTTTTGGGTGCGTGAATTTGAAACGGTTTCTACACCCACGCCTGGTGACATGTTTCTAGGGAACACAAGCTGTCAAGTCCCACTTTTACAGGCGACGTTTCAGAAATCGTATCATCACAGCCGATATTTTCTTTTTCCTGGAAACGGTATAAAAGGAACTTCTCATGCCTATTGTGCCTTCTTACCTTCTTCAACTTCTCTCTCAAATACATCAGGCGATATTCAACTGTTAATCTTCTTAAGTGCTTCAACAATGGTGGAATCATCCTCTATTCAAGACCAAACAGCTTCTTCAACCTTGCTCAAGATAAAACCGAATCAGAATCTCATCATTCAGTTTCATCCTTTTCTTTATGATTCATACATGCTTCACGTTGTGGAGTGTCTCAAGTATTCTTCCTTTGGTGATCGTTGTAACACAAGTCGAATCAGTTCCAACGTCCCTACTATCACAGGTCTATTTCACTGCTTCGTACGACAAACACAAGGAACAGATCTTTTTCGAAATCTTTAATCACAAGACATCGGTATCCAAAGCACGCTTCTGTTCACTGCTAGGGTTTGCTGTTGATTCTTCTGTCATCTCTCCGGATTTCATAACAACCACTCAGTTGTTCTCGATGTTCTATGACATGGGATATACGAAGGTTCTAACTACAGTGACGAAATTTAAGAAGTCATGTTTGCCACCCCAATGGAATGGTCTGCTCACACTTCTCTACATGGGGTTAACAGAACGGGTTGCAGGGTCAGATGGGGCGAGTAAAGGATTTATGACTATTCTTTATGGTCTCTACTAGGTAATCAATTTGGATTATGGTTCACTACTCTGGTCACAGCTGGTGCAGAGTCTTAACTCCTCGACCAAACATTCTGAGATTTCATGTGCTCGTTTTTGGACACTAGTCACTCGCAGAGCTATTGACACTTTTCGGGTTCCTGTCATGGCGGATGCTTTGAAGTCTTTTATTGCTACATTTCACATGGTCAAAATTATAGTGACTGACTGATGCAACACAAAAAAAAAACAACACAAAGATAACCAAGAATGAACCCGTTGATTCTAAAAGAATAGCCATGACAATCTCTTCAAAACCACGTTGATTCTACGAATACCGTGGGATTGGCCTCAAAATCTGGGTTAACACGCACAGAATATGTGAGAAAATCGAAAGTTCATAAAATTGACGATCGACCATCCAAATTACATCAAAAATAGTTAAATAAGAAGCAGAAATTAAAATGAAACCCTAAAAGTCCATGGGCCAAAAACAAACCCAAAAATTAAGGAAAAACAACAAAATTGTTCATAAATCCATTTAGAAAGCGATTTATGGATTCAAAAATGGGGAAGTCCCATTTGGGGACTTATCTAGATGTGCTCCTTGCTCCAAGCTTCGATTTGACTGGTCGTAGGCCCAAAACGAAGATTCGTAGCCAAAGTTATGGCCATTTCCGTGAAGCCCCTTTAGTCACACGATAGTGGGCTTCTAGGAACGCAAGGGCCCGATCCTCCACACTAGGGCCCACATCACTGACCCTACAAAGTTCCATTACATTGGTTCTATTCCTAAAACAATGAGTCGATGTATCACGAGTGAAAGTAGAGTCATGGCAGATTACAGGAAATTGCCTCCTTCGGGTCCAAGACAACTCACTCCTGAGATGAAGAGTGCTTTGGAGGCTGCTGAAAAACCTACAAAGAGGGGGAAGAAATCAGAATCTAAGAAAGATGAAAACGAAGGTCCCTCATCTCCTAAAAAGCGAAAGGCTGACACCGCTGCACCTTCGGCTCCCAAAAAGAAAAAGGTCAAGAAGATGGCAAAACAACCGAAGGCTCCAACACCTTCTGATTCCGATGAAGACAAGCAGCCTGCCATGATGAAGAGGATGTTTAGCATGAAGTCTCACCAAGGGGAAACACTCCTTCCCAATCTCCAACTCCTGAAGTACAAATTCATGTTCCTACTCCTCCTCCTTCTCCAAAACAAACTAATAACGTCTATTTTATGCATATATTTATGATGTTTTCTTATTATTTTATAATATGTTTTTATGTTATTTAGAACTAAAAGATAATTAATATGCTTTGAAATATTCAATTACAGTAAAAATGGGATCTGGAATGCAAAAGGAAGAGAATGGAGCTGAAAAGATGCAAAAGGGATATTGCTGGCAGATTGACCCCTCTTCAGTGTTTCGGGTATATCTGATGACTCGTAAGTCCAATTGACAAAATTCAAAATGTTTTGCAAGATAGACTAAATTTCCTACGACTTATGTGAGAGGGACTTTTGGCTAATTCGACACTTATCTTATCCAAAATCGGCCTTGAAGATGAAGCATAAAAGCTGGACGGAAATTTCCTCCAAGTTACTTATTCCCCAAGCACCACTTATCTTATTTTTATTTGCTTAATCCCTAAGTCACCATTAGTTTCCTTATTCCAATCCAACTCTAATATTCCATATTAATTCCATCTCCCTTCAATTATAAATACCCCATATCATTCCACTATTTTCATCATCTATGATATTCGATCCACTTCAACTTGTGCAACAAGAAAACTTCATAGCTGCTGTTTTGAGGGTCTAAAAGACGGCCGAAAGGCCGTTAAGCTGACAGGAGTGAAGATCTAAGGGATTGGAGAGCAGATTCATGTCGGTAATCATGCGGTTTGTTATCGTGACCATGTTTTCATGCCATTGTGATGCCATTATGTGTTTACTTTCTGATTTAGGTGTTAAAACCTTTTACTTTGTGCTTATGACTGAATGAATCTTCGAATTATTGGTTTAATTGCTATTTGGATTATTTATTCTTATTTAATTTATTTTGTCAAGTTTGATTGAAGATCCATATGTGTTAAAGATTGTTGTTTTGTTTCCTATTGCTGAACTAATAAAGTTTAGATGACCATCTAGCTATGTTAGTTTGAATCATAGTTGTCCAATGACCATTGGTGATTATGACTAGATTTTTGACCAAAACCTAGGGTTATGAAATAAAGTAATGAACTTTAATGTGTGTGCATGAGTAGAATGACCATTCGCTGCATGATTTAACTTCTAAGACTATTAGAGTTAAATAAGATCAAATCTTGCTTAATACGAACAAAATACTGATTTGCATGATTGTTTGTTCACTTGATCAATGAGTTAATAATTGTGTTGAAATCAAAGGATTAGCAGTCATGACCATGACACTAGTCATATTAGGAATCGGTGAGTAATGAATAATTATCCATTGTATCAGTAGTTAGCCATTAATTTAAGAAGTAATTTATCTAAATCAAAGTACCTAAAGAAATTTGTATTACTGTCAGTTTATCGAGAATTGCTATTAGTTATTCATTTGAGATTTAATAAACATTTCTTTGTATGTTTTGTAACCTATAATCAAATATTTTAAATTAATTCACTACCGTTCCCCTTGTGTTCGGCACCCTTGCTTATTAAAGCTATACTATACTTGATTGGGTTCACTGCCTGTAAGGTGTGGCTTAGATGCGATAAATTAGGACTTATAAATAAAAAAACTAGTGCATTAAATTACACATCACAAACCATTATACCAATCTCTGTTGCTCCCATTCCACCTTTTGTCACTTCTCAACCCACTACTACTGCTCCAATACCACCACATATCTTTTCTCAAGATACAACAACTACAACCATTGGCCCTTCAACAGTGTCAACGTATCTGATACGGGGGCACATACAGTTGGCATTGACACCCCTGTTACTACTATACATCTCTCAGCTTCACCTTCGATAGACTCTGAGCCTATTCTGGGAGGCGAAAACTTTGACTTTGATTCAACTTATTATAGTCCTTATCGCATTCCAAGTGAAGATGATGGTGTTGCCCCTATGACCAAGAAACATTTAAAATATATCAATGATAAACTTGATAAGTTGCTTTCTTCCTCAGCACCTTATTCTGATGTTGTGTTAAAAGTGTTTCTAGATACTGCTCTTCAACAATACACAACCTCAATCGACAACTCCACAAAGGTTGTGGATGCTTCCACATCTACCTGCAAAAAGGCAGCAACCGAAGTCACTGACCTAGTCCGTGATTCGAAGATTTTCTTAGACTCATTCAAAGGCCATGCCGACACCAATGCTGCGAAGTTTAATGCTTTGGTTGATTCTCTCACAAAGTCCCTTCAAGAAGAGACGACAAAGTCTGAATCTGTTCGAATTGTGCTTCAGGCTGATCATACTTCTCTTCTTACTTCGGTTGCTTCTCGACTTGATAAGCTTCAATCTGATCTAGCCATGGAAAACAGGATAATGAACGAACTTGCTCTCAAGACCACTCAAGTTGAAGTCCGCAATGCTCATCTTGCTCAAGCTCAGAAGGAGATTGCTTCACTCAAGATTGAGCGAGTCATTCTTAAAAGTAGTGCTGGGGATGTTCTCTCGATTCTCATTAATCTAGTCAATGCTCATGATCTTGTTCTCACCCTCACCATTCGTAATCATTTGACGGCTAAACTTCTTCCTAGAATTCAGATTTTAAGTCAGATTCAGGGTGTTACAGAGACTGTGGTTACTCCGCAACAAGGGGGAGAAGTTGATCAGAATCCTCCCAAAGTCACTATCAAATCCAAACCGAAGGTTAATGCAGCTTCGGGTTCTGGTGGACAGGAAAAACCAAAGGGTGTTGTGGAAGATAGCGATGATGAAGAAGAAGAAACTATCGTTGATGCTTTAAAGTGAAAGAAAAGGGAAAAAGAGGCTGATGTTAATTTGGAGACAGCCAGTGAAAAAGAAGAGATAGAGCAAAAGCAGAAAGCAGCTAAAGATGATCTGATTTGCATGCAGGCTCTCTTTCCCACTTGGACACAGGAAAGATTAATTAAAGAAGTGATTGAGTCTCCTAATACTCACTGGTTAGAACCTGTGACATCTTTTGAATGCAAAAATACAAGGGATTCTCAGTTTGACATGCCTATCACCTGTAGGGCATTCGTGTTCTACTTTTCTGACTCAACGGTTGAAGTCCCTTCGCCTCACCAACAGGTTGATCGTGATCTAATAGATTTTTATTTTGAATTTGCTCAACCCCAATACTTGATATGGAGTGCTCAGAAAATAACCTCTGTCAAGGTATTGAAGTCGTATGCTGCTGGAAAATTCCTCAATGTGAAGTTCAAGGTGACCCGAGGTTATGATAACTTGGTTCACATGATTTCATTAGCTGATCTTCCAAACCTGGACCCACATGATTGGATTTTTCTATTCAACATTCTGTTTACTAATCAAGAACAGTATGGACCTATCCTCGATCATATTAAGAGGATGTTAGCTTCCTACATCCACGAGGTTGCTAAGATGGATCGGGAGATTGCAAATCTTCTGAGAAAGAAGCCTATTGTGAAGAACATCGGGAATCCAAGTGATTTGAATAAGATGAAATTGGGAAAGATTGATCCATTCCATCACACTGTCATGTTCACTAGAAGCGAAGGTGAAAGATTCATGTTCGCTCTTTTTGACAAACACCTGTTCTCCACTTCCTGCTTGGAGCACGTTCTTAACATAACTCACAGGTGTAAACAGAACAGTGATTCGGATAGAAAGAACTTCTCAGACATGCTTCGGTGGTATATATCATTTCGTCACACTCTTTTGGCCTTTATACCGAAGGTGTTCAAGACTGTGAAGAAGTCAGTTCTTTCTCAACCGAACTAGTCTCTCGCCTCTATTGACGCAAATGAGGAGATTGTTGGGTTTAGTGTGTTGCGTCATATGGGCTTAATGTTATATTTTGATTACCTGGTTTGGGCATATCCAACTGTGGTTTAAGCTTAGGGTTAGACTATATATTATGCATGCATGTATAGCGTTAAAGGTAGAGATCTCATTAATTGCTTTTGCATTGTAACCCTATACACACCTTTACAGTCGAAGTTGTTCATCGAGCTCTTCTGATGTGTGAGATATTAATCATTCGACATCATTTGATTCATTATTGTGTCCTTTGATAACTTCATTCTTGTTTATCTGTTTTGAATCTGTCGATCTAATAGCGCAATAATCTTATCAATATAAATTAAAATTTTAATTTTATAATAGTATAAGGGTGTATTTTAAACTTTTAAAATACTAAGTGGTTTAATCTTTTAATGAATTAAACTTTTAATTTAATTAAATTTAAACCATATATGGATTTATTAATTGTCTTTTAATTAATCTCATAATTAAATTATTAATAAAATCTAGAAGGATATCTTCTAGGTTTTTCCATTTAAATTTCCAAAATTCAACTTTTAATTTTAAATTTAAATTATAAAATCAAAGGGGTGTGTTTTTAAAACTTTTCAAAAATACTAGGTTAAATTTTAAATCAAAATAATCTTATCATTATCCAAATTTAACCAAATCCTTCAATTTTGATGGGGATATCATATTACCATTCAAAAAATTCGATTTTAGGCAATAAAACGAAATAAGGCAATTATCCTAATCAAATCAAAATCAGAAAACTGAAAAAATACGTAACTGACGAGTCAACTCGTCGATTTGGGCAATGAAATCGTCGAGTTTACCCAACTCATCGAGTTCATACATGAACTCATCGAGTTCTATGATCAGACAGCAAAATTTGATTTTTCTTCTACTTTGGACAGTTCACTATTGCATCAATTCAATTGAAAAACATCCTAGTCTCTGATACCACTGATGGGTTTTGAGCATATCTACAATCTTATGTGATCATGCAACCCTAATTGCTTTGGATCTAAGTTTTTCACTAATTGAACATGCAAATTGAATACCAAAGCAGTAACCCAAAAACTAGCATACAATTTCGAAAATCATATAAAACTAGGGTTAGAAGATTACCTTACTTTTTATGTAGCAATAACAAGAACTCTTTGAAGATCCTTGACACTTGAAAGTTTAGTGCCTAAAACGTTGCACCTCTAATGGTTCACAAACACCCAATGCAAGAGGATGAGAGGAAAGACCAGGAAAATCGACTAAGGTTATGAATCTTATGCATAGGCCGAATTTCCAAGGGTTTGGGGAGTTATATAGCTGAAGGCTGCTAGGATTTTTAGTTGGAAACCCTAATTTCCTGCTTAAGGCTTAAGCAGCCCACGGACCTCCTACCAGTAGGCCTTGGACGAAATCTATAGGGCCTCCCTATAGGATTTCGCCCACTCCTAATTAAGGAGTCCATCAACCCAGTTTTGCAACTATCAATGATTTGCAAAACATGCCCTCCATTATTAATCAGTTCCTTTAATCCCAAAATTAATCTTAGATTGGGTAATAGATTCGAGGTCCACCGAACATATTACACACAATGTCAAGATCCTTGAAAACATTGTCCAAGCTAACAATGAGAATATTGTTGTCATTCCCAATGGAGAATTCATACATGTTGAAGGAAAAGGTGAATTCACCTTAACAGGAGGTGAAAAAATAAAAAATTATTTCCTGATTTTTGAGTTATGCACAAGCTACATACGAGGAACTTGATTGGTACGGGTGAGTGCAGAAAAGGTATTTATCGAATGGGGATGTTTGGAAACGAGAAGAAGGCTTACATGGCAACCACGAATGTTTGGCACAAGAGACTTGGCCATGCTTCTGGTGACAAACTCATCCAAATTGATTTTTTTAAAAGAATGTTTCTTTTAATAAACTTTATGACTCTTGTTCAAAAACGAAACATGCTAGATTACCTTTTTATGTAAGTGAGATTAAAACCAATGATTACTTTGATTTATTGCATTATGAAGTTTGGGGAAAGTATCATTCAACTTCAATTTCTGGGGGCCAACTATTTTTAGCAGTCGTTGATGACTTTAGTAGAGGTGTTTGGGTCTTTATAATTAAACACAAACATGAAGTAGGAAATTGTATCATTAACTTTTGTAATCTGATAAAGATGTAATTTGGAAAGCAGATTAAGAAAATTAAAAGTGACAATGTAGGGGAATTCACCTCACACGAAATGATCAAATTTTATAATAAAGAAGGAATTTTACTTGAGACTACATGTTGTCACACCCCCGAACCAGACGGCGGAAACGTCTGAGGGTTCGCGTGACTTAAATTGAATATCATCACAATGAATATAAATGAATCATAACATAAACATCACCATGCATCAATATATTACAACTGACATTGTTCACATCAAGTACATTATTTTAACATTACAAATCCATAACATAAATTGCTTGATAGTTTTCAAAAGCACAACACCCTAACATACTTGGTACTACTCATCGGCTTACCTGTTACCTGAGAATACAAGTTATTTTGAAAACGGTCAACATATGGAATGTTGGTGAGTTCATAAGCAGGTTCGATATGAAAATGTTTTGTGTAGTTTGTAAGAAAACAACCCAGAAAATCCGATATTTTCTGAAAAGACCATTGTTTATATAAAAGTGTGAAGATCCGTAAATATATGCATGATGATTTCAAAACGTGTATAATTGAAAAGCTTTGTATTAAAAGTACCAGCGAAAAATGTTGATCTTCCCCAAAAAACCCGATGTTTTCCGATAACAAAATATCATATAACTGTTCGAATTGTTATTCCGTCACAATGAATGATTTTGATTTGCCTTGATTACTCGATTAGTATTGGATTTACTTATGTGAGTCGTTATAACCATGCATGATAATGACTAGTTCGTCTGTCTTGGCACTCTGGTGAACGCCGGAATTGATCTTAAGATTTTGTCACCCTAGACTGGCCGAGTCTAACTGTAGTGAACAGCTGAGGTGTGGGGGAGTCACCCCCGTATATATCTATACACAAACTCTCGCTCTGCTTCCAGGAGACTTTGATTATAACTACAGACTACGATCGACACACGTTGGTGCCACCCTTTATTAATCACTAAATCCCAACTGAATTTGTTTACTATTGATTATCGACATGTATTTGATTACTTGAATTGATGGTGAGCCCAACAGAGGAGAAGAGGAGGACCACGAGATCCTATTAATCACGTTTGTTATTCAAGGCTGTCGAGTATGCGACGGACGCGTTGGTCTATTTTGCATATGATTTATTTGGACCTTACTAGAAATGTTAATGGTCCACTGAGGCCCAATAGCACATAAAAGCCATTGGGGGTCCCTTAAGTATGTTATTGGGTCACTAGAGGCCCAATAAACATTTACTTTTATCGTTGGGCCCAAAAGTTATGTTAATGGGTCACAAAGGCCCAATAAGCATGATTGGAGACTTTCAAGCCCAAAGATTTGAATATTTACTTATTTTAGGTATAGTATAGTTGTCGGTATGTTTGATTGAACAATTATTAAGTTTGTATCGGTACGAGACCGGTCAGTCGTTTATAACGATATTTGGAAATTTATGTGTATTCATCTTTCCATTTTTCATAAGTTGTAGTTTGGTATTTTTGACCCAAATATCTTAATAATATAATAATTGACTCAAAATATTTGTTTGACCTTTTCAGCCCTACTTTAATAAAAATGACAATTTTAGTCCCTTATATATAAAAAAGACATTTTAGGCCCTAAAACCATTTTCTTGTCATTTTTTACCCATAGACTTTGTTTAAGTGATGATTTTAGCTCAAAATTAACTTTTATCAGTTTCAGCCCCTCCAATAAAGAGATTTTCAGTTTAAACCCAAACTTTTCGCAACTTTTATAATTTTGGCCCAAAATCCAAAAGTTCACATTTTTTATCCTTGTTTGAAAAGAAATCATTTTAAACCCCTGAAATAGTTTTTTTACCCTTTTTACCCCCTGTTTTGAGAAATATATCATTTCAATCCCTTGAAAATCACACTTTTTGCAATTTTTGGCTTAATGGGCCGAAAAGCCCAAAAATTGGCCCATTAAGCTACAATTTACATTTGTAGCCCCTTTAAGTGAATGATATTCATATAAACCTTTATTTTTACTGTTTTGATTCATTTAGTCCTTAAGAAAACCGTAAATGACAATTTTTCCACTCAACTTTGGTTTGTTTGACAATTATAGCCCAAAAATGAGTTTTATGTTGCAATATATTTGTTTTAATCTTAGAGGATAATTTTTCTTAACTTGTTTAGTGTAATATGTCTTAGATCGTGTTTATCTTCCTCTTAGATCCATAGATCTCGAGATTTCCATTCTTTTTGTTACATATTTACCATATAAACACATGAAATCACACATAGCATACACATACACATAGATCTACACATTTAACTTGTATTCTACTCCATATCACATATGAAAACCAAAAATAGAGGGGTATGAACTCACCTTTGCTTGTTGATTTCGATTTGAAGAAGAAAGGGAAGAAGTTTGATGTTATTTTCGGCCCTAGAAAGCTTCTTGAGAATACTTTGGCTTAGATGGGTTCTAAGAAGCATTATTATAAACTTTCATGAGTTAGAAAGGAGATTTATAACAATTTCAAGAAGCTAAACCATGGATCTAAGCTTTAACTTACCTAGAATGATGATTTTAGAAGAACTTCCTTGAAATGCCCTAGATCTCGAAACTTTTGATGTAGTATCAAGAGTGTTTAGAGAGAATTTGTGAGGTGTGTGTGTTTTCCTCTTGCTCTCGGCCGAAGAAGAAAAAGAGAGGAGAGGTGTGAGGAGGGTGCATGGAAACATGGGATTTGCCTTGTTGTATGTGGTATATTAAGCTTGGTTAACCTTTAAATAAAATTGAGGTGGCAAGGTTAGAGTTTATTATCCATTTCCTTTTTTTTAACACTAACATGGGCCGAAAATTGTGCTAGGAGAAAGGATGAAGTGGCTTGGTCCAAATCCTTCCCTTGGTTCGAATTTATTAGGCCCAATAATTATTTTTCGGCCCATTGGGCTCCTTTGATGGCTTACGGCCCAATTTGTCAAAAGGAATGGGTTTTATGGCCCATTTAGGTTAATTAGATTTGTTATGGCCCATTAGGTTATTTTATTTCATTCTAGGCCCATTATGGCCCAAAATGTTAAAATAAATGAAAGTGGGTCCAATTAGAGCTCATTTAAGAGTTCTAAGTCCAAAATAGTCAAATTGGAAACATATTGGCCCATTAGGCCCAATAAGGAAGTCCTAGTCCAAAATAGATTTAAACCGGGATTTTTAGGGTTTCCAATCTTTGGTTGACTATTTGAAAGTTTGTATAGGGTGTTTGATGGAAATTTTTGTTGTTATTGAATAAGCATCATACATGCTTTCACATTTTTGGTTCACAAATGTTATCATTGTTGTTGTTACAAGGTATAGAATTCCTAGTTGTGACACATGCCCTCACACCCAACAACAAAATGGATTTGTTGAGCGGAAGCATATGCATCTTCTTGAGACCGCGCGTTCTCTCAAGTTCAAAGCTAATTTTCCAAAAATATTTTGGGGTGAGAATGTTTTAACTGTTGCTTATATTATCAATAGGTGCCTTCCAAGGTTATAGGAAATAAGACTCCTTATGAAATTATTTTTCAACAAAAACCAGACTATGAGTGCATGAGAATCTTTGGTTGTTTAGTTTACTTTAAAAGTAATGAAACCAAAGGAGATAAGTTTGAAATAAGGGGGAGGTCTGGTGTATTTTTAGGTTACCCTCAATGTAACGCCCAAATTTTTTACACCATGTATACCCCAAAATACATTCCATAATTATAAAAATTTTACAAAACATTTTGGTATACACTAGCACACTGGAGCACAAGAAGCTATCACAAGGATCGTGCTGACAACAAGCACATGATCAAGCCGGACGCTACAATCTTTAACCTGCAAAACATTCACAAACAAACAACGTAAGCCTCACGGCTTAGTGAATAACAACTACAATAACTTAAACACATAATCCAAATAACAAATAATCCATCAGGAAAATATATTCACAAAAGCTCCTAAGAGATCTAACAAAAATCTTTTTGCATAATAATCTCATGCATAGTAAAACACTAACCCAAACCTGTCAAATGATACAATCTCCAAACCGAGATAATTATAAACCAATATATGAATATTTTATTATAACCAATTAGCTAATCAAATACTATATCTCTAATCCGAGATAACATATTTAAATAATTATACCATCCTGAGGTACCATATAATGTCATAATAATCACCAATACACATGTACCAAAATATGCAGGTACCAAGAACAACGAATGTTAGAGTAGTGTTACTCAACTGATCACTTGGTTGACATACTACTTTAGCCCTTAGCCTGTATAGACTTCCCGTCTGTCACATACCGGTACCTAACCAACAATTTCCAAGTTCCTTATAACCTATTATAATTTACCCTTAACTACACCCTGTGACTATTTGTCACCAAGCTCATTAAGTACAATAATATATCAATACTAGGCTTAACCTCATTAGCCAATAACGAAATCTACCATATCGGGACATTTAGTATATTTGGGTTTATAACCCTGATAGTCCCAAGTAATTATCTTACCGTGCGATTTACTTACAAATCTCACCAACAGGTCCGTAACAACACCATATCACGGATACGAGTATATATACATAACATATACTCAAATATATCCAATCCCAACAATAATGATGTATAAAACAATTACATAATAGTGGGTTAAATTATACCTTCGCGAGCCTCATATCTCCCGTATATCAGCACAAATCACTTTATACGATCTCCTGCAACTGAATCCCGGCAGCGCTTCGCTTACATGCACTAGAACCTTCTAAATGACACTAAAAACACTCTTTTTTATACTCTGCAAGCTCTCATGTCGTGAGAATTATAAGCTCACATCGTGAGCAGTGTCTAGACATGGTCCTGCCACGCATCGTGAGAATTAATTTCTCACGTCGTGAGAGTCAAATGTCATGTCGTGACAATCATGTTTCACATCGTGGTAGTCAAATTTTGACCTTTGACTTGACTTCTGTTGACTTTCTCATAATAGCATCCTACTTTCATCTCAACTTCAAATAACCAAAGCTTTCTTATACGGACTCTGTTTTCAGCAAACTTTATATCCACGGAAATCCTCATCACACAAACTACAAAATTCTTCAATAATATTTTAATAAGTAACATTTCTAAAATTAACCCTTTCTAGGATTTATCTCACTTATCCCTTTCATAATATCTATATTTCATAAAATAACACCTATTACCAAAAACCGGGTGTCACACTCAAGGGACTAAAGGTTACAAAGTTTTTGACATTGAAAAAACATGCATTTTCGCAGGTCAAACTTGGGATGGGAGATCTAGATTTTTTTTCTTCAAAAGGTCGTTTTGCGATTTTGCAGGCTCATCTCACACATTTTTGGAAAATCTTAAGTTTTACTTGAATTTTGGTAAAAGCTTAATAACTTTAGTTCTTTTTTTTTTCTCGACGATTAAACAATTAGGGATTTAAATAACAAAATGGCAATACTTGTGGCTATAAATATCATTAACCTTATTTTTTATAATGGGGCACATAAGGCAGCTCTTGTGAACATCATCACATGAAAAGAAAGTTAGCTACTCTTTAAATATTTCAACAATGACAAAATTGAGATATTTGACTTGCACATAGTTTACCAAACTTCTTTTTTGTAATAATCAAATAACTACAAAAACCTCTTAATAATACAAAATTGAGGAAGGTTGTGGACATGAACCAATCTCAACAAAATCATATGATAATTGTTGATAAGCAAAAACTATTTAATAAATTCCGTGATAATCAATTAACAAATACCTCATAAAATCGAATTAACAAATCTATAATGTGGAATCATTGGTGCTTTGTTTTTGTTCGTTGCGGTTCTCTTCCAAGATTCTTTGAAATTCCTTCTCACTTGCTGAGATCACGCGCTTCATTGCATCAAATGTAGTGAGCTTAATGCTGAAACATGTAAGAAAATATTAACACATTATTTTTTAAACAACAAAAAAATAATAAATCCATATTTTTATTAAGTCAACCTGCTGTTTGGTAAAGTCTTCAAAGCATTGGGAACAAAACCCCGGTATAATCCAACTACACCATCACGAGCGATAATGCCTAAACAAATAATAGCCACATCAGCGCCACATCAACAAAAAATATAATCTTGTAAAAAAAATATAATACCTGAACACGCATCTAATATATTCTTGTAAGGTGTACCCCTCATTTGCATTTGTCTTCTAATAGTATCCAATGGGTAGCATGTAAGTGTAGCAATGGTAGCTGCCATGAAAGCCGTCATTATCGATGCTTCAGCCTTGTTTCGAAACTTTTCTGGCAATGACTTCTTTACCCTGACATCATCAAAGACATTTACATTTACAGTATAGAACAGAACAGGACAGGACAGAACAGAACAGAATGAGAAGCTCACAAGTCAAAGACGCAAAAGTTGACTGCAACGTATGGTGCTATTCCGATAAGGGAAGGTCCAAGACCCCGATAGAACGATCCAACTCCTTCCTCTTTTAGCATCTTTACAAAAACCTGAAATTACGATAATACCCAACTTCAAAAACTTGGCACAAGTAAATTATATTATATGATATATCCATCGATCTTACATCTGTCATAGTTTGATATCCGGGATCAACTGCCAAACGTAATCTAAGGACATCTAACGGATACGTCACCTGACACAAATATCCAATGTTAACAATTAAAAGTACAATTCTATAATAAATAAGAAACAGTTTGAAAGTACAAGAACTTGAGTATAAAAAAAAATTGGTTTTAATCTTACTAAAGTTGAAGTCATTCCAGCACAAGCACCTGCAGCTAATCTTCCAATAATAGAAAGTTCACCATCTGTTCCTCGGAATAATTTCTGCACATTTAGATTTAATTGAAATGCATAATTATTTTATTTTTATTTGTGAATGTAGATATCAAAAAGGATAAAATAACTGAATTTTTATATACCTTGTATGTGTCATACGCGAATAGTTGGACTGCACTATAAGGAAGGACACGTGCTACCTTTGATTTTAAATTTTAATAAGAACCAATTAAAATTAAACAAAAGGTTTATAAAACTTGTGACAATATAAACAATTCAATGTGAAATATAACAGAAATAAGCACCTGAGCAAAGTTACCCTTCCAATACCCTTTTATGCCTTCTTGCTTCCCTACAGCTACAAAAGCCTGCAATTCATTTTTTAAACATCATATAATGATACAACATGTAAGATAAATATATAATTAAACATACCTGTATAAATCCAATTGCTTTCTTTGCACTTTCTTGCCCAACTCTTAGACCATGAGTCTGCAAACAATATATTAGCAAATGGTGAAAAGCTAAAATTGTTAATTTCCATATTTAGGTCTAAATTGAAAGTCTCCATGCCCCAATTTTACTTTCATGGCGAATTTGGTAACAGAGCATCAATTAATTTGCTTCTTTACTAGTTGTCTTCTAGCAAAAGGAATAACTAAGTTATTTAACTATAGAAGAAAGTCGTGTTAGGGAAATTGTCATCATCGTCACCACGAACAATTTAATAAGTATAATTATTAATTGTCACCAATCAGCGACTGCAATTTAGTCAAAACTGCTACAATACTATTGAAATTTCGAAACTAGGTCGAAAAAAATGAAAAATCTCACCTGCATTATGAGTTTAATCCGGTCAAGAGGCGCAGTGACTGTTTTCGCAGCAGCACCGGAGACAGCACCGGCGGCAAACACGGCGGCGTCTTTAGGCACCAAAGCGACGATAGCCAGGGGGTGTTTAAAGAGCTGTGCAGCGGTAGGTTCGAACTCTAACGTCTTCTCCATCATTGAGACGCTAGCAAAACCACCACCGCCTCCGCCACGTGAACGTCGACGGCCACCGCCTCCGCCACCATGTTTAGGCCATTGAAGGAGGTCGTTAGGGTCACATGGTAGAGGTTGGAGTCCAGGAATTTCCTTCCAATTTAACTTTGGGTGGTTCTTGTGTTGAAAATTTTGGGGTTTTGACATTGAAAGAGAGAATTATGGTTTTTGTGTAATGGTGTGTGAAGAAGATAAGGTAAAACCCCAGCGACAAATTGAAATTGAAATTGCTTCTTTATAGCCAAGGTTCGTTAGTTGCCTCCAGGCATAGCGCCAAATTCTTGACGCTAAGTTAAAATTAAAAAACAAAATTAATCAGTAATCTATTAAAATATAATTAAATTCCATGCTTAATTTATTTAGATCGTTTAAAAGGATTTAAGGAATCTTAGAGAGCCCTTAGTTTTGGAAAAATCAGCCGTTTTTTGGAAAAAAATTTCAAGGAAAAAAAAAATTTTAAAATGCGTTTAGTTTGTTTATTTTTCTAAATTTTTTACGAAAAATTAAGAGTGCGTTTGGTTGTGGAAAATTTTACAGAAAAACGGAAATTTTGGAAACGCGTTTGGTTCATTCAATTTTCCAAAATTTTCCAAGAAAATGAAAAATTTTAGTTTTCCAAATTGTATGTAAATTAGAAAATTGATTTTTATAGTTTTCCAAAGTTTTCCAAATTTCTAAGATGGCAAATGAAAATGAAAATTTCTCTGGTTTCAACCAAACGTGTTTTCTAAAATTTTCATTGAAAATTGAAAGCGAAAACTCAACTCTATTTTCTGAAAACATTTTCTTAGAAAACGAAAACAGTTTTCCACAACCAAACACATTAATTTTCCGTTTTCTAAAATTACAAAGAAATTGGAAATTTTTGTAAAACTGATAATCATTGTTTTCCACATTTTTCTAATTCCAAAATTTTTCTAAAATATAAACATACACGCACTTCCACCCACCATAGGGTTATGAGAATGTATAAATGATTGTATATTAGTATTGTATTATGATAATAGCCTTGGTGGTTGTAATATTATCATTTGGAGAATTGTAAGTTTATAGTAAATTTGGTGGTTAAAATACTATACTCATGAAAGAATATGTGGTAGTGAACGTTTAAACGATTGTAATACTAGAAGAGAAATTTTGGTTGGAGGGGTTTGTAATATATACAATATTTATTACTAATGAGGAGAGGTTTATTGGAGTTGATAGTGACGTACTTGACTGTAAGTCTAATATGAATGATAAATGACAGACATGTGTCAGTCATGTCCATATTGTGTATTGAATGATTGGAAGACATGTTAGGATTATATGATTGAGAAAGTGATGATATATTTAGTTGTGAAATTAATTTATATCTTGTTGATTTGGTTACTCACTAAGCTCATTGTTGCTTATCATTTTCTCATGTGTGTGTTTTAGGTTCAAGTAAACTTAGTAACATGAAGTGGAGTTAGTAGCGCCCGACATGGATTCTTACACAAGGTTATTGTAAGGTCCTCTTGATGACTACTTGTACTGATTTGGGGTACAAATGTACACCGAATTTGTAATGATTCATGTTTTATAAATAAAAAACATTTGGGTGTCCTCTGTGTTGAAAATGTAGGCGTTACACT
This sequence comes from Lactuca serriola, assembly GCF_051521515.1. NCBI lineage: Eukaryota > Viridiplantae > Streptophyta > Magnoliopsida > Asterales > Asteraceae > Lactuca > Lactuca serriola. The sequence continues at coordinate 37,782,792 of NC_136416.1, forward strand.
TCTGGACTTATGGGGAATTTGATAAGTGCATATTTTAAGCTCCTTTGTTGTCATCCAAATGATTCAAGCCTCTTTAGTAGCATTTAGAAGTTGGGGTTTGAGTTTGAGTTTGCATGGGATGTGGATATGGATAAAGTTGGAAACTTTATCCATTAAGTCGCTTAGAAGAATCAGATATGAGGATTTGGTCTCCAAACTTAAGGATTAAGAGCTTAACGGAAAGTTGGCTAAATGACTGAGAAACATGACACGACCATAAGGGTGTCTCGATGGCCTGTCATAACTATTTTATCATTTTATATTCGCCATAAAACCAAGGATAGGGTCACAACACATTGACCGTTGACTTTGACCAGTTGATCGTTGAATTTTTTACTAGTTGAAATCTTGGTCACGGATTGAGGTTTGATCTCTTATAGTAATCTAGGTAGTTCAGTTGCCAATATGTCAAGTATCGAGTGTGTGTTGTTTCAGCTCTTTGACTCAGGTGAGTTTTCTCACTATATTGTGTGTAACATTGTATGTCCAGCTTGGTAGTTTAGTGGTTACTATTAGGATATAACTGTATGTTAAGGTTGGTTAGTCTATTTACTTGTTATGTGTTGGATCATAGGGGAAGTTAGTTGTAAGCTTTCAGACCCACTAGGATAGGTAGTTGGAAGTCCAAGTGGTCATTAGGATGATGGCCTTGGGCTTATGGGCCTACTGAGGTGTTGACTATAAGCTGATGATGTCTGGAAGTTTTACTGGTCTTTGGGATGATGGCTTTGTGCATATAGGCTCAATGAGGTGTAAATTATGAGCCTTACATGCATACATTGTATATGTGATGTGATATATTATATTTTGGGAAACTCACTAAGCTTTATGCTTATAATTATGTATTAAATATTTTTCTGGTTCTGTTTATGGCAATAGGAAAGCTCCAGCTTGACTGTAACGCATTCGCATCGCAGACGATTGTGTTTTTAGACTTCCGCTGCTTATGATGATTTTGATACATTGATCTTACTTGTTATTGTATAGTGGTTTTAAAACTATTTGGTATTTTATCTTATGGAAAATAAATGTTTTACTTATATTTTAAAAAATAATTTTGATTTTAAATTTAGGAAGTTACAAGCTATTTTTTTTTGTTTTCTAAAAAAGAAAAATGTTAAAATGAAAATTTTATGTCATTTGTTTTTTGAAAAACAAATAGTCTTTTCTTCAAAAAAAAATTACTAACCAACATAAAAGATGAAAAAGACTTTTGCCGAAAAAAAAATCACTTTAGTGCTTATGTTTATTTTGTCATTAGGTTTAAAACCCGTGTATTACACGGGTTGATTAAAAAAAATTATATATGAAGATATAAACTTCAAATATCTTTTTTAAAGAAAACATTAAATATCAAAATGTAAACATTAATTATTTTTTAATTTCAAAATATATATACAAACAAAATAATGAATAAATAAATAATTCAATTTATATTAATAAAACAAACTACAAAAAAATAATTATATTTTGACCATATAATATTTTTTTAGTTTGTCAATAAAAATCAACAAAGTTTGATTTTTTTTTATATAGATAATATTGAGTAAAATGAAAATAAACTTTAAAAGAAACATGTCAATTTTGAATTATATGTATCGAAGAAAACATATTAAAATTTGAAAATATAAGGAAACAAATTAATAAAACATTAATTATTTTCTATAACCTAAAAATTAGATAGTTAATTAAAGAAATAATTATATTTTGACCATATAATATTTTACACGTCTCCGTCCACCGCTTCTACTTCCAATAAAAAACATACACAGATTAGTCACACGTCTACCGCTCCATCTTTCTACACATCAAGAAGCTTCCATCGGTTCCAAAACCCACCGTCTCTCTCTAAAAGCATCGACATACAAGAAGAATTGTTCCTCCTGCGCTTCTCCTCTAAGGTTTGCTTCTATCTATCTTCTTCTCCCGCCTTTCTCCTCTAAGTTATGCTTTTATCTCTCTTTTATTATTTTGTGGAGAACTGTGATTGAATCGTTTCGTTGCAAATCAATCATAGAAAGACTCGACTTCCAATCTCCAATCTCCACCGCCGCCAGCTCTCTGATTAGGTAATGAATTTCCTTTTTTAGGTTACCATCTTTTTGATCGATCAAATAACTGCTTTAGTTCGATTCACTCTTCCAGTCTCCTCTCTTACTCACTTCACCATCTCTCCACCAATTTTCATCACCAACATCGCTCGATTGAGGGTTCCTACGCACAATCGATTGACACTCAAATGTCTGTTGTCGCTATGGATTTTCAATTTCCGATTTCTCTCTGATGTCGTCGTGCATATCTGATTTCGGTATGTCTACTGTGGTTTCTATTGATTTTCGACTTTTCTATCGATTTGTTGTATCCAATACAACTAAAGGCTGTAAGTTGTAAGTTTGCATGTTAATTTGATTTCATTCTGGATTTTAGTTCCGATTACATGTTAATCTATATTTGTATAGAAATGCACTTCCAGGTTGAAATTTATTATAATTTATTAATTTTAAGATTGGTTATATTTGTATGTGTCTAAATTTCAAAACTCCATTTAAGTTTGTTTGATTAAACTTGTTTATCAACTAAACTTTAACAATTTTTTTATAGATAATATATCACTAACATATATGTTTTCATCCATCAAACTCTCTTTTCTGCTAATAAGTTGTGTCGTTAGTTTTTCTGAATGACAAAACTAATTCTTTTGAAAACAACATATGTAGATATAAGAAAATAAATATTATGTATAAAAAAACGATAAAATAAAACATGCAAAATTTTAAATTTAATTTTAAATCTGTCACTTGAAATGACTCCGGTAAAATGAACCCACGCAATAAGGAAACAATATAGACTCTAGAGTAAATTACGTGAATGGTCCCTGTGGTTTAGTGTAAATTACACGCTTGGTCTCTAACTTATTTTTCTAACTCGGACTGTCCTCAACTTTTAATTATGTAACGCGCCTAGTCCCTATTCTCACATTCCGCCAATTGTTTCCGTTAGACACCCCACGTGTCTTGCACGTTGGGGGTATAAAAGTCATTTAAAATTTCCAATGTTATAGCGCCAAGAAAAAAAAAGACGTATCGTTGATCAACGTGATCAGACACAAGCCTTCACAGACAAAACCTTTGAAAACCCTTGATCAAAAGAACCTTGCATTTGAAGACGACGATGGCGCCTTGGAGGATACGTGCTACCATGGACGAGATTGACGTTGCTCGTAGATATGGTAAGTGTTTACTCCTTTAATCAGTTAGTAACTTAAACAGAAAAATGTGACTAATTTACCTTTCCGTGAATATACAGCTGGACATCCGACGATATTCTCTGTCCGATTACACCAGGGTGGACAGTTTACAAAGTTCCCTGGAAGAAAGTACATCAAAGGCAAGCAAAATTATGTTGATTTACTAGACATTGACACCTTTTCCATTCACGACATTGACGAGATGATGGAGGAACTTGGGTATATTGATTCAGACCAGACACTACTCTATTATCATTTCCTGAGACCATTTGGCGATTTGGATTTTGGGTTATTTGCTTTAGGTTCAGATCAGGATGTTCATCATCTGGGTACGTATGTTGCTAACCATAAGCTAATAGATGTATACATTGAGCATGGGAAAACAAATTTACATACTTATTCTATGTCCCCCAACCCTAATAAGGTTAAAATTATTGAAATTAAAGAGCCACCGGCTTGCTCCAGACAGTTGTTCTTGGAGTGGAATGACTCTCCAATTGAGCATGAGAGTGTTCCATACCTAAAAGAAGTTGAGAATGATAGTCATTTGGACAAAGAACCATCTTTGGTCGACCATATTGATTTTGAAATGAATATAGAGAATGAGGATGATTATGATGGTAGTGGACACAATAATGGCAGTGGAAGTGATGAGTTTGATGATGATAGTGAGAGTCAAGATAGTGATTTTTTTATTGATGAGGACAATCTTATACACAATGTTGATGTGGATATGAAAGATTTCCATATGAACATTGACAAGGATGTATAATGGGTTGGAGGTTCTTCTGAAAGTAATGTACCTGAAGATACACAACAAGGTGACTTGGAAGTGATCAACACAGAGGTTTTGTTGTCTGGGTCTTCATCAGATGAGGAAAATGATGGTAAGCGAAGGAAAACAATTAGGGCCATACAGAGGGCTTATGAAAATGATGCAGCTTTGGTTAGTGAGCCCTTCTACATTTTTCAAACTTTCAGTTCATCTAAGGACTTTAAGACACAAGTGAAACTACATTCCATAAGGACAAGAAGGGAAATACAATTAGAGAAAAATGATAAGAATAGGGTTAGGTTTGTGTGTAAGGGCACTATACCAAATCTTGCTACTAATGAAGAAGAGAAATGTCCATGGGTTATCTATTGTAGTAAATGGAAGCGTGACATAGATTGGATGGTTAAGACATACACGAAGGAGCATCGATGTCTGCAAACAAGGAAAGTCAAAGCATGTGACTATAAGTTCCTTTCAGAGCATATAGTACAAGTTATTGAGACAAACCCAAAGATTCCTATTAGGGCTTTACGAGAGCAACTCCAACATGAGTAACAGATGGACATTTCGTATATGAAAACTTTTAGGGCAAAGCAGCAAGCTTTAAACCGTGTTCAAGGAGATTATGCCAGCCAATACAGGTTGTTAAGGGATTATGTTTTAGAGGTACAGGCACGTAACACAGATACTACGGTTAAAATTGATGTTGAAAGTGAAGCGAATCCAACTGTTGAGACAAGAACATTCAGACGTATCTATGTTTGCATTGAAGCTTTGAAGCGAGGTTTTGCAACGGGAAAAAGGGACTTTCTTGGACTTGATGGAGCCTTCGTGAAAGGTCCATATCCAGGCCAAGTCTTGTCTGTTGTGGTAAGATCTTCTTATTTCTTTTTGTATTGTATGTTCTTTATTGAAAGTAGTGTTAACTAACCAATGTTTTTTGGCAATTTATGTTTCTTATCAAAGGCATTGGATGGTAATAATCGGATATATCCTTTAGCCTACGCTGTGGTTGAATCAGAAACACTTAATTCTTGGACTTGGTTTTTAAGTAATTTGGGCGATGACTTAGGTTTGGGAACAAATTCCAATTTCACGTTTATGAGTGACAGGCAAAAGTTATAGGAACCTATCCAAACTAGGTTTTATAGTTTTATACTATTGATGTAGTTATACTAACATACAAACATGTTACTATTGCTAGGGTTTGTTGCCTGCGATTGCAACATTATTTCCATGTGTAGAGCATCGCTGTTGTCTTCGTCACATACACGACAACATGAAAAAGAACTGGAGGGGAAAGGTGTTCAAGGATCTTCTTTGGGAATGTGCCACGACCTCTAATGTACAACACTTTTATCAAGCAATGGAAAAACTAAAGAAGCTTAACAATGATCTTATGAGTGGCTGAAACAAATACCTCCTCAAAGTTGGGCTCGCTCCCACTTTACTGGTATAATGACTTTCGATCTCTACTTAATAATTTTAAAAGAAGGTATATTGAATACTGACATAGAATTTGTTTATGTTCAGGGAGAGCACATTGTGATGCTCTGACTAATAACCTGTGTGAAGCATTTAACAGCAAGATAGAAGATGGTCGTGATGCACCAATCATTACCTGCATTGAGTTCATTAGAGAGTACATTATGAAGAAGATAGTCAAAGTTGACAAGGAAATTCAGAAAGTTGTAGGTCCTTTGACTCCTACAGCTACAACAATATTGGATAAGATAAAGAGTAAGGCAGAACAGTATGTTGCAACATTTTGTGGTGCTGGAAAATATCAAGTTGTTGGACCATGGCAAGATCAGTGTATTGTGGATGTAGGTCAACAAAGTTGCACGTGCAAAAGGTGGGAATTAACAGGAATTCCATGCAAACATGGTGTGGCTGCTATTTGGGACATGGGGAGGAATACCAAAGATGTGGGAATCCCATAATCATTTGTGCATCCATGTTACTGGTTATCAAGCTGGAAAGAGATGTATTCTTTTAAGGTTAGTCCAATCAATGGAAGGTCCATGTGGGAGAAGTCAGCTATACCAACAACTCTGTTGCCTCCAAAACATCGTGTTCCCATAGGAAGACCAAAGAAGAAGAGAACAATATCAATTGTGGAAAAGGAGGACTTTGTTAAAGGAAACACAACATCGAGGGCCCATAGATCAGTAACATGTACGAAGTGTAACAATGTTGGTCACAATGCAAGAACCTGCAAAGGGAAAAGACCAATTGTTGGTGGGGGTGGTGGACAGTCACAAGTCAAAGGAAAAGGGAAAGGGAAGGCAACCACTTGATGGTTTGTAATAGGGCTAGTCTTTTGTTACTTTAACTATGAATGGATTGTGTTATATTGCTGCTTGTAATAGGGCTAATATTTTGGTACATTATTTATGAATAGTTTGTAATAGGGGCAGTATTTTGCTACTTGTTTTAGCCAATATGTTGGCACTTTTGGATGAACTAGTTTGTCACCCTCATTGCCCTATAATAGTTTGGTACTAATTAATGGAATGTTTTCTTCTTATGATGCACCATTGCTACTTGTTTTGGTCAATATGCTGCTTATACATCACTTTAAAACATAATCAATACAACACAACACCATTTTCATTGATCTTAAAAATCTTAACCATTTGCATTACAATACATAGACAACTTAACCATTACAGAAGATGATACCATCACATTCACTGCTACAACCTAACCATTACAGAAAATGATACCATCACATACACTGCTACAATCTAACCATTACAGAAGAGTTTACCATTACAATAACAACTCATCCCCACCTTACAACTTGTAAACAAGTATCACCAAGAACAATACCCAACTAATAAATAAACATATTTTCAAGAAAAGATTTTCATTTTTCAGCTTCTTGTTCAACCTCACAAGCCAGGAGATTGTCGATCTGTCACCATGATCCTTTTCATCATCATCTACCCAAGAAATAAATCCTTTACGTGGTTCCTGTCAATTTCAAAAGCCACGGTTACAATACCTATAATCGCATACAGTGATATCCCGATCTAGGGTTACGATTACAAAATTCTCAACTACAACATACCTTAATTGGACATGCGTAAAAGGGTCTTCCTGGATTATTGTTAGTAGTTGAAGTCCGAATTACAGCAGCACGCCCACAATCGCATTGAACCATCCTTGATTTGAAAGAGATTAGCTGTAACCGCTTCAAACGATGGAGAATTGAAAGAAACTCTAAATTAGGTTCGATCCTGATGAAAAATTAGTATTTGAAGATCGTTGGAAATGTTAAATAACTTTTATACTCCCAACGTGCAAGGCACGTGGGGTGTCTAACGGAAACAATTGACGAAATGTGAGAATATGGACTAGGCGCGTTACATAATTAAAAGTTGAGGACAATCCGAGTTAGAAAAATAAGTTAGGGACCAAACGTGTAATTTAAACTAAATCACAGGGACCATTCGCGTAATTTACTCTAGACTCTAATTCATGTGTGATGATGTGTTTAGCAAATTTATGGTACAATTCAGGAATAGAAAAGGCCAAAGCCCGTTTAAATAGACAAGGACAATTTGTTGTGTACCAATTTGGGCCGTTAGCTTGTATAATTTTGGTCCATATGTTTTTCTACATCTTTAATGTTTTAGGGCGAGGATGTAGTGTCATCTTTAGGCCGGCCATTGGGTGGGGTTGGGCGACGTAACCATTAGATCTCAAATTTAAGTATGTTAGAGTTTATATATATATATATATATATATATATATATATATATATATATATATATATATATATATATATATATATATATATATATATATATATATATATATATATATATATATATATATATATATATATATATATATATATATATAAAAGCTAATGTTAATAATTTTGGATGGTAATAAGGTTTTAATTATGTCTATATTAGGTTCTTAAGGTTATTTATTTATTTATTTATTTTATTTTTTACATATTACACCAGCATGATTGTTATAATCATTTTAAAAAGATAATAATGTTTTAATTTTGTTCACATTAGGTCCCTAAGGTTTTTTTTATACATATTACACCAACATGGTTGTTATAACCGTTTAAAAATGGTGTAATAAGATTTTGATTTCGTCCACATTAGGTCCATATTTTTAATAGTTTTATCATTTTATCTTCTAATTTTAGTCATCTATTCACCACAATCACGATTTCAATTAAAATGTTACATAGCAATTGTTATTTTTACAAAAAAAAAAAAGGAAAAAAAAACTAATAATAGTCAAAGTCTTAATGATTAAGGCTGTATTTGGCACGACACAACTAGCTGATAAGTTAGTTTATTTTTCGATCCTTTTTAAGTTATCATATTTGGCAAGCCAAAAAATAGTTTATAAGCTAGCATTTTAAAATAAAAACTACTTAGACCCTGGTTTCGCCACTAACTTATAAGTCATCTTGAAATTTATATAATGACATAAAATGTCATTTAAAAAAAAATATGTTTTCTTAATTAGTTGAGGGGTATATTTAGAAAAAAAAAATTAAAGAAAAACCTTTAAAAAAACTAATCGAAGTAGGTTTTTAAAACGTTAGCTTATAAACTATTTTTTGGCTTGCACAACTTAAAAAAGATAGAAAAATAAGCTAGCTTATTAGTTAGTTGTGACGCGCCAAATATAGCCTTAATAAGGTTTTTCTACATCTTTAATGTTTTAGGGCGAGGATGTAGTGTCATCTAAGGTTTTAATTATGTCTATATTAGGTTCTTAAGGTTATTTATTTATTTTATTTTTTACATATTACAACAGCATGGTTGTTATAACCGTTTAAAAAGATAATAATGTTTTAATTTTGTCCACATTAGGTCCCAAAGGTTTTTTTTTTGTACATATTACACCAACATTATCATATCTACCAGGATACTAGCAAGCATATCATCACATAACATAACAAGCTCTAAACAACAATTCAAAGGGCCGGCCTTGGTACCTTAAACCCTTGAGTACAGTGAGGATAACTCACCTTGCAATTGCCGAAATCCTGCAAATTTCTGACCGCTGACTCACCGGAAATCTCAACTATCACATGAAAATCATCACATAAGAGTCCATCATGACTTTTTAGGCCAAGTGCCCACAACACTCATTAAATCCATCTTCCTTGTATTGGGCCAACTCCCAAAACCAAGTCCTAATGCAAAGCCCAATATTGGCCCAATTTACTAAATTGGGCCCACCTTTCTAATCGGACCTAGATCCAAGGTCCATAATAATTATTGGGCCCAAATTACTCCATCTATACTATTCAGTCACGGCGCAAGCCCAACTAGCCCATAAACAAACCAATACTTCATAGCCCAAAATCGAAAACCCAACAGAGGGCGTACGCTGGGCGTACTTCTCTGGTACGCGAGGCGGTCGCATGTCTATACCAAAAATCATTCCATGTGCTTAATGGCTTAAGCACTTAAGCCCATATGCCAGATCTAGTGACAAAAAGGGCCTTGGACCCATAAAGTCTCAATCTTTATCCTTTTGGACGTCCATAAAGCTCTTAACTCAAGATCTTAACCCATTAAGACCTTCCTACTTCATACATGGAACAACCAAAGCCATTGGGACCTTATTTTTCTCACTCAAGACCTCTTCTATGGTCTGAAAGGACAACTCATCTTAAGCAAAACACATCATGCATCATAATGGGGTTTTGGGGACAAGAAATGGTGTCAAAACTTCACCACACTTAGATCTACACAAAATAGATGTCAAGCAAGAAGCTTTATACCTTTAGGAGCTCTTGAACCACCAAAAAACTTCAGATCTACACACTGGCCTTCTTCCTCTACTCACTAGATGCAACACCTTCTTCTCAAAACACTCCAAATTCACTTCAAAAGCTCACACACTCAAGAAGTTGGCTAGGGTTTGAGGAAAACGACTCTAAATAGTGGAGTCTAGGGTAAGGGAGGGTTATGAGCTCTTAAAGTTGTTTAAATAGCCTCCACACCCGAAATATTAGGGTTTCTGGATGATAGACGTACGTTGGGCGTATGTCGAGGGACTTCTACGTTCATTTACTCCATTACACTGGGCGTACCCAACCAAACACGTGCATGCATGCTTAGCGTGCATGGGACTTCTTTGCCAAACTTTCCCCCATTAGGGACCATTGATGCCAATATCTTCTATTTACAATATCTCCTTTATCCTAAGTCCATTCCCGACAAACTTTATATCCACGTAAAGGTGGTGAAAAGCCCTACACTTCTAGCAACACACCCTGACCCGAAACCTTCTCGAATGAAACCCATTGCCCATAAAAGACCTAAACGCCCTTACTCTTGATATCGGGAATCCATAAATAAATACTTTTAGAACGGGGCGATACAATTCTCCCCCACTTAAATCTGATTTCGCCCTCGAAATCGCCAACTGCCAATTCTGGCTACTCAAAATCCCGAAAGGCACAATTACGCCCCTAAAGCGTGACAATCACCAAGGGAGGCTAACCCCACTGGAACTCCCACTCGCATAGATGCCTACTCCTTCTCATGCAGTATCAATTATCTACATCCCTGGAATGCTCTTTACTTAGAAAGTTAAATTGGATCTGTCTCCCTGACAGGCCGCCCAAACTAACCATCGCCTGCCCTCTTCCCATTGCTATCAAAAGGACTGCTCAACCATGGGAACCCAAGATTCCGACCCGAAAACAGAACCACGGGTCCTAACCTGCTATCGACTACACTTGCTCTCTTTTAACTCATACCCAAAAGTACATACAACAACACTCTTACCGAAACCAACACTCACACCTGGCCCAATCAGCCTCGAGCTGGAATATTAGGCATGCCTATCATGGGTCTGCTCATCCCTAGGATGGAATACCCTCGCATCCCTACACTTTTTTGGCCCAATCAACCCTCGGGTTGGAATACCAAACACATCAGGTCCAATCAATCATAGGGGTCGGTCATCCTCGTGATGGAATACCCCAGATTGGAATACCTCCACATTCATAACTCAAACCTACAGCCATACTCGGGACCAAGGACCCTGTCCTTGCGTCACCCTCGAACCCTTCGGTTCGCCACAACAGAGTGTAACCCACTCATACCTCCCTATCACAATCTTTAGGTCCTTGACCTCCGACTGTAATATCCTTATACAGTCCTCATCACCGGTCCAGACTACTCCCGAGTCTATTAACCTGCTATCTCCCTTTCCTCTGTCCAAATCTCCAATCTGGACCCACTATCCCCCTCCTCTTCCAAGGAGACTGAAAACATGCCTACGTATCATCCAGCATTGCCACAGTGACAGAACCTCACTATACATCACCCCTTAGCGATGCTCGCCACTATCTAATAACATGCATACATACTCAGAGACTGATCGGATAACCAACAACCCGTACATAGCCTGCCGCATTTCCTCGACATCTCCACCATTCAGGGACAATCCCACTAGCCGCTATCACATAACAACATCCTCGCTACTGGTTCATAGATCCACAACACATGCAAAGCCCTTACTATAACTGAACCGCCTCATCGCACCACTCCAATAACCAACATTCAAACCGCGTCAGACAACCTTCTACAACCAGCGGCTCATCCGAGAATTTCCAATTCTCCCCTACTTAGAGCACTAACTATTGCCTACTGGCGGCGACACCGGTACGCGACCCAATTGTCCCAATCTGAGACAACGAACTTCGAGGGATCTGAGTTCCTGCTGATGACTCCGAGTCTCTGGATCATAACCTCTCCTTCTCCTGAATGAATCACCGGATAAAACCCCTCGATAACCTCTCAATACTAACTCTTCTCTAACATATACAACACTTTATATCTCATACAAGAAGCAACAACACATAATCTTAACATAAACAATATAAAGCAGAAAAAATACCGACTGACTCCTCTGGCTCAGACCTGATCTTCTCGGTCACAAGCTGATAAGTACGCCCTGGAGCCTTCGGAGGCTCTGCCCGACCCTGAATCATGTCAGCAAGTCTCAAAGTGGCTGGCGTTGGGGCCTGCACTGACCTGGCAGCCAGCAGAGGACACTGGGTCTTCATATGGCCCACCTGATCACAATGATAACAAAGTCGAACTCCGGCAGCTGGAGCCTGCTGCTTGCAATCCCTAGCTATGTGGCCCTCCTTGACACACTTGTGGCACCCAGGAGAAAAACGACAACTTCCCTCATGAACCTTTCCGCACTTCCCATAAGTGCGACTCCTTTGACCTCCCTGTCGATAATCAGTGGGCCTCATCCGCTTCGGTGCAGGCTGCGACTGCACCGGGGCCTGCCTCTGCTCTGTCAACTGGAGCTCAATCTCTAACTTGTGCCGCCTAGAAGCCTCTTGCAACTCCAACAAGGTACTACACCTCTGCGTGGACACAAAATGCATGATGTCCCTCTTGAGCATACTCAGATATCGAGACATCTAAGCCTGCTCCGAAGCAAACTCCGGGAAAAACATCGCCCTCTCAGTGAACATCCTGGTGATCTCCGTCACCGAATCTGAACCCTGCTTCAGTTCCAGGAACTCCTGAGACAACCTCTCTCTCTCTCTCTCTCTCTCTCTCTCTCTCTCTCGACCTACAGAACATAACAAGTACTGAACATTTCCTGGAACTGATCCTATGAATCCGCATCCCGTTGCGTATTAGAATAAGATCCCGTAGTCATGCAACCTCCACCAATCCTTCACCCCGAGCCTCAAAAGGTTCAGATCACACCTCACCCTCTGATCCGTAGGGCATGAACACATGAAGAAACAACCCTCCACGTCCGACAACCATCTCATAGCAACGATCGGATCCTAAACTCCATTGAAAGTAGGGGGCTTAGTATTGTCGAAATCCCGATACTGAAAGCCCCGACTGGCTCCTCCCCCTCCGCGGCCGTTGTCTCTGCCAGTGTTGCATAGTGTTTATCAAAATACTCAACCATGGTGGTCTTGATCGACCCAAACAGCTCCGACAACTCAGCTCGGAACATAGCAGCAACCTCATCATGCAGGATATCATGAATCCTAGCATCCAACTCATCCATACTCATCTGACCAATGACTTCGGGTGGTACTGGTCCATCCTGACCACCCTTTCTTGATCCCAATCCCGAACCGGATCCTGCCTCGAAACGTCTCGCATCCGCCATACTGAAATGAACCATAAGAATCTCAGATACCTCGCATAACCGCCTAGAATTAACCTCTAACCAACAACCTAAGGGTTGTGACTTCCTTGACACGCGTATGGGTCCTGTGCTTTCAGTAGTACGGGTCCATACTACCTTCCACACCTACCCATATTTGTCTCAAGTATCACCACAACGCCCTAAGCACAAACATACATAGCAAGCACTCAATCCTCACCCCTAGAGGAATACCGAATAGCTCATATCAAGGAAACCCTAGGCTAGCAGGCATCACAACTCAGGCAATTCTATCATGTAATTGTTGTAGATCCCTAGCCTAGTACTAACATGTTGCTCTAACATATCACATAGACAAACAACTTGTATGGTATTTTGGGGTAACTTACTGGCTCCGGCTGATCGTACCCTCAGCGTCCTCCTTTACTTATTTTGAAAACCTTTTGAAAACTATTTTTGAAAATCTCTACTTGATTTAAGACTGGATTCACACGAATGTTCCTCCAATTCACTCAAACCAAGGCTCTGATACCAACTTGTAACAACCAAAAATTTCAACCAATTTAAAACATTTTACTTCATTCAAAAACCATTAAGTTCATACATCTTGTTTTTAAAATAGTTTAAACATCAGGGTATCCCCCAGAACCATATCACATAAATCATAAAACATGAGGGGCGGTACGATCACGCCTTCGCCTTGCCATGATCTCCTGAAGCACCTGAAACAATAAACCACAACTATAAGCTCGAAAGCTTAGTGAGTTCCCCCAAAGTAGCCATACACACATAAACATTCGCATATAGCAAAGAACAACATACTACGGGTCCAATCAACCTTCCGGTTGGAATACCCCTGGCCCTCAACCATCGGGTTGGAATGCCTACGTACTACGAGCCCAATCTTCCTATCGGGAAGGAATACTCTCAGCCCACAACCATCGGGTTGGAATGCCCATACACCTATACGTACAACAATAACTACCGTGGGTCCAATCATCTCGCAAGATGGAATACCCCAGGCCCCTCAACCATCGGGTTGGAATGCCAACATAATATGAGTCCAATCATCCTACTGGGATGGAATACTCCTAGCCCACAACCATCGGGTTGGAATGCCCCACTCCCTATACATACAGTAACTACTGCTACTATGGGTCCAATCATCTCGCAAGATGGAATACCTCAGACCCACAACCATCGGGTTGGAATGCCAACCTACTATGAGTCCAGTCATCCTACCAGGATGGAATACTCTTGGCCCACAACCATCGGGTTGGAATGTCCCATACTAACAAACATGCACACATAATAGGTAACCACATAAAACTCTACAGAACCAACATACTAGGGCCCTATCATCCTACCGGGATGGAATACCCTCTGCTACTGCTCAACATACATAACATGCAGGTAACCTCCTACCAGTGTACATAAGGCAAGACCAACTATAGGTCTATAAATAACCACTACCCAACTACCTAGTCGCTGATCCGACAAAACTAGCACCCCCTTAACTATCCATTCCTCTAGGATACTAAGCTAACAAGGCATATCCTCATAACATTATCCTATCTATCAGGATACTAGCAAGCATATCATCACATAACATAACAAGCTCTAAACAACAATTCAAAGGGTCGGCCTTGGTGCCTTAGACCTTTGAGTACAGTGAGGATAACTCACCTTGCAACTGCCGAAATCCTGCAAATCTCTGACCGCTGACTCACTGGAAATCCCAACTATCACATGAAAATCATCACATTAGAGTTCATCATAACTTTCTAGGCCAAGTGCCCACAACACTCATTAAATCCATCTTCCTTGTATTGGGCCAAGTCCCAAAACCAAGTCCTTATGCAAAGCCCAATATTGGCCCAATTTACTAAATTGGGCCCACCTTTCTAATCAGGCCTAGATCCAAGGTCCATAATAATTATTGGGCCCAAATTACACCATTTATACTATTCAATCATGGCCCAATCCCAACTAGCCCATAAACAACCCAATACTTCACGACCTAAAATCGAAAACCCAACAGAGGGCGTACGCTGGGCGTACTCCTCTGGTATGCAGGGCGTACGCACGTCTGTACCAAAAATCCTTCCATGTGCTTAATGGTTTAAGCACTTAAGCCCATATGCCATATCTAGTGACAAAAAGGGCCTAAGACTCATAAAGTCTCAATCTTTATCCTTTTGGACGTCTATAAAGCTCTTAACTCAAGGTCTTAACCCATTAAGACCTTCCTACTTCATACATGGGACAACCAAAGCCATTGGGTCCTCATTTTTCTCACTCAAGACCTCTCCTATGGTCTGAAAGGACAACTCATCTTAACCAAAACACATCATGCATCATAATGGGGTTTTTGGGACAAGAAATGGTGTCAAAACTTCACCACACTTAGATCTACACAAAATAGATGTCAAGCAAGAAGCTTTATACCTTTAGGAGCTCTTGAACCACCAGAAAACTTCAGATCTACATGTTGACCTTCTTCCTTTACTCACTAGATGCAACACCTTCTTCTCAGAACACTCCAAATTCACTTCAAAAGCTCACACACTCAAGAAGTTGGCTAGGGTTTGAGAAAAACGACCTAAACAGTGGAGGCTAGGGTAAGGGAGGGTTATGAGCTCTTAAAGTTGTTTAAATAGCCTCCACACCCGAAATATTAGGGTTTCTAGATGATAGACGTACATTGGGCGTACATCCAGTACGCTGGGGGTATGTCGAGGGACTTCCACGTTCATTTACTCCATTATGTTGGGCATACATCTAGCTTACGCTGGGCATACCCAGCCAAACACGTGCATGCATGCTTAGCATGAATGGGACCTCTTTGCTAAACTTTCACCCCTTAGGGACCATTGATGCCAATATCTTCTATATACAATATCTCCTCTATCGTAAGTCTGTTCCCGATGAACTCTGTATCCACGTAAAGGTGGCGAGAAGCCTTACGCTTCTAGCAACACACCCCGACCCGAAACCTTCTCGAATGAAACCTATTGTCCATAAAAGACCGAAACGCCCTTACTCTTGATCTCGGGAATCCATAAATAAATACTTTTAGAACAAGGCGTTACACCTTATAAAAGAGAAAAATAATTATTTAGCATTCCAAAAATAAAAATAGAAAAAGAAATTCCTCTTCTCATTTGACTGGGCATATATATATATATATATATATATATATATATATATATATATATATATATATATATATATATATATATATTCAATAGAGAACCGTTATTAACAAGAAACCAATGAATTAATCTTATGCGTCGAATGATCAACGGCGAAGGGTATGAATGTATACTTGTACATTGGACGCGCATATACAAGAATATACCATAAAACTCACATCTTTACAAAAAAATCAACCTCTTTTTTTGCTTAATTTTTTTAAGCCACATTTTTATCGAAATAAAAAACCGACTATACCGTTGTTCACGATTTTGCGTATTCTTTCTATAGAGATCCATGTTGATATATAATTTTTTTTTAAAAAAAGTCGATTTCATTTTGTTGTTTTTTTTCAATATTTTAGTTTATTTTATTAAAAAAAACTAATTACACCAAAAATCTCAATTTTTTGTCCTTTGGTAAAAAACATCAACATCGATTAAAAAAATATCGATTAGTTCAGTTTCACACTATAAATTTAAACTGTAAATATTTCAATTTTATCATTCATAGTATGAATTTGATTTATTATTTCAACTCTTTCATTATTCACAAATTAAGTGTAATTTACATATGAATCGAAATATATTTTCATTATATCAATAATATTTTAATGTTTTGATTACTCGTAAATTAGTTTTGTAAAATTAACAAATGGATTTATTCACATTGTGACTCTGAACTTTATATATAATTTAGTTTTCAGAATTCACAATGTGAATCTGGCTTACTATTATTCACACTGTGAATCTGAGCAGATTCACATATTGCGGAAAACACGGGTGTATACGCTGCGATCAAGTTGGACCCTTCCCTTACGAACCGGAAGTACCTGAAACCATAAACCACAAACTGTAAGCACAAAGCTTAGTGAGTTTCCCAAATACCACATATTATACATATCAAATGAACCATGCATATCATACATATCCAATCAATTAATAGAAGTGCTATGTGCTAACCATAGTCTTGTCGCCACGAGTCACCTCGTGGTCTTCCTTGCCAGGCAGGGGTGTAAAACCTTGGGTCTTACAGACCAGTGTCAAGAGCCACCTCCAGGTCTTCTATGCAAGCATCACAAAGACAACTAGCATACAATCTACACTACTTAACTAATAAACTGCCAGAGTTCAAACTCTAGTCTTGCATACAGTTTCCCAGAAGCCACCTCCTAGTCTTTCATTTAAACTGCTGAGGGATAACCACCGGGTCTTCTTACGATACATAAACCAAATGGCCTGGCATTGGTGCCTTCGACCCATAGAACAGTGAGGAGACTCACCTCGAACGACAGATAAATCCCACAACTGTTGCAACTGCTACGAACTGGCTTCCACGAATTGAACCAAACAACCAAACCATTCTTTAATAATTAACCATGGAAAAACCACCAACCACTAATCCCATAATGTTTCAACTAACCAATCCCACAATTGGCCCAATCCTATTAAGCTCAAACAAGGCTCAACAGGCCCCTTAGGGCAAGCCAACCAGAAGTCCATTACTCTAGAATCCTTAGTCCATTATAAGCCCACATCGGCTTGGAAGGAGAACAAAACATTTCCTTATAAGGGGTGTGGATACCTTCCTTGTCACAACGCATTTTAAAGTTGTGAGGGTAGCAGATACCATAAGAACTCTGTAGTTAAGCGTGCTCAGGCGAGAGTAGTACTCGGATAGGTAACCTCATGGGAATTCCTCGTGCCGAGTGGCCTAAAGCAGACAAGATTATGATTTATGTCGGAGGGGGATATTACAAATGGTATCAGAGCCAGGGCACGGGTCGATGTGTTCGACAGGGATGTCGAACCTTATAATGGGGGTGAAGGCGGGTTGCACCTGATCCCACATCATCTTGGAAGGAGAACAAAACATTTCCTTAAGGGGTGTAGATACCTTCCTAGTCACAACACGCTTTAAAGTCGTGAGGGTAGCAGATCCCATAAGAAATCTGCAGTTAAGCGTGCCTGGGAGAGAGTAGTACCGGGATGGGTGACCCCTTGGATGTCCTCGTGCCGAGTGGCCCAAAGCGGACAATATTGTGATACGTGTCGGAGGGGGATGCTACAAAACTTGTAACATCATGAAAAACATAGATTAAAATTTTCATTTTTTTATTACAATCAAAACATTCATGTAACTTTTAATCAAAAATTTAAAAGCATTTCAAAATGAAACATTTATCAGAGTTCATTTCCAAAATCACGTATTGCAGAATACACAGGTGTATGTGCTCCGATAAAGTCGGGCCCCTCCCTTAGACTAAGCTTTGAAAATTACCAACATCAATCCTGAATTTTTTTTATGAATTTCTGATCAATCCTTAGACTAAGCTTTAACATGGTTATTTTAGTGTTAAAGTGGTAATGTACTTTCAGATGTAACCTATCTAACCATTTTCACCAATTTTGGCATCTAAAAAATGATATGCAGTCTCTAGTAGTTATATATCATCCACACCATAATCTAGAAATGCTTCCCTTTTTGCATTTACTTTGTTTTTTATTTATTTTCATTGCTTTATGGTTCTATTTGACAACATCATAAATTTTAATGAAAATTGTTGTTTCTTGACCATTACAGACCAAAACTAGCAAGTTTCAAGTGGATAAACTAGAAATGGACAGAGGGCCTTCATGTGACATCTATGGGAACCACAACTACACAACAAGGGTAAAAGCTATACCCTGTTATCTTTTTTTGCCAAAACATCATTACTTTATTACATGATCTATTTAATGTTTCCATTCCCATTTTAACTATTATATATAAATACAAATCAATTTTCATTGGTGTGGTAAGAAAAAGATCTAAAGTAGAATGCTATAATTTGGATAAAGTTTCCAAAGTACAATGCTTTATGAAAGTTGTTTGCATATTCCAGTGCTATAATGAGAAAATAATTGAAAGTACAATGTTATAACTAATTGGGCAGATTTTTAAATTGCAATGTTGTAGTCAGATGAAAACTAATTTATTTGTTCGATTTTATTAACATATTATTACGTAGAGAAACACGAGAAAAACGTTTTATTAACATATTAATACGTGTCTTTCTTGTAGCATTTGCTACAAAATAGATAGTTGGGAGTTGATGTATCAGTATCCAAAAAAAAATGTGAAAGCATGAAAACTTGATACCTTCTATCATGCGCAATGTTGATATGCTTCCAGACTTGTGAGGTTCTCTAAGTATTCGTTGCTGCAATACAGGTTCCTCATGTATCCTTTATTAGGTAATTGGAGAGGGAATGTAGTGAATCATAATGGGAGAATGGTCCATTCCTTAGAGAATGTGAATTCTTATCATGGGCTGATTTTGATTCATGGAGGAGGCATGTCCGTGAGTGTGTACGTTTCCACTCTTTCAAGGAGCGGAATGACAAAGTATATTTTATTTTTATATTGTATACATTAAATTCTTCCATAAATAGTCCATGTGACAGTTAACTATTACAAAAATCAATTTTGTAACAGTTAACAGGGACCATTTCTGTATCAATTTACTGCCACAAGCACCATTGTTGTAACAATTCACAATAAATTGTGACAGTGACCATTTGTGTAACAATTTGCTACAACATGAACCATTTTTGTGACTGTTGGTAAAACAAGGATTACATGAACCATTTATGTTGATGCATCCACGACACAATCAAGGAAAAAACAAACCCCTTCCCAACCCATGCTTTTACATGGATAGCTTCCCTACTTATTAATTAAATAATACAATTTCTAACTAATATATTTTTTCATAACATACTAATAAATTCATTTTGATTTCTAATTAATTTATTAATCACATAATAAATTAATAAATCAGTTTCTCTCTCTCTCTCTCTCTCTCTAAAAGTCATCATTTTCAATTACTAGGTTTGAGGGCAACCTAAAAGGACTTTGCTAATAATTCAAGATTATACTAACTTAGTTATTGTCTTAGACACCTAATCCAACAACTATTTCGTTGGTCCATGTCATCCGGTCGATGCCGTCTCCGGTTATGCCACGTGTCAACCTTTCATGGCGTCTTGTGTCCCAATCTCGTGGTACCACGTCGACATGTCAGTAGAGAGGCTTATACACCGCCTTGCCATATGGTGTGCTCTCGGGCCACCAATCCAATCTTCAAAAAGCCATAACTTTCAAATACGATCTCCATTTTCAACGTTCTTTATATTTGTGTGTAGGTAATACCGAGCACTACAACTTTCCTTTAGATCTCAACACTTACTTCTTAATCTATTTTAAATTCGTATTTTTATAGAGATTACACTGTTAAAGTTCGTACGAAAGTCATAACTCCTCCATACGAACTCCGTTCTCGACTGTCTCTCTATCGACAAATTTGTATTTACGAGATCTTCAACTCACGTTTACATTGTTTTGGCTAACAATCAACCGATCAAAATTTTGATTCCTATGCCGCATGTTGTTGTACTTTGTCGCGTCGAAACTTGAAAAATCATAATTTCCTCATATGAAGTCAGATTTAAGCATTTCTTATATACATGAGATTGTTATCATGACTGCTATAACTTTAGTAAAGATTATTTATTCTAAATAATCATCTAATTATAATTTTATTTATTGTTTGTAATGCATACGTCGAATAATTATCCTATTCGATGACTTTAATTATAAACAATTATAACTTATTATATTTTAAGTGACTAGCCTAAATTTGCGGGCGTTACATATATTATGGTTATATAACGAGTTTATGTTAAAGATACATGCTATATTAATTCTCGTAATACATTTTTCTTATTGTTCCAATTTATTACCTTTTCTACATAATATCAAAGTATGTTGCTATTTTCGTATATTTCTAACTTTAAAAATCTATCAAAATAATAACCTATTTTAAAATATCTCCAAATAAAGTGGATTTTCTTTTTTTTTTATTTTTTCCCTCTACCCTAATATAGCAATGTACTTTCCAAGTACATTGTTATGTTTACTTTTAAAATAGGCAAAGAACTTTGGTTAGTTTATAATTAAATTTTGTATTTTTGAAATAACAACCTACTTTGTACATTTAAAACTTTGTGTGTGTGTGTATTTTTTTAAACTTTATTATTTTTTTCTAGCATGTCTCTTTGACATAAAAGTGTAGATGTATTACCTTTTCAATTTACTACCCTAATATAATAATCTACTTTCTTAATACATTTGAAACAATCCAGTTTTCAGGTATTTTCAAATTCATCACATGGTTTAATTATGTCATTTTGGTCCTTGGATTGGAAGGAAGTAGCCATGGGAAGCCCCAGTAGCAAGATTGTAATTTTGATGCAGGAGGAGTACGCTAAGCGTACTAGGTCGTACCCTAGTACATTGGGCATACACATATGTACGCTAGGCGTACTCATGTCTGAGTGAAACCCTAAGTTTTAGGGTTCGAGGGGGTATTTAAGCATCTTTATGGCTCATTTACCCCTACCTTTTCAGCCCCCAAAGCCCTTGAGTCGTTTTTTAGCAAACCCTAGTCCCTTAAGAGTGTTTTTGAGCTAAAAGTGTGTTCTTGGTGTGCTTAAAGAAGAAGGAGTTGCATCAAGGAGCTTAGAAGCTGAAGCAAGCTTGTGGATCTTGGATCATTACCTCATTAGGAAGCTTCATAAGGTAAAAAGTCTTCACCTTGATTCTTTGTTTGCTCGAATCTCATTTTGGTAGGTTTACGTTGTTCTTCTTGTCGCAAAAATCCCATTTCTATGCATGTTTGGTTTTGGACGTTTTAGGTTGTCCTTTCAGACCCTAGGAAAGGTACTAAGCCATAAAATGAGGTCCCTTTAGCTAGTTTGGCTCCATGCTTCTTGTAGAAGATCTTAATGGATTAAAGACCTTGCATTAAGGACTTTTTGGATGTGAAAGGTCATAAAGTTGGGAACTTTATAAACCTAGTATGCCTCTGGACATTGGATCTGAAGTATGAGCTCAAGTGCTAAAGCCATTAAGCACTTAATGAAGAAGTTGGATCTGCAAGGGTACGCCCCGCGTACCCGGTCAGCCACCCCGATGGTGGTTCTTTACGAAGCCTTGTGTACGCTAAGCGTGCCTCCAAAGTACGCCTTGCGTACTCGCAGGGGTCAGCCCATGTTGATTTAACTCGATTGGGTTGACTCGGTAGGTTTATGGACTTTGACCAGCTGACTTTGTGTTTGACCATGTTTGACCAAGTTTGACATTTGAGGGTATTTTGGGTATTGTTGGATTTTGATGGAATTGATCACTTGGTGGATGTAGGCATTGATTAGAGAGCCGAGATTCAGAGTCGGGCCTTATCAGTTCTGTTCAGCTTGTAAGGTGAGTTTTCCTCATTATAACTTCGGGTCGAAGGCACCAAGACCGGACCATTGGTTTCATAACCTGATACTGTTGATATGCTGAGTATGGAATAGATATGCATACTAGTTTTGATATGTTATTCTGGTGGATCTGTAGGACTACCTGTTATATTGTCTGTTTATCTGTGTATGATATTATCTGTTATATGTCGACATATTTGTGTGGGTTGGGTTGAGGTTGTGCTCCTCCGTGCTATAGCCAACAAACCCTAGAGCAAACCAAATATGAGTTGAGGGCTGCAGAGGGCATTCCAGACTCATATTAAGGGCTTAGAGGTATTCAGTACAATGACTGATTAGGCTGGGGAGCAAGCCAAACATAAGCTATGGACCAAGGGCAAGCCAAACTTATGTTGTGGGCTCAGGGGTAATCCAATTTGTTAGTTATGGACCCATTGCATGCTGTTATTATACCTGTGCTATTTGTTTTTGTATTGCTATTTTGGGGTAACTCACTAAGCTTTGGACTTACTATTGGATTAAATGTCTAAGCTTATAACTATTATTGGTATGTATTCGACTCGAGAGTAGCATGATCCATTTGGGTTGCACTTCACTAGAACAATTTATATGGATAATCTTTTGAGAATAGTATGTTTATGATTTATATTAATATATTATAAGTTCTAATATATTATTATGGAATCATCAAGGTTGTAAAAATCGCTTGACGGTAGCTCGACGGTCGACTAGTGTTAAGGGATTAATCGGTCCTGGCGGGGATTAATCGAGGATTAATCGGGGACCATAAATTATTAATAAAATATTGAAATTAATTAAATATTAATATATCTTAAGAAAAACAAATACTTCAAAATTAGAAAATAAGAGAAATTGTAATTTTGAAATTTGGAAATACGAAAATATGAACATTTTGGTATAATATTTGAAATTTTGAAAATTTGAAAATTTTGGAGTAAAAAAGGAAAGTTGGTTTTTTGAATTTTTTTTTTTTAAAAAATTAAAATTTTTTGACCTTTTTTTTGACTTTTTTTTCGATTTTTTTGACTTTTTTTACTTTTGTTGACCAATTAATCCCGCCAAACCCGATTAATCCTAAATTTCCGATTAATGCCCTAATCCTCGACGGTTGGAGAATGCCAACGATTAATCGTCGATTAATCCCGATTTCTGCAACCATGGGAATCATATTATATAATTACTATTGATCAAGAATTAATTTAGTGATAAAAAAGGAACTAATTAAATATCGACTCTTATATATACAGCATAGGCCAAGTTCATTTAGGTTGGGCTAAGCTTTCATGGATAGTCCATGGAGTTATTAACCCATTGATCATATGAAGATGAAAGGTCATGGGTATTAGGGTTTACATGAATGTAACCCTAATCCTCCATACTATATAAAGAGGTTTTTGGCACATGAAAGGGCACTAGTGTGTGAGGATACAAGGTTGGGCAGATTTCTAGTGTGCATTATATTCTCTCAAGTTTTCCAAGGTGTTTTTGGTGATTTGTGATTCTATTTGAGGCTTCCACACTATTGGGGCTAAACTCTTAAAGATCAAGACTTCAAGCTCCACCAAAAGGTATGTCATCTAACTAGGCTTTTGTAGTAGAGTTGTTTCATATTATGCTAGTTAGGATGAAACCTTGGAATATTGAATATTTGCATGTATAATAGAGAAAACATAAATCCAAAGTTTATAGGGTTGCATGTACACCATAGGAGTGTTAGAACGCTCAAAACCCATCAGTGGTATCAAAGCCTAGACTTGTTTTCAATACTTGATGCAATTTGCTGAAAAATGCTGAAAAAATCGTTTTTCTGGTGTTATGGACAGTGGACTCGCCGAGTCCACTGATGGACTCGCCGAGTCCATGCACAAATTCATCCAACTCGTCGAGTTGGTTCATGCGCTCGACGAGTTGGACCTCCTGACAACATATTTTGAGTTTTTTTGGCTGGAATTGGACTAAGAACATTATCCTAGGCTATTTTTGTACTTATAAAGCTGTTTTTGATGTGGTAATGATTATTCTAATCCAATTCCAAAGATAATTGTCAATAGATTCATGTTTTGTATTAGTTTAATGGTTAGGCTAATTACATGGAAATTGTTTGACTTGAATTGTCTTGTGCATATGAGTTTAATCTAGATCATAGTTTTCTTTAACATGTTTGTTTGTTTATTAGATGATCTTAAGGACCTTTAATGGATTCCTTAACTTGTCCTCAATTTATGGAAAACCAAAAGTTTTTCTTTAAAATAATTATTAAAGAGTCTTAGGTTATGAACTTGAAGAGTCTTTTCCCATAAATTGTTTTATGACCTCCATAACTTGTCCTCAAGTTATGGATTTTCAAGAGTCTTACCATTAAAAGCCGTATTAAACTCATATGTTATAGAAATGAAAAGTTTTTGAATAGTTTCAAAACTTTCCCTCAAGTTTTGGAATTTGTAAAGTCTCACACACACTTTAATTCCAAACCCTAGAGTTTTAAAAGTTAAAATTCAACCGTTATACTTTATAGTATTATGAGTTAATAATATATATATATATATATATATATATATATATATATATATATATATATGTATGTATAAGATCAAGTCAGTCTGGTCTATAAGGGGGTATAAGGTTACTACCTATAAAATGGCAGTTTAATGGGTGTCCACTCTCACCCACCACTTCCTTGACTGGTGGAGGGTCATTAGCCGAACGGGTAGGACAAGACTATAATTCTCCCTTCATTAAAAGTATAATGATAAATACTAAGTAACTAAACACTTATAAATTCCCAATCTTAGTTACTTAGGAAAATGTGAATTTGGTGCTAACCCATGAAATTACACTTTCCACCTTGATTAAGTCGTTAGTGGAGCGCGTGTGGTTAACCGACACACTAACTTTGATTTAACAAGGTTGGCAAAGGGTGGGTTAAGGTTTATCATAGATCGTATGGTTAACCGACACATCTATTATGTAATAAAATTAAGGGTACCAAGTTAATTTGCATGGTTATTCACACCTTGTTTGTGATCATTGGCATCCCGGTCACAAACCTGAGAGGGCACAATTAAGAATGAAATGTGCCATTGAAAAGTTCAATGAATCTCAAAAGATCTAGGAGTTTCAAATCCAATTAAAACCTAATAAATTATTTCGTTTTTCATGGTGGAAATTGCTGAATCGTCATTTGCCTACCTTCAAATATTTTATAGCTTGGATTACGACATCTCTCTTCCAAGTTATAAAATATTATGTAGGGTCCTAGCCTTAATATTTCATATTGGATGTTCTATTAAGGACTTAAATCAACTAACTTGAATTTCTCCCATTGTAGACGTATGGTTTAAACAACTATGATCTTCCCAAATCTCATGGAAATCATACTTCCCTTCCTCCACCTCCTCTAATTATTCTCCCTCTTCCCAAATCCCAAGGAAGTTGGCTATTGACTGGGTTCTTTAGTCACTTCCTAAGTCGTATAGTGAGTTCATTTAGAACTATTGTGTGATAGATCACGACATGACCCTAATAGATCCATCTTATTTGCTTGTTGCTGCTGATTTGGTGCAATGGTCAAGCAAATATGGGTGGAAGGTCTATTTCTCAAACTTCCATTGACACTAACAATGGTAACATTGGAAGTCCAGAAAATCTTTGTAACGACCCAATTTTCACATTCCAAAAATTTTTGTTTAAAACGTTACTTTAGAAAATATTAATAACTAAAAACATCGTTTGATCAACCATAACATAAAGTGAACCATGTATGAAAACCAAAACATACAACTAATCAGAATATCAGAGTATCAATCCCAGTGAAGCTCGTAAATGCGGAAACCGGAGAGTGTGTGTGTGACATGCTGCTACCGCGCCGGCTCCTTTCCCCTAGCTGAGGAGGTACCTGAAACCAAAACTGAAAACTGTAAGCACAAAGCTTAGTGAGTTCCCCCATAATACCCCATACCACGCATACATATAACAACCAATGTTCAGCTAGGAGTTACGAGCCTTGCCCACACTCGGGAAGATACGGGCTTTGCCCACACTTCGCTAGCCGGGAGATACGGGCTTCGCCCACACTTGTGAAGATACGGGCCCTGCCCACACTTCGCTATCTGGGAGATACGGGCCTAGCCCACACTCCAACCTCGGAGAGATACGGGCCCTGCCCACACTCAACCGCTAACCCATAACATACAAGTATCACGCAGACAACAAGTATAAGCAACTCTATCATATTAACACATATATCATACTTGACTAAACCCAGATATACGGGCTCGGCCCACACTCTAGTACTAGCATCTCGTCTATGCGGGTCGGCCTTGGTGCCTTAGACCCGTTCCTACTGGAAAGGAAACTCACCTCGAAATAGCTGCTGGTCTGCGTGGGAATTGATCACCTACTACTGCTGCTGCTGCTCCGGAAACCCTCCGGCTGTAATTCCCACAATATACTCAATCAAACACTGCTCGCTGACCTTTGGGTAAAATGACCATTTTACCCCTGACCTTGCCCTAAGCCAAAGCCAGATTCAACTTTCAGTTGACTCGACTCGCCGAGTTGGCTTTCCAACTCGCAGAGTCCCTACCCAAATGACTGCCCTGAATTCCGATCCTACCCGTCGAGTTAGGCGACGACTCGACGGATTCGCCTCCTTAACCAATATTCAAGTCCTTCATCCTACTCGCCGAGTTATATGAACAACTCGTCGAGTTCATCTTCATCCGATGAACACTCATGCAAAGACTCGCCGAGTTGTATGAACAACTCGTCGAGTCTGTTCTTGATCTAAGGAGATTGCCTTGAACTCGCCGAGTACCTCCATAGATGGGTTAAGCTTCTGACTCACTGAGTCACACCCCGTGACTCACTTTTCACTCGACATTACGAAGAGAGGACAAACTCGGAGACTCGCGAACAGACTCGCCGAGTCATATGAACGACTCGCCGAGTCGATGCCATGCACCTACTAAGTACACGGATTTGCTCGATTCTAGTCCATGCCATTCATAGATCTGGACTTCTAGGACACGAATCACACGTAAAGTTTCCAACTTTACGTGTGGATATTCCCCAATATGGATTTTAGGGCTCAAAATGTCTCAAAAGGGTAGATCTAGGGCTAACAAGCAACATGGGGCCATAAAGCTAACAGATCTGAGCTCCTGGAGCTCAATCTTGCCTAGATCCAGAGGCCAAACATCTTATTACGACATATAAAGCACATACAAGCTTGGGGATTTGACCAAGAAAGACCCAAATGAAGTATTAAGCATAGAATCATGGGGAAAACGGGTTATACCTCAAAGGAACTGCTGGAAGAACACAATAATGCCTGGATGGCTTCCCTTCTTCTGGATCTACTTCCTTCCTCCTTCCAAAACCTTCAAAAACCCACACAAAAGCCTCAAACTCTCAAGAAACGGCTTAGAACGAGGGATACCGGGCTCTAAGGGTGAATGGGGCTGGCTTGAGGCAGTTAAGTCGCTTAAATAGGGTGCAAACCCCTGAAACTTAGGGTTTCATCCAACAGCTGTGACTCGCTGAGTCCAGGATATGGACTCGCCGAGTCGCTAACTTAAACTTGTCCTGGGTCCCGCGTCCACTCGGCGAGTCGGACCTATGACTCGCCGAGTCCAAGGCTAAAAGAAAGAAAATACTCAATTAGGATTTACGTACCAGGAACCGGGTGCTACAATCTTTCTCTTCCCAATGGGAAGGGATCGGCCTTGGTCAACCCGGTTAAACAAAAGGCAAAGGGAAAAGCTAAGTCTGTGATAGTACCGTGTACCATTCCCAAAGAGTCTATATGTTTTCATTGTCAAGAGAAGGGGCATTGGTTGTGAAGTTGTCCTGGCTACCTGAAAGATCTGAGAGAATGAAGAATCAAAAAGTTTGACTCTGCTTCATGTAAGTCCACTATCTAACTCTATTAAGTTCCTAATTGATGATTCTTAATACAAAATGTGACTCGGTTACATTTTGATGTTTGGCAGGATCAATCAAAGGGAAGGAAACTTAAAGGAAGAGTATGTTGAATCTGATCTCGAAGATGGATTTCAATCGCATTGTTCGAAGATCGGATTCTTGATCTACTACCTAGGAGTTATGATAGATTGCTAGAAAATATGTAATATCATAGTTTTCAGTTAAAGATGCATTGTAAGGAAAAAGTTTTTTTTTCGAATTTATAAATAAATAAAATTTTGTTTTACTTTATTTTATATCTCCTTGCAATGACATTTATGGAAAATTGATGTTTGTATGTTTTTAGCAATAATGGAAATATGAATTTGATTCTTTCATTTGTGGTAGTGTCTAAATTTATCAAATAAGGAAAAATTATCATCACCCAAGGTTTCAATTGGACCGAAACTTGGAATCATGCAAGTTTTATGATGAATGAGAATTTTCATCTTTGGAAAATTAAGACTAATTCCTTGTTCACATGTATATGTGAATCAAGTGAATGACTAAGGGATCGAGTACACATTCTTGTGCACTGGTCAAGCCCACCACAAAAGATTGATAAGACTATTCGTCATGATTTACTAAAGTTTAGTAAATATGGTTATACTTACAAGTTTAAGTATAATTCTGAAGCATTGGAAAAGTTTCGATGTATGGCAGAATGAATGAGAAGAATCAAATTTGGCAGAAAGATAAAAGTTTCTCAAATCTGAAAAGATGGGAGAGTACTTTAGTATCATGTTTTATGATCATCTTAATGATTATGAGACCACATCACAATTCATCTTCTAAGGACATCTTAGTGCATTCTTATGGATAAGAAGAGGAGTCATGAATTGTTGAAATGGTTAAATCAAGAAGGTGATTCATACTTCGTTCCAAGATTGTAATTTGAGTGACACATCTTAAAGAAGGTTTATTAACACTTGTCAAGTATGAGAGTAAAATGTGTTCTACTCTTGTACATTTGAAATTGGTAAGCTGTGATGTTTTGGATAAAACAAAGACAAACTAAGGTCATTTGTGTGAAGTGTTTGTCTTGATAAGAATCCGCACTATCTTTTGAATATTTGTTTGTCAAGGAATGGGTCTTGGCAAGAGAGTCTAATATGTCAAGAGGACAGTGGGAGTCTAAAAGATCCTGAAAGAGTTTCAAGATCTAATCAAGAATAAAACATGTAGTTTATCACTAGCACACGACTAGAGGTTTATAACCTATCATTTTGACATATTCCTATTTCTGTGCCCGTTCAAGTTAAAGCTGGCTTTGCATATGAGTTCTGAGAGTTCTTAATTGGTTGCATAATAACTTGGAAGCAATGACAGTCCCTTGTGCTGCCAGGTGGCAAGAAGTTAAGACTGTACAAGTTCAATCCATATGAATTTGGGTTTGTTGCTAACCTTGTCTTGTGATTATGGTTTTGAAAAATTCACATGGATAGGAACACATACACCATAAAATCTAAGTGTCATAAGGTTTCTCTCCGATTCATGAAAATGATGGTGGGGAAACGCTTTCACTAAGTGGTTTTAAGTAGATAGCAATTGTGATATTTGCATTCTCAAAGTTGTTAGTGGAGCGTGTGTGGTTAACCGGCACACTAACATGGACTTGTGAAAAATGGCAAAGGTCTTAACAATTGAGAATGTGATTACAACATCCCTTTTCATAGTTCTAAAAATTGTTTAGACACACATGTGAGCTATCTTAGGAAAAGGTGTATGATTTTGATAAAATTTTATCAGAAGTCTAAACTTTGGTAAGAAAGTCAATAAAGTATTGATTTCTAGAAGTCCAGCTGATTTCTGAGTACATGTCAAAGATAGTGGGAGCAAAAGTGTTATGTTGATAATTATCATGTTAGTGGGAGCATGATAATTATGATAAGTGTTGCAAGTTAGCAATATTAATTATAGAAAACAAAAGTTTTAATTGGGAAAAGTTGTTTTGTTATAATTAAGGGAGAGGAAATGATACTTCATTTCAATTCTAAAAGGCTTCATTTCAATTCTAAAAGGCTTAGATTGAGATTTTAATCATAATTAATCAAGGATATATATATATATATATATATATATATATATATATATATATATATATATATATGAATATTATGTTGGAATGGCTGAACTTAAGGAAATTCTATATATATATATATATATATATATATATATATATATTGCGTTCTCAAAATTCGATTATGATTACATCATCCCTCTTGATAGTCGAATTATGAAAACGTGGCAAATTAAAAATATTGTAGCGAAAGACAGATCAAGGATCATGTCTTTATGTGAGACATCATGAATCGTGTCCCATATTTGTCGGGTATAGGATCGATTACATGTGCTATAATATTTATCCTTTCTAAATTTTCCAAATGCTTGGGGGCATTAAGAGGGGAAAAGGTCTAGAATTGGATATGACTAAAATGATTAAGCAATTATCGAGGACAATCTAAGGTTTACTAAAGATTGGTTGCTCAGGGATAGTTGGAAGCATAGTGTTAATTTTGGAAGGACCATATTGACATATTTTGAAAAGCGGCTACTCTTGTTCAGAAGTGATAGTCAAAATGAGAATATGGAAATGTTCTCATAGGTGGAAGTTATTCACTAAATCTGTGTAGATTAGGAAACTTAATGCAAGAAGGATGTTCAAAGCAATGTACTTTGAATTTGAGACTTCATTTCCATGGAATTGATCTCCATTGGAATACTCTGTAATGTTTGATGACAAGTCTTTGTGATTTTTGTGCATAGTCATTACAAGAGGATCAATACATATAAGTTTAGAATCTAACAGATTTCGGTAAATGGTAGGAATTTAGAATTCTTACATTTACGATAAGGATTTGGGATTGTGAAATGAGAATCATTGGAATTATGTTCAATTGATCTATTACACAAAGTAAGGATCATAGACAAACATAGTGTGCATACTTGGTGTATGGCGTAACTATTGTTTGGACAAACATAGTGTGTATGCTTGTAGCATGTCATGACTATTGTTTCAGATTCAAGTATAAAGTTGATTATTCGAAACATTATACAATGAATAATGAGTAATCAATATGGTGTTTATATAAAAGGTTTTTTATTTACTCTCAAAGGTGCTTTGGGCCATATAGGATTAGTATTATTCTTGTGTTTCACTTTGCATGTTTTGACTTCCCGAATAACTAAGTTTTTCAAATTCTCCACAGTCAGTCATATGTTGGAAGTAGATATGAAACAAGACTATCATGCAGTTGGCTTGTAGATGTCTAAGGTGTTGGACATAGCAAGAGTTGCTACAACATTCATGAGTGCTCTTGGAATGATATTCGAGTATTGGATTAAACTCACGCTCATTTGAATCACTTCATGGATTTTATCATGAGACAATAATATCTTATATTCTTCAAACCTAGAGATATGACTTGTTGACTATGAGTTGGTAATACATTGATTGCACGAAAACGCACCAGTAACTTGATGTTATAAAACGTGCCTTTGTGTATGATTCAACAAGTAGTAGAACAAGCATATGAGTCGAAGTTTATCCATTCTTTTTACCCTTGACGGATAAAAGCAATATATGTGGGTCCCTCGATGATTTAGTGATGATACCCCTAAGTGCTTGGCCAAGCCTGGACTGATTTGATTTGTTCAATTAGTCGGTCAGCATAAATCAGAAATCGGGAAACAACAAATGGACAGAGAGAATGATTATAATTGATGTCTTAGTTCATATGATATCTATAATGGAGGAATATATGATCCCTTATCTAATGGACAAGTCATTAACTGGGACAGAGTTCGACAGCGGCTTTAAGAGCTATGATTGCTAGTCGGGATCTTGGAGTCATATGCAATAATAGTTTTAGACTTATCCAAGTGGGAGACTATTGGATTAGATGTCTAAGCCCATAACTATTATTGGTATGTATTTGACCCGAGAGTAGCATGGTCCATTTGGGTTGCACTTCACCGGAACAATTTATATGGATAGTCTTTTGATACTAGTATGTTTATGATTTATATTAATATATTATAAGTTCTAATAAATTAATATGGACACATATTATTTAATTAGTATTGATCAAGAATTAACTTAGTGATAAAAAAGGAACTAATTATCAATAATAGTTTTAGACTTATCCAAGTGGGAGACTGTTGGATTAGATGTCTAAGCCCATAACTATTATTGGTATGTATTCGACCCAAGAGTAGCATGGTCCATTTGGGTTGCACTTCACCGGAACAATTTATATGGATAGTCTTTTGATACTAGTATGTTTATGATTTATATTAATATATTATAAGTTCTAATAAATTAATATGGAATTATATTATTTAATTAGTATTGATCAAAAATTAATTTAGAATTAATTTAGTGATAAAAAAAGGAACTAATTAAATATGGACTCTTATATATATAGAATGGGTCAAGTTCATTTAGGTTGGGCTAAGCTTTCATGGATAGTCCATGGAGTTTTTAACCCATGGATCCTATGGAAATGAAAGGTCATGGGTATTAGGGTTTACATGAATGTAATCCTAATCCTCCATACTATATAAAGAGGTCTTTGGCACATGAAATGGCACTAGTGTGTGAGGATACAAGGCTGGGCGGATTTCTAGTGTGCATTATATTCTCTCAAGTTTTCCAAGGTGTTTTTGGTGATTTGTGATTCTACTTGAGACTTCCACACTATTGGGGCTAAACTCTTAAAGATCAAGACTTCAAGCTCCACCAAAAGGTATGTCATCTAACTAGGCTTTTGTAGTAGAGTTGTTTCATATTATGCTAGTTAGGATGAAACCTTGGAATATTGAATATTTACATGTATAATAGAAAAAACATAGATCCAAGGTTTATATGGTTGCATGTACACCATAGGAGTGTTAGAATGCTCAAAATCCATCACTTACATTTTTGGATTATGCTTCAGGTACCTGAGAGGATCGCGGGAAGGTGAATGCATGATTGTACACCTCCTCGAATTTTGATTTTTTGATTTTGGGAAAACTCTGATATTAAACATGTTTTGAAAACTATTTGTAAACAATGGTGATTTATGGGTTGTTTTAAAAGTTTAAAATTTTTCATGAATTTTATGGATATTACAACATTGTCATATTTCATTTTAAAAACAACAACCATTTATGTTTGTTTTTTATTTTTCAATTTATGACATTTTCCAGCATGCTTCTTTGACATAAAATCGTCATATAACCATAATATAGCAATGTACTTTTCTTTTAGCATTTTATACAAAACATATAATATTCTTGTGATTATTTTAAACCACTTATAAGTTAATTTTGAATGACAACTTTTTACTATCATGATATTGCCAAAGGTTGGGTTGTTTTTCTGAGAACCAGTTTTCACACACGGTCATTTATATGTTACTTTATCCAAAGTAAAGAGCATAGAAAGATTCAAGTTATTTATTTTAGAAAATGATAGTAGACAAATAAATTTTCCAATATTGTATACAAAGAAGTATTTCAAAGTCTATGTTAAAGGATTATGTTTATTTTACTTATCATATATTAATCGAGGATTACTTATAATCAACAATACATTATATTTATTTATTTATATTTCATATATTTTTTGCCTATATAATAATTTTAAAAATCAACCGTTACACAGGTTATAACCTAATTTTTAATCTAATAAATGAAATTCAATTTTGCCATATGTCACACTTTTATACGTCACCTTTTTATATATTTCAACATGTGTTATTTTTATTATCTTTAATTAAATTTTTTCCACATAATATTTTTTTTAATTAGTTCCACATGGTAAATAATACATCTTCATTTTGTTTGTGTAATAAGTGGATTTCAAGTTTAAAAATACAATTAAGTCACTTTTTGTTAATTAGTTCCACATGGTAAATACATCTTCATTTTGTTTGTGTAATAAATTGATTTCAAGTTAAAAAATACAATTAACTCACTTTCCTTATAAAATTCTAAATTCCGAAATTAACACCAATTT